>NW_027492710.1:0-577001 GCF_021521415.1 Bidens hawaiensis | reverse complement strand
AATTCAGCTTCATCAATAGCTTTTCTTCTTCGTTCCGTTTTGCCAAATCATCCACCTACGCTGCTCTCGACCCTTCACCGGATCTGTTGCGCCTTGTCGGGAGACCACCATCGTTCTGCAAACTTCCGGGAATACACCGCCGCTGCTATCGCTTGTTTTCGGAGCTAGCCTTCACCGTCACATAAGTTACCGGCACCGCCATCGACCTTTCTGTCCTAGTGCGGCGCCCACCCTCACTCCTCGATACATTCGGTGTTGTTCGGTTACGAAGGTAATGGTCGTCTTTGTTAATCGTTTGTCGTTTAGCCGGTATGGTTTAATATGGTGCTTGGGTTCTGATTCGTTCCGGCAATTAGAAAGTCCGTAATCTTTGATGAAAATATAAAAATAAATGGCCAGACTCTTGAGTTGTGTTTCCGTTTGATCAACATCAGTTCGTAAGTGTTGTACATGCAAATATAAATTTTTAACAAATAGTTAATGACTATTATAAAAATACTATACTTATAATTCTTTTTGCAACAAGACAAATATGAGTTTGTTGTTTTACCAAATTTGAACCCTTTTATTGATTTATTGATTTAAACAATCCATGTGTCTATATATATATATATATATATATATAAAGAGGTTGGGAAAGAACGAAGAGTTATATTATAAAAGTTGGTTTTTCAAACTAGATGCCGGAATTCTCATAACCCAACGAATGAACAACCAAAGAACTAAATTAGAATACGTATAAATTGTAATCTTGTGTTTAGTTGTGAACCTCTGGTACTTAGTTGCTTGCTTTCAACTTTTAATGTAGGTGTTAACACGACTTGAAAACTATTCTAGTTGATTACTTTTACTTTGTTAAATTAAGGTACGGTTTCTGGTTTCCTTCACTCATAGTATTAATTATATTCCGTTACTTCGTAGTACGGATTCTGGTTTCTGTCACTCATAGTATGAATTATATTCCGTTACTTCGTTACGGTTTTCAGTTTTCGTTTACTTATAGTATTGACTCTATTCCGTTACTTTGTAGTACAGATTTTCGTTACGCGTCGGTTATATTTTGAGTTCAGTCATATTATATAATATATTTTTGTAGCATGCAATAGATTATTTACTTTGCACTCCTTATTGCAAGTTCCGGTTTGAATATGTTTAGTTATATGATTTTAGTTTTTGTACTCTGTTACCCGAGCAATTTCTGACTTGTCGTTGGGGCGTCAACGACATGGCACTTATCGTGACAGTGCGTAATCAAAGTTCACGGCGTCTCTGAAAGTACTCATGTAGTACCTTGGCCACTTAGAGGCGTATAGATCGATCTTAGCTCCGACTCCTGACTCCTGACTTCTGTTTGAGATGGAACAATGTGTGCACAGCCACCCACACCGTCTCCTTGGTGCATGGACTAGCTAGCTGTGTACCAGTATGGTTCTGTTAGGCTCGTGGGTGCTTCCGTTTCGCGTGACTTTGAATTATTGATTTGTGTAGTCACGTGGTTTGATGTGTGTATGTGTTATGATATGTTTCCGCATGTGTTTGATTATGTTCTGGTAAGTGTCGGATCATACCTCTGAATTTTATTAAGTATTTGTTTCGGTGAAAAGGTTGGTTTCGAGTTTGAATTGAAGTCTGTATATTTATTTTCTTACATTTGTCCTTACCTATACTATTGTTCTTTCCGTTACTGGGAAATTTTTGGCTCAACCGTATTTTCCTTGTTTTGTTTTTCTTATTTTGTTTTCAGGTAATACGGACTCGGGGAAATTAGTGATGAGATATAATAATGAAGTTCAAGCTGTTTAAAGGCTATTCATTTTCGGTTATTTGAGTAAATATAATTTGACTTAGGCTTATTCGAATTTTGTTATGATATCTGTAATAGTGACACGTCGACCTGTTCCGGGTTGGGGTGTTACAGTTATGGTATCAGAGCCAAGGCTCTTTCTTGTAGAAAACTTAAACCCTAAAATCAGACTTGTGAGATAATGGGTAGACGTTGGGTTAGGAATTCACGTTTCTTATCAATGTTCTGGCTCATCGGTTCGTGATTTCCAATCTATTTGTTGAGTCTTTTCTATTATTAACCAAAGGCACCTCTCCTTTTTATGACTTTCACTAGCATTATTTGTTATGCTTTTCTACCATTATCTCGAACGCTCTACAAATGAAGACAATGATACTGAAGACAAATGTTCGACACAGTTGTTCGGATCACATCCTTAACTTACCAGTTTACATTCGGTTCAAAATTCGTCGCCATGTATGCCTCTAGACGTTCGCAAAATCCATTTATCTTCATTTGAGTATATGTGACGCTTGTTGTTAATAAGAACTTTCAAGATTTCGACTTCGTTTCATAATTAGCCTGTCATCACAACAGTTTTTTTTATTTACTCATAAACTCAACGAGGTCTTTAAGATGCATAATGGAAAGATGATTATGGTAAATTGATGATTAAGGTCGCGAACGTAATCATGAATTTACAGGTACGTATGTGTGCTACTAAAAAAAAAAAAAATCCATTGTGCATATAAGGTTCCCCTAATACTTTGATACGACCTCGTCCTAAGTTTTCACTATTCTGTGCTAGTGTTACGTGCCTTTTGTTATTTATTTAATTAACTATATACGAGTTAAGATATTTATATTAACATTCAAGACGTGTGTTTGAATTTTTATATTTAAGTCTTGGGTTTTTGAAGTGTCTGATTGGCTACTACTTGTTCAACTTATAAGTCACATGCGTCAGTTAATTGTTTTTAGATTTAGCTATTGAGTGCATGCTAATGTCTTTATTTACCATTTTTTTAGTCATCTTAAATGTATTCATATAAATTTTCCGTTTTCAAAAAAAAAAAAAAAAAAAAAAAAAAAAAAACATTATGTTTCTCCCAATCCGTGAAGTCTAAAGTTCCATTTTGAATTTGTTTTTTTATATGTTATTTAATTTATGCTTAATTATTTTAGCTTAATTATTAATTTCGAGGTCGAAATTTTCTAGGAAGGGTAGAATTGTAATACTCAGACATTCATAGGATATATACTTAATAATTCAGTATTATTCTCACGACTAGGTATCCTTCTCTAGCCATTAGTTATTCAATTTTATTTGTTACGTTGTCAGTTATTTGTCTCAAATAAGCCATCGCTTCCCAATACCTCTAAATCCCAGTTTCATCTATTCTACCAAAACTCTTGTGGTTTGGTATGTCTAAATTTTTCGATGTCCGAAACAGTGAAAAATTAAATTCTGTTATGTATTTGTTACATCTAAAATTTATTTTCATTATTTATATATATCAAATTTCGAGGACGAAATTTATTTTAAGGAAGGAAGAATTGTAATATCCGAATTTTTCAGATAATAATTATAATAGCTAAATTTTATGATAATAAAATAAGATGATTATTTAAATGATTATGGTTTAATGGAAATTGTATTGAATTTAGAATTTCGTTGGGAACTCAAATTTGATATGTAATCAAATGGTATTAGAGATAAGATAATATATATACGTGGGTTAACTTGTTAACGATATATATATATATATACATATATATATATATACATATATATATATATATATTATCACTTATGATTTGGAGTAAAGATACCATTAAGTAGAATTTGAATATTATTATTGTAGTATATCGTTGCAAAACTCATATAAATAAACAATTTAAATAAATAGATAGATAATAAGCACACCTAATCCTATAATTTCAAGATATGATTCTTTAAAATTTGAACTTACCTTATCACCACCTTCAAGTACATCTACAAACCGTATTCGTAGGTTGTCAATCACGATTTCCTTTCGTCCATATATACTCTATAAACCTCAGATTATTCTTGAAAAATCTGCAACCAATTCAGCTTCATCAATAGCTTTTCTTCTTCGGTTCCGTTTTGCCAAATCATCCACCTACGCTGCTCTCGACCCTTCACCGGATCTGTTGCGCCTTGTCGGGAGACCACCATCGTTCTGCAAACTTCCGGGAATACACCGCCGCCGCTATCGCTTGTTTTCGGAGCTAGCCTTCACCGTCACATAAGTTACCGGCACCGCCATCGACCTTTCTGTCCTAGTGGAGACGGCTATCGACACGCGCGGCGCCCACCCTCACTCCTCGATACATTCGGTGTTGTTCGGTTACGAAGGTAATGGTCGTCTTTGTTAATCGTTTGTCGTTTAGCCGGTATGGTTTAATATGGTGCTTGGGTTCTGATTCGTTTCCGGCAATTAGAAAGTCCGTAATCTTTGATGAAAATATAAAAATAAATGGCCAGACTCTTGAGTTGTGTTTCCGTTTGATCAACATCAGTTCGTAAGTGTTGTACATGCAAATATAAATTTTTAACAAATAGTTAATGACTATTATAAAAATACTATACTTATAATTCTTTTTGCAACAAGACAAATATGAGTTTGTTGTTTTACCAAATTTGAACCCTTTTATTGATTTATTGATTTAACAAATCCATATGTGTCTATATATATATATATATAAAGAGGTTGGGAAAGAACGAAGAGTTATATTATAAAAGTTGGTTTTTCAAACTAGATGCCGGAATTCTCATAACCCAACGAATGAACAACCTAAGAACTAAATTAGAATACGTATAAATTGTAATCTTGTGTTTAGTTGTGAACCTCTGGTACTTAGTTGCTTGCTTTCAACTTTTAATGTAGGTGTTAACACGACTTGAAAACTATTCTAGTTGATTACTTTTACTTTGTTAAATTAAGGTACGGTTTCTGGTTTCCTTCACTCATAGTATTAATTATATTCCGTTACTTCGTAGTACGGATTCTGGTTTCTGTCACTCATAGTATGAATTATATTCCGTTACTTCGTTACGGTTTTCAGTTTTCGTTTACTTATAGTATTGACTCTATTCCGTTACTTTGTAGTACAGATTTTCGTTACGCGTCGGTTATATTTTGAGTTCAGTCATATTATATAATATATTTTTGTAGCATGCAATAGATTATTTACTTTGCACTCCTTATTGCAAGTTCCGGTTTGAATATGTTTAGTTATATGATTTTAGTTTTTGTACTCTGTTACCCGAGCAATTTCTGACTTGTCGTTGGGGCGTCAACGACATGGCACTTATCGTGACAGTGCGTAATCAAAGTTCACGGCGTCTCTGAAAGTACTCATGTAGTACCTTGGCCACTTAGAGGCGTATAGATCGATCTTAGCTCCGACTCCTGACTCCTGACTTCTGTTTGAGATGGAACAATGTGTGCACGCCACCCACACCGTCTCCTTGGTGCATGGACTAGCTAGCTGTGTACCAGTATGTTCTGTTAGGCTCGTGGGTGCTTCCGTTTCGCGTGACTTTGAATTATTGATTTGTGTAGTCACGTGGTTTGATGTGTGTATGTGTTATGATATGTTTCCGCATGTGTTTGATTATGTTCTGGTAAGTGTCGGATCATACCTCTGAATTTTATTAAGTATTTGTTTCGGTGAAAAGGTTGGTTTCGAGTTTGAATTGAAGTCTGTATATTTATTTTCTTACATTTGTCCTTACCTATACTATTGTTCTTTCCGTTACTGGGAAATTTTTGGCTCAACCGTATTTTCTTGTTTTGTTTTTCTTATTTTGTTTTCAGGTAATACGGGACTCGGGGAAATTAGTGATGAGATATAATAATGAAGTTCAAGCTGTTTAAAGGCTATTCATTTTCGGTTATTTGAGTAAATATAATTTGACTTAGGCTTATTTGAATTTTGTTATGATATCTGTAATAGTGACACGTCGACCTGTTCCGGGTTGGGGTGTTACAATAACACTACCATAGGATCGAAGTAATGAGAATGTAATAGGAAATGTACATATTCACCGAACGTTTTTGTATTTCAGGCAAGAATTAAGGAATCTTTACTAATCGAAAGACTGAAGCGGTATGAAGTAGCTAGACTTCAAGGGCCAATGGTGAAACCAGTTGAGATAACAGGTGAAGAAAGATTCTACATGAAAAAGATGGCTCAAAAAGGGTCGAATTATGTCCTGTTGGAAGAAGAGGCATATTTGGAGGTGTGATCCTTAATATGCATATGCATTGGAAAAAACACGAGACGGTAAAGGTTTTCTGCAAGCCTTGTAAACCTGGTCAAGTACAGGATTACGCTAATGAAATTGCAAGATTAAGTGGCGGAATCCCGATTCAAATAATTGGAGACGACACTATTGTTTTTTATCGTGGAAAGGATTATGTGATGCCTGAGATCATGAGTCCGATTGATACCTTGTCCAAGAAAAAGGTCAGCATCCTCGTATCTGTTTATATTATTTTTTGCAATGTAGACTTATGTTTTTATGTTCTTGTTGTTTTGTGTGATTGATTGTTAGTTTTCTTCTGTCAAGTGATAGGTTATAGTTTTTGTGATATGGTTAGCTGTCTAAAGCATAGATGACTAAGTAAAAAGGGCTCGTGTTTTTTTAAGAAGAATTCTGCATACGACTTTTTTTTACTAGAAACGTGGAAATTAGGTTTCATATATTTACTTAATAGTAAGAATGCATGTGTTTTACCAAATCATACGCGGTATACCTGAAAGATGAAACCATTAAGAGGATTTCATTTCTCTTGTTATCAGTAAGAATGCTAAACCACAACACATTATTGAGGTAAAATTCTAACATCCATTGTGGAAGATGGCATATACCCTTGCCTGAGTGATAACTCAGAATTTTGAATAAGGATGAAGGTATATAAAGATTCTACATGGTATTAGGCCATGGATCAAACTACGGATGATAACGGGTCGGGTCTTGATCTGCATGTGATCTGATGGATTAAAGAAGTTGATTCAATAGGTTGGCTGATTTAGGTAGGCCAATACTTGGGTTGACTCATTTAAATATTAAGTATAAACCTAGAGGTGCACAAAAAATCGGTTTGGGTACCAAAACCGGTACTGAAACGGCTTGGATCTAACTAGACCCGACCATATAGTTGAAATCGGGTTGTAACTCTTTACATTGAAACCGGTTTGAACCCAGTCAAACCCGGCCCGGTTTTGACTTTTGTTGACCCAAACCGAACCGGGTTGAGCCCAGAACCCGATTCGTTCACCTCTGTTGTGATGTTTTAAAATTTATAAAGCTATATTTCTAATCTTTTACTAATTTATATCTTATCAACTCTCATATTTGTTACTAAATAGTAAATACCCTCCCCACCTCACATATAGGTAGGCCATACATCTCTAATCCCCATGAGTATTTTGATATATATATATATATATAAAACATCCCAATTAATGATACTAGATTTCTTTATATGGTTATATTTATAAATCTGAGTGGCTTTTTGGTGATAACTTTTAAAATGCAGTTACTTTCTAATGACCTTTTCATAATGTACATACTTTCATTGACAATGAAATTCAATTTGTACATCCTTATACAATGACATTTTAAAAGTTTGTTTCCTTGCTCAACACAAACTTTCAAACATGACTCATGTTGCATCGCCAAAATTTTGAGAAAAAAACTGATCGAAAATGAGTTCCTAAAAGTCTGATTATTTTCAATATGTCAAATTTCTAATGTGATTGTTTTACTAATGACAATTTTGTTGAAAAGTAACGGAATCATCTTATGACAAATTTTTCTTTGAAGACAAGTCATGTTTTATATGATGCACTTTTGACAAATTATACTTTTGAAAAATCAACACATCAAGTGAAATAGTTGGTCCACCAGTGAATACCTTGAATTTTTTCTAAGAAGCTGGCTAAACTGTCGGTCCATTTTGAAATTCTAGTAGCCAGTTTATCCACTAGAGACATTGCGGAATGACGGGAAGACATGGACACCAATCATTCTAGATCTAGGAAATTTTAAATTCTGAATTTCATGTTACAAATTAAAGATCCATGTGCATGTTTCTATCTGGTATATATATGACTATATTACCAATCTAGGAAACTTTTACAACTAAAACTTCTATATGTTATGTATCTTTATTTCATTATCTTAGTGGCAGTAGTTGACTTCTTCGAATAATTAAAGCTCGATGTAATTTGAAATGATAACATATAGACTTAAAAAATTAATCCAAGAAACCTTAAAAGTTAGTTTAAGTTCGTCCAGTGCCATTTTTTTTTTCTATTTTTAATTAGTCCATAAAAATGACAATAACTTCATTTTACATGTTCTGGTTTTCTCATTTGTCTTCTGATTAACGCAGGCGCTAGAAAAGTCAAAATATGAACAATCACTCGAAAGTGTATGGCATTTCATTGCTATATCTGAGAAAGAGCTAGAACTATATCATAGGCACATTGCACTTTATGGCGATCCAAAAACTGGCATTAGTGGTGCGAGTCAAGGCACAGTAGAACCAAAAGATGTTGCAGGAATTGATAGCACCAATGAGGAATTATCAGAAAATGAAGATGATGACGATGTGGTCCTAAGTGATATGACATGCACAGATGAGTCTGGTACTTACGACAACGATGATGGTATAGTCGTAAGTGACATGACATGCACAGTCGAGTCTAGTACTGAATCAGATTCTTGCGACGTGGAAACTTAATGTGACGAACAAATATAAAACCGTCGTTAAGGTTAGCATTTTATTATCATATCAATTGAGGTGGCAAAATGGGCATGTCGGTTACGTTGTGAAGCATCAAGCATGTCAAAACGTGTAGGATTCTATTATAAGTATTTCCCATGTAAAGTATTATTACAAATATAATATTGTTCGAATCGTCTATTTATATATAACTTAAACCAAATCGATCTATTCATAAGTAAATCAGTCAAAATTGACACCTCTAAGTATCAAAATTTTAAGTTGTTTGTTTTGATGTGAAAAAACCAAGTGCACTTTTATAAAAAAATGATGGGAGTGATGCTTCTTATAGGCAAGTCAAGGTTGTAAAGTGATTTACATACATTGTTGACCATCTTAATCATATGTACAAGTGGACCATGATAGTGATTTGGACCAGAATCATGGTTAGTGGATCAGATTGAAGCATGAGATGATTTGGTTTGAATCTGATTCATTACCAAATCTGCATGCTACATCCACCAACCTAACTTGATGCATCAAAATGAACCTTTTAAGTAGTGCATTAGATCCAAAGATTATGATTAAGTTGTTGAAATGTCCATGTGAAAAGATAGGTTTTGTTTGCATTTCAAGCAAAAACGAGGATAATATGTTTAATCATATCTTTTTTTATCACCGAATCAATATTGATGCTTTTAAAAGTTAAAACTTTACTCAAACTAGACCTCCTTTTCTTTATTCATGACGTACTTAAAATGTCCACAATCACATGCACATGTCGATCTCATTTTGGTCCTCAACCTTCTCTTTATGTCATGACTAGAAGAATAAATAGTACACTGTTTTGTCAAAGTAGAATCAATACTCTAATTTGTATGTGTAGTTAATTTGGTATGTTGTACTATCGTTTACGTTTATCGGGTTTTGAGGGTCAAGGCCACAGTGAAAAAACCGTTTATTACATGTCATCATGTTTTATCGGGTCATAAACATTTGCACTTTTGTTTTCATTTTGAAAAAACAAATAGTTAGTTTATTAGATATAATTAAAAACTCACAAGTTTTTTTGATTGTCAAACGTCATATTAAAGATAACTCGTGTTAATTAGTTTGTTAATAATTCCAGTCGTTTTGGCTTTACCTTGCTGTCTCATATAAGTAGAGCTTTAACTTGTTGGAACCGAAGTAGTTAAAAGTAGAGCTAATATGGCTCAAGTAATTTTGGCCGTTTACTTATTGGCGTCATACATTGATCCTAACCGTCAATTCACTTGTTTACCCTTATAGGCCTTTATCCATGGGAGCGATTCTGGTGCAACTTGTTTACTCTTATAATCTTATCGCTAATAACATTAACATCTAACATGTCCATTGCGTAAATCAATCTCTCTTTTGTTTTTATTTTAAAATACAAAATATTCCCTGTATTTTGTTTGACTAAATTTATTTTATTAAAACTATTTTATAAAATCTTTTGGATATTTATTAATAGCTGAGTAAATCCGTATTAAAAATAAATATATTCTTGAGATAATAATATATCTATTCCGATACATGAAATGTATATATGATTTGTTGTCATTTGAGCATGTCATAAGTTTTTAAGTTTTATCCAGAGGTGTCACGATCGTTCCACGGCCTCACTGTGAGACCATTGATGTCCTTTTGGAATTACGCAGTAAACGAGTTGACACTTGTCCGCGATCAAATTGTGGATTGTCCTTATGATAAATCTCGACTAACAATTTCTAATTTCAATAGAGCATGTTTGGGATTGAGTTTGGAAAATTTTTATTGGTGTTTTAAAAAAGTCAATATATTAAAATGTGTTTGACAATCACAAAAATCTTTCTTATTTTAGCTTTTTGAAAGGGTTAAAAAACAGTTTTTCAAAAGCCACAAATCCTGACTTTTCAAAATAGTTTTTTAAGAAAAAAGAAGAAAAAAACGCTACTTTTCTTATAAGTTTATAGGTTCTCAATTTCTCATCACGTGACATTAAACTTATTTTAGATTTATTTATTACTACTCTTACTCTCATAGTCTCATATATTAATAACCACGACACCCTTAAAAGTTTACAATAAAATGAAATTAAGGGTGTGTTTGGGATTCCTTATTTAATTTTAAAAGGCCTTTTTGTAATAAGTGAAAAAAGACTTTTGACTTTCTAATAAGGAGTTTTAAAAAAAGTGTTTGGATTAACATAAGTTAATAAGTTGTGTTTTTAAAAAGTGTTTTGTTTAACTTATTAATATAAATGACCAAAAAAAGACATTTTGAAGTGAATAAGTTGTTTTTAAAAGTGTATGGGTGGAATGGAATGGTGGAATGAGTATTCTAAACTCATAAGGAGATAAGTTATCAAATCCCAACTTATTGAAAACTCATTTTTAACCTTGATGATAAGGAGAAACCTAAAAGGCCTTATATGTTCCCAAACACTTTATAAACATAAAAATGACTTATTCAATCTTCATAAGTTTTAAACAGAGGAAAATAATGAATCCCAAACACACCCTAAATCCAAAAAAAAAGAAAGAATAAAAATACTTATATGGCACATAAAAGCCTTTTATAATGTACTACTAAATAAAAACATTAAACCAACTTTTAAATTTACAAGTTACCCAAATCAAGTTAGGGGTTATTTGTTGAGTGAGAAGTGAGAAGTGAGAAGTGAGAAGTGAGAAGTGAGAAGTGAGAAGTGAGAAGTGAGAAGTGAGAACATGGGTTCTTAATTTGAAACTAAATTTTTTCCTCAAAAACAACCAACATGACTTGGCTTCTAGTCCATCATCCCATTGGCTTTATTGATGAGTGTATATTATTATAATATTATAAAATTACACTAGAAAACTACATGCAAAAACCTTGGGCGACTTCTGAACACCACCCAACCAACACTCCCCAGATTTTATTAAATTAATCAAGATAGTTAATTAAATTATTTTGTTCTCTAGCATTGTGGTACTGGCTAGTATGGACATTAAACAAAGTAAATAATAAAAAATAAAATGTTACTACCTAAATTTTAAAAACGGACAAGAATACTCATGTGCTGAAATTTAATAGAAATTTTAAATCATGTAAAAAAATAGTGAGATAGAAGTGGGGATGTTAATACCACATTACCACAATCTAGCTAAACACATGAATTGCATTAACCATCTTTATTCTCTAAAGTGGTTTTGGTTTTTAGTTTGAACTTTAGTAATTGTTATCAAATCAGGTTAGCTGAAAGAACAATTACAAAGCTAGTAATTTTGTTTAGAACGTCAGACACAATATAATCATATAAGCAATTGATGACGGAGCTGGAAATTTTTTCCTATAAATTCAATATATTCCGATCCTCGTATTTGTACTATTTGGAAACTTTTTGGGTCGGATGGGGCCACATAATAAAAATGCAATATGATAATACATTGCTAACATTCAATAACATACAAAGTAATTTGAAATAAAAAGTAAATACATATTAATAATAATTGTTCTCTATGAGTTTTAAGTTTGAAAACGATTTATAACATTTTCAATCGTGACTTTCAAAATAGTACATTGGAACAACAAAAAGGGATGAAAACTAACTTTGATTAGTCGTACTCATATTGGATTCGGTTGAATACTACAAACTGAATTTCAATTTGTGTTGCCAATTGGGATTGCGGTTTTACGATTACATCGAGGGGGGGGGGGGGGGGGCTAGTCGAAATGTTAAAGAACAAAGAGAGAGGAATAGTCATCGTACACCAACAATCAAATATTATAAAAGTTATTTTCCACTCAACCATTTCTAGGTCTCTAACGTCTCGCGTGACACCCTTTTGTACCTGTAGCACAGACAATACACGAACCAAACTCGCGTTTGCCATCACTTTTAGCAGAATAACATACGATTCATCGGTACGTGGTATACGAACCAAGGGTGGCACTTGAGCAGATTATTGCGTTTATTGTTATTTTTGTTAGCCTTCAAAACAAATAATATATAAACTAGATATGTATACAATATATACAACCATTATACTGCGTAACTTCTCAATATATATATTTAATGATGTGACCATAATGATATCAAAAGTAGCCAAACAAAATTGCAAAATACATATCATGTGCTACTATTATAATCATCAAGAGTCAAGACGATATTAATAGTATTTATCCTGCTATATCATATTCATTATAATTAATATCTTTTTCTTTTCACCTTTATCTATATCTATTAATTAATATTAAATATATGATCAATAGTAATTGTACACAAACTTTGAAGGTTGATCTTGCCTTTATATATATAAATATATATATATATACACACACACACACCACAACACCCAACCTCTCATCATCATCTCTTTCCATTAACTCTCTGCAACTTATTCATCCATCATCAATGGCCGCCAACAATGGAGGACTCACCGACACCGGCTTAATCGTGAGCTTCGGCGAGATGCTCATCGACTTCGTCCCCACCGTCTCCGGCGTCTCACTCGCCGAAGCACCGGGATTCCTAAAGGCACCCGGCGGTGCTCCGGCGAACGTGGCGATCTCCGTGTCCAGACTCGGCGGCAAAGCGGCGTTCGTCGGAAAGTTGGGAGACGACGAGTTCGGACACATGCTCGCCGGGATCTTGAAGGAGAACGGCGTCTCCGGCGAGGGGATTAATTTTGATAAAGGTGCACGGACGGCGTTGGCGTTTGTGACGTTGAAAGCTGATGGTGATCGTGAGTTTATGTTCTACCGGAACCCTAGCGCCGATATGTTGTTGACGCCGGAGGAACTTAATTTGGAGCTTATTAGATCTGTAAGTATTTTTCTTCTTTCTTTGTTACATGATATGATAAACATATACTTTAGTCGGATGGTGGTGTAGAGATTAGTGATTAATTGAGATTAGTAAGGATTAATCGGATCGAAATTTATCTGTAAGTTTTTAAATATGCATTTTGAAAATATAAAATAAAGTAGCTATGAGCTATTGGGCTTGTTATATGTTTGTTTTCTGTTTTGATATAATTGATAGTGTTTTGGATAGAAATAAAAAGAAATTATTTCAAATGCAAAATATATATTCTAAATATTATGTATAAAATTTTTAATTTTAACAGATTTTGGACAAATATGGATTATTCGTTAACAAGTGGGAATTTATATGTAAATTTTTATATATACATTTTGAAATTATATATAAGAAAAAAAGGTAGCGACGAGCTTCTTGTCCGTTTGCCTTATATTTTGATATAATTAATAGTTTTTAAATAAAATAGAAAAATAAATTATTTAAATGCTCTTCGCTCCAATTTTTTTCAATTTGTCAAAGTGTGTGAGTTGCCACTAACGATTAATCGGGAATTAACACCGACTTGTCTAAGTTATCATTGACGGTTAACCGGGAATTAATAGGCGTTAAGAGCATATTTTAACAAGCATGCATATGAGAATCTATATTTGTATGTCTGACGTCATTTGCTGTTGGAACGGTAGAGGGAGTGAGTTTCACGCGCTTTTATATTGCGAGTTTGTTAGACAGACTCACCTATTCTAGAAATGGATATTTAATAAAATTAATTAATTGATAAAACGACAGGTTTTGTTGACTTGTATGGGTTAAGCGTGATTTTTTTTTAAAGGCCAATATATATATAAAAAACCGAAACAGGGACTCACAAGAAACAAGAATCCCAATAAGTACATAAGCAAAATAAAACAAAGAAACAAAAGCAACAAATGTTCTACAATGAAAAATTAACAAAGTTAAAACTGCATCATTTCTCCCAATCTAGTGAAGATTTTTTGCTCCTATGCTTTACCCAAAAGAATGAAGTTATTTTGATGCCGTTTATCACCTTGGCTAGCGAGAAATCTTTGCCATTGAATGTCTTTTCGTTCCTTGCATTCCAAATCACCCAACAATTAATTGCCGAAACCGCTTGTACCGCATGACATTTCTCCTTATTTATTTTGTGTTCTTATTTATTTTGTGTTTGATTGGTTAAGCGTGATTCAAGAAGGGATTTGGAAATATTATTATGGTGGATATTATTTTAATTCAAGTTGATATTTTTTGTGATTTTAGTTTTGGAGATCTACTCATCACTAGTATATTAAATTAATATTTTAAGATAATGCTTATTGAGATTTGAGAGACACCCAAAGAAATTATAAATCTTAAAATATAGTTCTTTGATATAGTGTTAGGTTAAATAATAATATTTTCTTTTTAATTTGAAAACTCTTGAAAATTGTATAAATATTTGTACCTTTCAAGTATGCATTGATGATTTTGTATTTTTGTGATATATATGCTCAAAATTTGACCGGAATGGAATATTGGATTTGGATAATTTATTACAGTTTAAATGTTGGTTATAATTTTTAAAGATATAAGATATTAAGATGTTTATTTATAGTCCCTAAGTTTTCTAAAATGAACATAAAGGTCTCCTAGACTTTAATTGAAAAGATTTTAAAAAGGGTTGGTGTGAAGTGTGTGATACATATTTTCATGCACAGAAATACACCATAGGATGGCCGGTTGTAACTTACACGTGGTTTAGTACCACTTAGCACATTGCCTCATTATTTCTTTTATTTTATTTTTATCATTAATATTTTGTTGATTATAATATTTTTTTTCTTTATTATTTGGTACAAATAAATACTTTGTTCTGGATGATTTTGTTTTTAGTAAATATCACTTCAATACTTTAAAACTACTTTCAGATTCCTATATTCCCACTTTGAGGTGGTAATAATGATAGTTATAAATTAAAATAAAATTAAAGTATATTGTTCTTCTTTCATTCTCTCACGTATCTCTTCTTTTAAATGATTGTAATAATTTTAAATTTTAAAATAAAAATGCTATTGTTCTTCGTTTGATATGGTTATTTTATTTGTTAGATTTTTGCTAAAACATGTTGGTTCTTGTTTAACCACATAAACTTTGTTAATTTGGAGTGAAAAAGATCATTTGTTTGACACTTTTAAATGACTTTATAGACTAGTGTTTGTTAATTATTTAACTTTTCAAATCACTTTAGTAAGTCATGAATTTGATTATTGAATATGAATTAGCAAAATATTATTTATCAGATTCAATAACATCTTAACTTTTTTTTTTGAAGATTTATTTAAAAATCTATAAGAGAAGTATATTGTGAACCATTCTTTAAATTTACAAATGATTTGGTTGTTTTCGGTTATTTGACAAAACATTTACATACAATATCGTCTAACATGTCGGATTTCTACTCAAATATTAACACAGTGTTGTATAAAGATATAACATGTAATAATAATATATAAACATAATGGCAATTAACTTTATTGTTAATCTGCAGGCAAAGGTATTCCATTACGGGTCAATAAGCTTGATCGTGGAGCCGTGCAGATCAGCACATCTTAAAGCAATGGAGGTTGCAAAGGAGGCAGGGGCACTTTTGTCATATGACCCAAATCTCCGTCTGCCATTGTGGCCGTCAGCAGAGGAGGCACGCGAGCAAATCATGAGCATTTGGGATAAAGCCGAGGTCATCAAAGTGAGCGATAACGAGCTCCAATTCCTCACAGGACGCGAAGAGATTAATGATGAGTCAGCATTGTCTTTGTGGCATCCTAATTTGAAGCTTCTGTTGGTCACTCTTGGTGACAAAGGTTGCAGCTACTACACCAAGGTATGTAACATTGTAACATGCTGGTATATTTGATATTAGAATTGTAGATCTGAATTGTATTTTAAAAATTATATATCTATAGCTGAGGTTATGATCTGCAATTATTCTGTCTTTTCTATTAATTAATTAATTAATTAATATATCATCTAAATATAAAAATATGTTTATAAAGTTGATTAGTACAGAAAAAGGCCCACATCCAGCTTTATTATTCCTGCTTTACATTAAATAATAGTATTAAAGAGTCCTGCATCATGAATCATGATGAATTAACACCTTTCATCCCTAGTGGCACACATTTGACTATTAATTTCATGCCGAAAGTAAAACATTCACTGAGTCTTGGATCTGGAATCAAAATGTAAAAAAATAGTTATTCCAACAATATTAAATTGAGTTTAAAAAGCCTTCATCATGTTATTTTTAATATATCTTTTTATAATCATAAAAAATTGCAGCATTTTCATGGGACGGTTGGTGCGTTCGCAGTGAAAGCAGTGGACACAACGGGTGCAGGCGACTCTTTTGTTGGTGCTCTCTTGACAAAGATCGTTGATAACCAATCCGTGCTAGAGGTAAAGTTAAAAAAATTATATTTTTCATGAAACTGTTTCTGGTCAACTCAAATTGGTCTGAATAATAGAATTAATGATAATGATAATATTGCAGGATGAAGGAAAGTTGAAAGAAATATTGAGATACGCGTGTGCTTGTGGAGCGATCACGACCACCAAAAAGGGTGCGATCCCTGCTCTTCCAACCGTGCCGGAGCTTGACGCCTTTCTGAATGCGCATCATTAGTAATTTTCATCGCCTGTTATTTTTTTTATTGTGTTCTTGATCGAATAATAAGTTTTCTTTGAAATGATTTTGTATTATCATCAATCAATGTTTAAGGAAACAGAACATTTGTTTGCAAAAGGTTTAAGAATTTGAGTGAATTAGAAATTTTCAACTGGTGGTTTGTTTTCATTGTTCCGTTTTAGTTACTTATTTTTCTAGTAACTTATCAAGTCAGTCATTTTCTATTGTCATAAATTCTTAAGATAAGATTTATTATCACATGACTATAAACTAATTTGTTTTTACATATATTAAAAATTCTCAAAATACGACCCATATATATTATCAATAAAATTAATCTAAAATATATTATCAAACTTTTAATATGAGTTTATATTCTAAGTTTGATGCAGCATTATATATTTGAACAATCCTTTTTTGGTCTTAATTCACATTTTGTAAACTTAAAAATAACCAAAACTACTTACTAAGAAACATTTCTTGATTACATTGTATTGATATGAATGTTAGATAAAAAAAATTGAATCTTTATTTCTTCTTACATGATAAAAACACTCAAGTCACATGAGTTGAGGTGGTTTTGAGTTGCTACACATCTAATTTTAAGTTGTGGGGTTTTAACTAAGTCACCCTTAAGTTGAATATTGTGGGTTAATTAGCTTTAAATAGCTAATTATGAGGATGTTTATGAAGTGAAAGAAATAATTAAGAAGCAAACAGAGAATGAGAATAGTTGATGGTCTACAAGATAGAGGAAATGGCTTGTCAACATGGTGGCGCCCCTCCATGACGCTCCTTTTAAAGTATGTAAGGCGTTATTGTGCCTATGTGGCTGCTCGGTAACGCCCCCAAACAGCCCCACATCACATATTATAAAAGAATATCTAAGAGTGTATAAGATACTAATAAATCACCTTCTTAAGTTCTTATTAGGGAGAATGGTTAAATATTAGCTTTTTCTCACTTGACAAAAAGTTTTATAATAATGTGAATAGAAATATGAAAATTTGAATGGGGAATAATAAATATGTCGATGTCTAGTCACATTAAGATTAAAATATGTAAATAATGATATTTCTTGAAATGAAATGTTGACTTTAAAAGCTAACATGTGAAAATTAAGTCAGATTTGAACGTAAAAATGGGTTAGACTAAGGGGTGTGGGGCTTTAATAGGGGCTCTAAGAGCCAAGAACCAATAATATTATGACGTGTGGCAGAGAGAGAAACTGGATAAGGGGGTGTTGGAGCCCCTGTTAGAGCCCCTGCCCCCTGGTGTGGATGGGCTCCAGCGAATTTTTTTATTTTTTTATTTTTTTATAAATATATTCAAACAACGTATTATTAAAAAAACTCATAAATTATTAAAAAAACACACATTAATAAAAAAACACATTAATATCTAAAATTCAAATTACAAAAAAAAAACATACTAAAAATTAAACAAACAATAATACTTAATATATATTAAAAAATGTAATAAATATTTAATAAAAACTAAAATTAATGTTTTTTACCTTGGCAGAAAAAATGAAGGGATTCACGTGCAACCCTTTTCGACATCTGTAAATACTCATCCAAAGCGTCCGACGAAATGCCGTACGCTAATTGACGGATAGCAGCTGTGCATTTTTGAAGAGAGGTAAAACCGGGTAGACCCCTTGCATCCTCCCTTTGTTGAAAAAAGGGATACCGTGCCTCTAAATCACTTGCTATACGCATGAACAATTGTCTGCTCATTCGGAAACGAGTTCGAAAATCCGACTCCTCGTATACCGGTTGAGGGCTAAAATAATGCCTAATCAAAGTATCGTTAGCACCCGATCGATCACGATCACGAGGTGGTGCTCTAACTCTCGGGACTCGAGGTTGCTGGGCTTGATTTTGCAAAAGATCCACCACGGTTGCGGTCAAAACTTCCCCTATATGAAGAAGCAAATCATCCTCTTCGGAGGAGTCGGAATCAGACGAGTACCACGACATTTTTTTTGTGTTAATTTTGAGAGGATTTTAGGAGGATAGGTGTATAATTGTGAAATGGAGTATATTTTATAAAGGTATATATAAAAGTTTAAGAAAATAATTTTTTTTAATTTAATATGAGCTCAACGGCTCTTTTGCTAAAACCTATGTACCTTTCTCTCTCTCTTCTCCCGCTAACCGGCTCACGCCTGCATTGTTTTTCATGCTAGCGCCCCGTTAGCGCCCCCGCTAGCCCCCGATGGTGTGGTGTTAGCGCCTGGGGGCGCGAGCGGAGGGGCTCTAGCGCCCCCGTTGAAGCCCCACACACCTCAGCCTTATGATAATAATACTTTTAATGATTGCTTTTTTATTAAAACTACCGTCTCAACAATCCCATCTCTCACCTAACCTTGTCATTTTAGTATCAGTGGTTTGGTCAACTACGCAACTTTAGTACTTATTTTTTGTTTTGTGTAAATGGCTACCCCAGTTTCAAAAAATATGCATTTTTAAACTTTTTTCTAACCCCGTGTATTTTTTCCGTTAAGTCAAAGATAATTTGGCAACTTCGTTATTTTCTTTGTTTTTTCCTTTTCTTTTAAACGCTTATATGTTGTAAACCTCATACCCACAATTATAACATCAAAATCCAAATCCTAAATTCCCAAACCCTTTCTGTGACATTCGTCAAATTCGAGTCTCGATTTGTATTAGTTTTGTAAACTTTTATTTTGTAAAACTGACTCAACATTTTTTTAGAACCTTATTTAATTATTATATAATATTATTATAGACCTCGATCTTAAATAAATCGATTTTTGTCATAAGGGTCAGGCTAAACGTACCCCCACCCTTGCTAACCATACACCCCCCTGAACTTTCATTTCCCTTAACATTTGTAATTAACATTATAGTCCCTCTTATTTTATTTTATAATTCTCCCAATATCAAATAAAAAACTATTACGTTTTTATTTTTGTTTTACAATTTTTTTATATATTTTTGTTATTGATTTTATTATTTTATTTCATTAAGATCTTATTAAAAGTTTGTTTATTTTTTTTACATGTATTAAAAATTTTGTATGTTTTCTCTAGCTAGTTTTTTATTTTTTTTATAAAATGTATTCAAAACAATTTGATTTTTTTTTGTTAGGTTTAGATACATGAGTTAATTTAACTTGAGAAAATAGCCAAATTTGTTTATCAAGTTGTATGTTATTTAACCTTTTTATTTATAAAATTAATATGATTTTTTATAAAAGAATGTAAATTCTCTTAATTTATAAAAGAACGCTCTTCAAAAATATTAAAACAAGTATAGAAAGAAAAACATTTTTTTAAAACAAGAAAAACAATGTTTATTATATAAGAAAAAAAACGTTTTTTTAAGTAAGAAAAATATGTTTTTATTAAAGGCTTTTAAATATACATAAAAAGATAAATAGAAAAAAACATTGTTAAATAAAAATAGAATAAAAAGAGAACAAAATGACAAAAAAACAATAAAAAGGTCTAAATCGTATTAATGTAAAACCTAAGGGAGGGGGTATGTTTAGTAAAAATGGATGGGGGTGGGGTACGTTTAGCAGCACCCTTAGTGTTGTTAAGAAAAACATAAGTTCAAACTGATTTTCGTAAAGTCGTTATAAGCTTTGGAAACCTTTAAACTCTTATTAAACCATGATTGAAACTTGAGGGGCCAAAGTGTAACATTTACAAACTATATATATAAACTTAAAAAAATAAAACCTAACCCTAACCCATATTATTCAACCCAGCTGCCACCTCTCCCCCCCCCCCATCGTTTTCCGGCGACCTCGGAATTCCGGCGAGAAGCCGGCGACGCCAATCTCCGGCCATCTCCCTTTTCCCCTTGATCCGTAAAACTGACGCCAGCCGAACCCTCTTTCCCTCTTGGTTCCCAGGTAATCCCCTCACCCAAAGAACCCGCCTCCCTTCCCTCTTCGGTCGTTTTTCCGGCGACCGGAAAACCGGTCTCCCTCTCTCTGTCTCCCTCTCCCGTACTCTCTATTCCTCTCTCTCTCTCCGCTTCTCTTCTCTCTCTCCGTCTCTCTCTCGCTCTCTCTTTCTTTCGGTTTCGTTTTTCGGCGCGCCTCCAGCGGCCGAAATTGGCTCCGACGACCCCCTGTTCTTCATCCCCGACGACCCCTGCTCGGCTCCGGCAATTGTTCTCGGCCAAACATCTTTTATAAGTAATGAGAATTAGAGTTTATTTGTTTTGGTATCTAACCCGTAATCGATAATCAAGTCAAGTTTGATTCCCTTCGTGACCAACTTCGGTTTGTTTTTGTTAACAAATTAATCAAGTTAATATTTCTATTTTCTTTTTATTTTGTTAACATCATATTTATTATCTAGATTATATTAATATTATTAACTCTTTATAAAAACTGTATATCATTATTAATTCTAATTATTAGTACTATAAATGTCATATTTATTAATAGATCTTTAATATGGTGAACTCGTTTCGAAACTGAACCAAAATTTAGTATGGTGTTATTATTACTATTATTAATATTATTATTATTGTTATTATTACCATTAACAAAACAATTTTTACTTTTATTATTATTATTATCATTATTATTATAAATATTAAAGTTGTTATTAGTATTAATAAAGATCATATTGTTATTATTTATTAAAATCATATTTTTATCATTTATTATTAGCAATAATAATGTTATATTTATTTTGTGAACTCGGTTAGAAATCGAACCAACATCAGGAATGATATCATTATTACTATCAATATTATTTATTATTATTATTATTATTATTATTATTATTATTATCAACAACACTTTAATTAATACCAAGATCTTTATTAATAATAATTATTGTTACTATTATTATCATTATTATCTTATATATATATATATATATATTTATACAAACTTTTAAATGACAGTTCCAAAAAAACGGAGATGTAAGAATTGGTACATAGAATAACTTAGTCAAGGCTGTGTAATTAACATTTGGGCTGATATCATTAACCGTGCTAACCTTGGTCATTCCTATCGCAACAAGATGGACTCAACCGCACCTTTTGAACCTTTTGAGTGAGATTTTGAGCATAAGCATACTATGTGTAATGCTTAACTCATTTACGATAAATAATAAATAAAAAGATTCTTGAGTAGTCTACTTCCTCTCGAATGATAAATCTGGATGTGAATAAGTCAAATAACTTCTCCCTAGGCCTATTAGTGAACCTTCTCTCCAGGGCAGGAAAATGAGGGAAACAGATACTCAATTGAAAGGTGTTGAGTTGGAACCCATTCTAATTCTAACTAAGATCCATCTGTATAGATATCACCATCTACATCTAGAAAGTCGTATGCTTTGGAAGCAGCTCTGTAGAGTGGTAGTAAGGGTGACTTATCTGTCAACTTTTCCACTATCACCCCAAAAAAACCAAACTCTGACAACTTTATATATATATAAAACATATTTTTTTAAGTCATTATTATCCTTACTATCTTTATCATTAATAATGTTATTATAAGCTTTATTATTAATTCATTTTTATAAAACCGAACTCATGATTTAAACCCGCCTTGTTTTTATTAATATTGGGTTAGTTATTTAAAAGCCCAATAAAATAATATCATGTTATTTTAAATTACCAATTAAGTACGAGTCCCTAATCATTAACAAATTAACCGGTCACCCGATTAACAACCGAACCTTCTCGTCCAATGTTTCAAATGTAGTTTCAACTAAAGTTCAAGTTCATTAATATATTTTATTTATTCGTTTTCAATTAGCTTTCAAGTCGGATTCGTTCGTTTCGTTTACAAGCTTTCTATATGTCGATCACTTATTAGTTCTCAATTCGTCAATCGAGGTGAGTACTTTCATACCCCGTTTTCCATCTTTCATTTTGGGGTGACATTTCATACTTATCAAACTAAATGCCTTATTTACTTGAATCTTTAAACCCACAAACGTGATTGTATACTTTACTTAAATACTTGCTCGATTTGGTGTTCTATGCTTACTTGCCTATGTGTTTATCGCTTTTGGTTGGTGGAAGTCTATAAATCCGTGAACTATCTGGTATTCTCTTACAGCACGGTGTCGTTAACGTAATGCAATTAACGATATTCTATTAAATCATAGACTACTTGGCAACCCCTTGTAGCTAGGTGGTGCTAATGTGTTTAGCAATGGTCAATAAAATCCTAGACTACTTTGCAACCCCTTGTAGCTAGGTGGCGCTAATGTAATTCTATTAGCGATTGTCAGTTTATCCAAGTTGTTGCTTTTATTTATTGTTTTGTATACAAGTTTGTGGATTTCTTTTATTATTATATGCTTAAACTTATGAATTGCTCACCAACCTTTGTGTTGACAAACTCTATTTTATGAAATGTTACAGGTTTGACTTTTGTTGACTCGAGGACTTGACGAAAAATGTTATCAAGACTATTAGGGTATTAGTAAAACGAATAATATGATTGCTACTTGTTTTCAAATTTGTTTATATGAACGAGATGGGTTGTTTATTGATTTATGAAATAAAATGAGTTAATTAAATACTGTCACTTTAAATAGTGTCTTGTGTATTTGGGCAATCGGTTGCACCCCGGCATGTTTCGCTGCCTTTGGTCGAGGTGTGACACTTTCTCCATATAATCATAGGGTTTGAAGTTTTACGATATTTGGGGTTTTAGGATCTGGATTTTGATGTTTTGATTTGGGGATTTAGGGTTTACAAGTTATAAATGTTTAAAAGAAAAGAAAAAAACAAAGAAAATAATGAAGTTACAAAATTAGCCCTGACTTAACAGAAAAATAGACGGGATTAAAAAAAAGTACTAAAAATGCAAGTTTTTTGAAACTGAGGTAGTCATCTGCACAAAATAAAGAATATGTACTAAAGTTGCGTAGTTGACCAAACCACATGTACTAAAATGACACTTAACTCTTGTTTAAATGAAAAAAACGTACGGGGAAATATAAATTTATTTATTTTTTTTTTTAAAAAAAACTCCTAAAAGAAAAGGGAAATTTGGCAAAAATCTGTTTAAATATATCAACCGAAATATTAAATAATGAAGACAAAATTACAAATTTTATCCTTTAAACAAAGCCAATTTACGGGTCGTGTCCTTTATTTAATTTCTTTACAGGCGGTATCATTTAAACATTTTTTTCCTACACGTTATGTCCTTTACACTAACTGGATTAGAAAAGTTCAGTTAAATATTGTCATGTGAGTTACATGTGATGGCATAAATGTAATTTCAAATATCTTTTTTTTCACTAATAAACTCTCTCTCACCTCACTCTATCTTCTCTCTCTATTCATACTCTTTCTCTATATACCACCATCACAAATACACAAACCAACACCACCAACACCGTCACACACCACCGCCAACCCTATTCGGTTCCACCATCCTCTCCGGCCCCACCATCCCACCCATATTTCATCTTCATTCAACCCACCGACCACCACCACTATTCTGCTCACGAAAGGAGCACCCACCACCCTGCTCACGCAAAGGACCATCGCCACCACACCATCACCATTGCACCATGTCGTTCGTTTTCTTTTACCACAAAATCAATACACTCTTCTGAAAATCCGGCCGTAACCCTACCGTTTAAAACCCCCATCAAAACCTTAGTCGTAACCCTACCGTAACCGGCCATAACCACCGCCCACCCAAATCCGTAACCCTAGTCGCCGCATCAAAACCCCATCACAACCATCAACCAACACCTTACCGTAACCGTACCGTTTAATTGAATTGAACAAAATCCTAGAACTTGAATAAGAGATTGAAGGCTTTAATATGTGTTCCATTCTAATTTTGAATCGAAACCCTATAAGGCTCCTACTCGTTACAACTTGTAACTGATGTTGATGGGTGGTGGTCTGGTTAGCTAGCAGTGATGTTGGTGGTCACAGGGTGGTCGAATTTAATGGTAGACAGAGATGAGTTGTTTTTTTTTGTGGGGGGGGGGGGGATTTTATGGCTTGTAGTGGTGATGGTGACACATGTTGGTGGGGATAAGTGGTGATGATGTTGGGTGTTACAGCCTTGCAGGTGGTGACGGTGGTGATGGTGGCCGGTAGAGTGGTGGAAGAAGAACGAGTTTGTAGGTGGAATGGAGATGAAGATGAACAGATGGGTTGGAGAGAGAGAGAGAGAGAGTTTATCTTATAAATATGAGTTAAGTGCCATTTTGGTACATGTGGTTTATTCAATTACGCAGCTTTAGTACCATTTTTGAATTTATTGCAAATGGCTACCTCACATTTCTAAAACTTGCAACTTGTAGTATTTTTTTCTAACACCGTTTATTTTTGTCCGTTAAATCAGGGGTAGTATAGTAACTTTGTTACTTTCTTTATTTTATCCTTTACTTTTAAACAAAATCCACCCTTCAACTTCTACTTGATCGAGGGCTTCACGAATGTAGAATCGAGGTTCCATGATTCTTTCAATCGTTCATCTGAATGTTCTTGGTTAGGACTTTAGGGTTTAGATTGTGTTACTGATCGGGAATTTGTGAAAAGAAAGCGGGTTAAAGGGTTTTTGGGATCTGTTGTTTGAGAGAGAGCAGGGACAAGAAATATGTTAAAAGACCAAAACACCCTCACATGTTAGCATCAACTTAACGGGAATGGATGGCAGTTAACTTAAAGGACAAAAAACAAATAAACATAGCATATAAAGGACACCGCCTGAAAGTAAACTTTTTAAAGGACATGATCCGTAAGTCTGTTATGTTTAAAGGACGAAATTTGTATTTCTGTCTAAGTTAAAACTTAATTTTGGATTTTAGCCTTTTAGGTGCAACACTTGGGCCGTACTTGGGCCGCCAGTTATTTGGAATTTCAAGTTCGTAAAGGAAGCGACGACCACTTATATGATTTTTTTTTACAATTATCGTTAATGTATTTTACTTCACAAATCTCATTCCGTTCGTCTCCTTAAAAAAACTAATAAATAAATAAAAATCAAAATAAAAAATCAAAAGACACTCACAAAGTTTAACATCTATGGACGTTTTTGGTCTATATGCCGAAAACATTTGATTTGCTGAGCATATTTAATTTAGCCTTTGCTATTTTGGCTAGTCAATTTTGTGTACATGCTTTTATATAATTTTATGTATGTAATTTTTCCATCGGTTATAGTTATTGCTATAACATATATAAATATTTCACTAACACGTGTTTTGATTTCGGTTTTATAATTTACTATTTTGTACATCATTTATAGGGACTTCATTTTCATTACATACCAATTGCATGGTACTTCATGCTTTCTTTCATGTAGTATTTTTTTTTT
This sequence comes from Bidens hawaiensis, assembly GCF_021521415.1. Lineage (NCBI taxonomy): Eukaryota > Viridiplantae > Streptophyta > Magnoliopsida > Asterales > Asteraceae > Bidens > Bidens hawaiensis. The sequence goes on along the minus strand of NW_027492710.1, from coordinate 550,668 downwards.
AAATATAGTTCAATTCTAGTACGTGAATTGATGATGATATATATGACTTTGTTATGCTTGTTTTTTTGAATGCATCTAAAAATTCATTTGCTATTGTTGTTCATTTTGCGAATGTATGCTCTTTTAAAGTTCAGATTCACATCGATCACTTAAGAGATCAGAATTTGATAGTGCTGATTCAGTCCATGTTATTCATTGTGTTAGCATGCTTTCTTTATTATTATTATTATTATTATTATTATTATTATTATTATTATTATTATTATACCGGGAACACCTTCTCATAAGTTTGACAATCAGTATATTGTGTTGTTAATAAATCTACCGTTATTGGTTATAGATATTTAGAAATGAGTAGAATCGAAAGCTAATGTAAATACCAAGTATTTTATGTGGTCGTATATTTTTGTGTGTTGTGGTGGCACTATTGGTGCATGAATCACACAACCTAGTGTTTTAGGTTCAACAAACTTGAATATCTTTCGAAGACTAGTTGTACTGAGTAGCATTCATGATTCGTAGTTTTATTAACGTAATTGTGCAATATTGTGCCCTTATGTCAATATGGCGATTCGCATTTCGTTAGGAATAGTTAGTGATTTACTGTAATCCATTAATAGTTAGTAATTTAGCTAATTATTTTATGTGCAAAGATGACCAACTAGATGTTCTTGATGCACATTAAATATTTATTAAAAATATTCATATCTTTAACGAAATCATATCTACTTTTTTTGTTTTATTAAAGGGAAAATTCCTAAAATAGTCAATTTATAAAATGTGATTTCAAGTTTGTCCCCCCAAATTCAAGTTTCCAACTTTGTCTCTTTGATATCTCGTCGCCGACGACATGATAGGGAACACCGACGATGCGTTACTGAAACAAATAGGATAACGACACGTGGCCGGAATCTGTGTTGACGATGCATTATGTTGCTAACGTAGGGTAGCGGCGATGCGTTATGTTGCTAACGTAGGGTAGCAGCGATGCGTTATCACTAACGTATCGTGGAACCCTTGTGTTGTCATAACAAGGTAGCAGCAACATAACGCATCGCCGCTACTCTACGTTAGCAACATAACGCATCGTCAACCCTATGTTATACGTAACGTAGGGTAGCAGCGATGCGTTATCCACTAACGCATCGTCGACGGCCTATTCCGGCCAGATTCCGGCCACGTGTCGTTATCCTATTTGTTTCAGTAACGTATCGTCGGTGTTCGCTATCATGTCGTCGGCGACGAGATAACAAAAGGACAAAGTTGGAAACTTGAATTATTGAGGATAATTTTGGAAACACATTATTTAAATGGGCTATTATGGGAATTTTCCCTTTATTAAATCAATGTATAAACACATTTCAGTGTAGAAGATGAATGTGGTAAAAAATTAATTAATGATATTTATAGGTCTAATAAGATAAACAAGAAGAAATTATGAACGAATAACAATTTTATTCTCACGTATTTATTCAACCTCCATGGATCCATGGAGTTTACATCCGTATCTTTCAAATCTATAATACATAACGTGGTTTAGTCATGAAAATTTTATATATAATGTTATCTTTTTATGTAATTTATAATGAAACATCTTATCATCTTTTATTAAATTTATTAAAATTTGCTATTCTAATAAAAATACAATTACAACTTATAAAATCGTCATGTACATCTTTTTTGTGATTATGAAGATTGCGTGAAAATGCACCACGTATTCCTATGAATATTCCATTAGAAAATATAATTTTGACTTATTAAACTATTAAATTTGATAAAATATATGTTTTTTAATTTAATCATTTAATTTATATAGTTTAATTGTATTTCTTATGAGTTTCCTGCGTATCACACGAGTTATAAAGCTAGTTGTATTTCTTTTGAGCTTATCGTGTATCACGTGAATTCTAAAGTTAGCATACTTATATAGTAAAAATCAATATTGGTACAACAAGACCTCCCATTGGATCAAGTGGCGGACCAACATTGGCCAAGTGGCCGACCAAAATTCACTTCTTCTCATCACCTCAACGCTCGAGACCGACAACGTTTGAGTTTTACCAACGGTCGAGTTTTATATATTAATTTGAGGAATTTTATTTTTGGGTTTTTAACACTCAGGTTTTACAAACGTTGTTTATCAAGTAAAGAACGTAACAAATACTAACCGAATTTGCGTCGACATGTTTTAACGCCCGTGTTTTAGTGATCAAAATTGCTGCAGAGCGTGCGGGTCAATCACTAGTTTGGAGTAAACATAACTTTTTATATTTCATATTTGGAGAGTGTGAAGTGTCTGTGTCAAAAGTTTAGACCTTTAATCCAAGTCAAGAGAAGTTAAAAAGTACCAAAAAAATCCTCTAAACCAAACATTAAGATTCTTGAAATCATTTTCATCCCACTAAACGCCAAGACATTTTGCAAAGGAATGGATGGAAGCTAAATCTAGAGGGGTTGAGATGCGGACACAACATACATACAAATTACGTAGACCCAAACACAATTTTATCTACCGACATGAATACACCTCACATTTTTTTTTCTCATAAGTCATATCAATAATAAATATTTACAAATTTTCAGAAAAAAAAAGTCTTATAAAATAACTGCATTTAAAATATTTAAAATAAGAGCCAAACTTCAACTTTTAACTTTCGTGAAGGAAAAGGTAAGAGAAAAGTCTTATAAGTTAAACTAAAAGGAAAATAAAATTTATAACCTTTTATAAAGCCATATGTTATGGCAGACGTGAAACGATACTAGCCCTATCATTGTGGCAAATACGTCGCGGAAATTACTGCCATACTAATAGTAATGGCGCTAAGAACAATCCCAATGTATAACCCTCGGATAGTTGCACATCACCCACTAGGACTGTAAACGAGCCGAGTCGAGCTAGAGTGTGCTCGAGCTCGAGCTTAAACTTAATCGAGCTGGCTCGAGCTCGGCTCGTTTTTTTATCAAGCTCGAGCTCGGCTCGTTTAAAGTTCGAGCCCACCAGCCTACTTTCTTTCGTCTTCTCCTTTCTTCTCTCTCATCTCTTCTCCCTCACACATCCTTAAATACAAACAATTTATTGTCTCTCTCTTCTCCCTCTCCCTCTCCCTCTCTATCTTCCAGCAAGGAGACACTGAATACAAGTGGGAGAAGGCTTTCTCATAGTCATAGGTGATGCTTTAAAGGGGGTGAGACTCAAACATGTGTGGGTAATACTATGATAGTGGGCATGGTTGATAGCAAACCATGATTGTTTATTTATTAATTTATCATTAACAAAAAATCAGTCATTCTTCTCTTACAATCCACAGCCACCTTTCACCCCCCCCCCCCCACTATAATACATACTAGAGGTTGCACCCGGCGCAACCCGACACGTTGCGCCGTTCAGACAATTCAAACAGACGTAAAATATAGTACGTTATCGTAACTTTACCACCACACTATATAACTTTTTCATTGCTTGATTTAATATGAAATCTATAAATACAAAAATATATTTCTATTTTAAAAAAAGAAACACAAAAAGAAAAAGCAAAACAAAAAAAAACAGAAAAAACCGGCAAAGAGCAGGCTGGAACTCACGACCTGCATGTTTCAACATTACACCACCACCACCACACCACAACTTCTTCCATTTTTGTTACATATGTTACTTTCAATTAATAATTACTCAAACGACAAATTTTGAAAAATTAAAAAGAAAAAGAAACTTAGTAGCTACTACACGACAGCCACTTATTGGACCTTTCATCAATTTACTATAGCTTTAGGTTTGGCTTTATATAAGGTATATTTTTTGAATGTGAAATGTGAAAACATAATCCATGAATGGATTCTATGTGACAAACTCACATATCACACCTCCCGTAACATATAATCCATGACAACTTCATGAATTACTACATTTACTAAAACGAGTCCGTTTAAATGAACATGTTTTAAGACGCTTATTGTGTACACGCCCCTATACCGCCCCTTTCATTCATTAACCTGTTACTGACTTACCGCCCAACCCAATACCTTGGTATCAGACGTCTGAAAACACCAAAAGGTTTAACGCCAGCCAACCTACAAAAGTGTTAGGCTGAGGGGTGCGGGGGGCTTTAATGGGGGGTTTTTTGTGGGGGCTCCAACCAATAATATTATGACGTGTAGCAGAGAGAGAAACTGGATAAGGGGGTTGTTGGAGCCCCCGTTGGAGCCCTGGCCCCTGCTGTGGAGGGGCTCCAGCGAAAATTTTTTATTTTTATTTTTTTATAAATATATTCAAATAACGACATTTTTTTTGTGTTAGTTTTGAGAGGATTTTAGGAGGAAAGGTGTATAATTGTGAAATGAAGTATATTTTATAAAGGTATATATTTATAGTTTAAGAAAATATTTTTTTTTTTAATTTAATATGAGCTCAACGGCTCTTTTCCGTAAACCTATATAGAAAATATATATATTTTTTTGTTTTTTTCGGCTCCCAACGGTCCAAAATACCTCAAAATGTGTGCTCCTCTCTCTCTTCTCCCGCTAACCAGCTCACGCCTGCATTGTTTTTCGCGTTAGCGCCCCGTTAGCGCCCCGGTGGTGTGGTGTTAGCTCATGGGGGCGCGAGCGGAGGGGCTCTAACGCCCCCGTTGAAGCCCCACACCCCTCAGCCTTACCACATTAAATGTTAACGCCTGCTAGTCTGCCACAACGAACAACCTTTTAAAGTTTAATATAATATAACGTATATCATTTCAAATTAAATAAATTAAACATCGTAAATTTTGTATTAAACATATAATCAATACATCATACGTATAACCAGAGGGGCTTGTTCCAATGGCTAGGGATATGATGGATGACCCGGATGTCCCGGGTTCGAATCTTGATTCCGTCCGGATTTTACCAGAACATTAAAACCTGTTGTGCTTTCGGGCAGAGTGAGCCAACTGGGTTTTACCGGGAACGCCAAACCAAACTCTAATGCCAGCGTGGATCCCAATCATGTCAACATAGTTGGCCTGAGTGGGGTGACGGGGCAACGCGTTCGCGAAGTAAGACAGACGTTTGATAAAAAATAAAATAAAATACATCATACGTATGGTGCTTCCACAGCCACTAAAATAAGAAAAAAAGAAATCCAAAATAATCAGCAGCCACCAGAATTGGATTCACTCCCAGCCACAACCTTCAACACAGCGTATCAAGTACCATCCATCTTCAAAATCTCACTCCTTATCTCAATTCTCATCCATACTAGTCTCCACTACACAAACAACTGTATTCACCGTCATATCAAACATATCGAAAATGAAGATCCAGTGTGACGTATGCGAGAAGTCACCCGCAACATTAGTCTGCTGCGCAGACGAAGCAGCACTATGCGCCAAATGCGACGTGGAAGTCCACGCAGCTAACAAACTCGCAAGCAAGCACCAGAGGCTGCTTCTAAACACGTTATCCGATAAGCTTCCGCCGTGTGATATCTGCCAGGAGAAAACAGCCTTTATTTTCTGTGTGGAGGATCGAGCTTTGTTTTGCCGTGACTGTGATGAGCCGATTCATTCGGCTGGTAGTCTTGCGGCCAATCACCAGCGGTTTTTGGCTACTGGAATACGTGTGGCGCTTGCTTCTGCTGGTTCTGGTACTCAGATGGAAAATATTCACCGTGAATTACCGCCACCGGCTGCTAGGATTGGTGCTGTGCCGCAAGGTGTTGCGGTTAAGGCGCCGGTGCAACAGGTTTCGGCGTACACGTCACCGGCGTGGGCGGTTGATGACTTGTTACAGTTGTCTGATTTTGAAACTTCTGATAAGGTAATAGTAGTTACCTGATAATTAATTAATTAATTAGTTATTATTATTATTATTATTATTATTATTATTATTATTTTACCTGAATTTGTTGTGTATAGTTGATTTATAAAATATTTTACATAAATTTGTTATGAATAATAGTGAATTTGGGGGTGCAATGAGCCGAGCCTGAGACTAGGCTTGAGCTTGGTTACTTTGACTTTCTGGTGCCTGATTTCTGCTCTTTTTCAAGCTCGACTTCAGATCAGGCTCAACTACTTTTGACTTTCTGGTGCCATTTTTTGGCTCGTTTCAAACTCCTTTTTTTGATTCATTTTTTCAAGCTCGAGTTTGGACCGGGCTCAGCTACCTTTGACTTTCTGGTGCTTGATTTCAGCTCGTTTCAAGCTCCTTTTATGATTATTTTTTCTAAACTCGAGTTTTGATCGGGCTCGGCTCGTTTGTTATTTATTCGTTAACTTAAATAGTTTTATTAATTTTATATGTTGAGAGAAACTTTAATCGAACCTAGCTTGTGCATTACCTTAAATGAGCCAAATCTGGGCTCGAGTTCGGTTGTGCAATGTGAAATTAATAAATAGAAATACAAAAGAGTTACATCTTTAAAATATACAAGGCTCGAGCTCGAGTCGATAACAAAACGTGCTTTATTTGAAGCTTGGCTTGTTTCAAGTTTGTTGTCAATCTGATCTCGAATTGCTCGCGGACAGCTTGACACGTTTGCACCCTTAATTGAAATTTGATTCGATTGATTTGTAGAAAGAACAACTTGTTTGCACCCTTAATCTAAATGTGTTATGAATCCTTGATTATTTGAATATTGAAATTTCATATGATTGATTTGCAGAAGGAACATCTCGAATTTGGGGAACTCGAGTGGTTGAACGACTACGATGTGTTTGGAGATGCAGCTGCTGAAGTTCCTCAACTTCCTGCATCACAGCCGATCAACACCGGCTCATTCAGACAACCAAAGTTTTACCAGTCAAATAACAAGAAACCGCGATACGAATTACCAACGTATATTGAAGAAGACGATGATGAGCACAACTTCACCGTGCCTGATCTTGGTTAGACTGGAAGATTTTCCAAGTATAGTATTGGTTTTGGTCCTCAATGTTGGTGACACTATGAATATTTTTTAAACTCTTAAGGGCTGAAAATGTATGTGATGAATAGTAAGAGGACCAATTAAGTATATCTAAATCTACATTTAGGCATGTAATGTTGCTTACATTAAGTATATGTTTATGTACTGTTGCTTATATCAGTTTGGTGGTTAATTAAATTCGTAGTTTTGATGCTTGTAATGAAGGCTTGTGACTTGTGAGCCTTTATTTATTTATTTATTTATTTTTTTAATAAATTGAGATACTATTGTTGATTGTTGTTGAGATTGGAAAAAGTTGAACGGCTGCTTATCGGTTTCGATTTTGATGGTACATGTGACATTGGTTTTGTATTATAGCATTGGACGTGTATGCTTATGAAGTAACAACATTCTTGTAAACCTGATAAGTCTTGATTACAAGTAAATTGGAGAACGTGTATAATATACTACATTACTACTTGTCATAGTCAAAACAAATGATTCAATGTATTTGAATCATAGATCTATTTCTAGTCAAAACAATTTATTCAATGTATTTGAATCCAAAATCTATATTTGACAACCTAGTGGTTGGTTATGTGTGGACATCATGTACGTTAGAAAGGAAAAAATAACATTCATTGAATTTGAATGTAGATTCTAGAGTGTCCATTCAATGGACATCCCCATCATAGGCCGAAATGTAATCAAAGTATAAAGATTAAAATATTATTAAATGTTAAAACTTTAAGCAACAAATATCTCCATATCAACGTATGTACCATTGTTTGCATATCTTCAAGTGCAAAGAGGAAGGTGACAAAATTTTGATGGCAGAACCTTATAAAAAAACAATTAGAAACCACCTTGTTATAATGACATATAAATTTAAAACATGATTGACTTATAGGATAAACCTTTCATGGTGAAAATATTAGTTTATTTATAATGACATATAAATTACTCTATTACGGGTATAACAGTGGACATAGAATGGTTAGAGGAACCGACTCGTGCCAAGTTACATTTGCTGAGTTTTCTAGTCGTCGGGCCTGGATGAGTTACATTTGCTTGTGTTAAGAAGTTTTGGAGACCATAAAACCGGATATCATGGCCAGTGTTAATAAATTTTCTAGGAATTAAATTATTCTTAAAGGATTCAACTCTTCCTTTATAGCTTTGATTCTCAAAGGGGACAACCCAACACGGTAACCGATTTAAGACTGATAAGCCTGATCAACCTGCAATATTAAACTGTTGCAAAGATCTTGGCCAATAAGTTGGCGAACGTGAACAATTTGGTGGCTGGTAAGGAACAATCAGCCTTGCTGATCTTAAATTCCAATCCAATTATTTTCACTATACTTTAACTAGTAGAATACCCGCGCGATACGGTGGCGCCGATAATTTACAACGCGATACATGTTTCTTGTTAGTTTATCAATCCTCTTGCCATATATCATGTACTACGATAGCTGTTGTTTATTTTTCAGGCTTTTCTACGCTTATGTCATCCGGTTTTTGAAGTTATTCCAGTGAGCTTTATACGACTGGTTAGGCGTGATGTGATTTTCCAACTTCGTCATTTCTCATACATATTTCACATAATAGTTATAAGTAAACTTATAAAGATTCATGTGATATGATAAAATTAATAAAAAAAATTTATTAGTTCAGTTTAAGATAAGTCTGTCAAATATAACTCGTTAAGCTATTATGCGTTAAAGTAAAATGTTTACTGAGTCAGAATCAGTCAAAACTAAAAGAATGAAAATTTTGAAATTAATTAGCATGGGTCCAAGATAATAAAAAAAAAGGGTGAAAATAAGTAGAAAAATGTTTACTCGAGCGTTGGTATGCACGTAACGTGTAATTAAACCAAAACGAAAAAACCAGAAAAAAATCGTCTCGTTTTTTTTTTTTGTTTCGTGTGGTCGGTTTTTTTGTATTGTTTTGGTTTTTTTTCTCAGTTTCGTTTCGATATTTTTTTGTTTCGTTTTTCTCGGTTTCGCTTATGTTTGGTTTCCATTTTCTTCTTTCGTCTTGGTTGGTTTCCTTAAGGTTTCTTTTTCCAGGTATTGTTTTTTCATTTTCGTTGGTTTTTTTTATTTCTATTTTCGTACTTACTCTACCCGAACCAAATTAACCCTTTTATGTATCGACTTGTTTTGACACTAATACGGTTTGACACATGACCCGAGCCGTTCGACTCGTTGCCATCTTAACCGGTAATCACGTAACATGTTGATTTTTAAATTTTCTTAAAAAATATCAATACCATACTCAAATTAAAGAGAATAAAATGTTCGTTTTTATGATGTAATTATTTTATAAAAATATTTGCGTTCTAAAAAGTTATGTCTGTTAAATAGATCGTGGGGGTAGTTAGTTTAGAATAATGGTTAAATGTGTGACTTTTCTTTATATTTAAAAAAATGCGTAAATTTGAGGGACCAAAGTTGTATTTATTTTTTTTTTAAATTAAAGTTTACATAGAATTGATGGTGATGCAAATAATTAAAATCTCAATATTATATGCAATGTGATTATACGTAAATCAAATATTTACAAAAAATGTGTAAACGACTCCAACGTTTCGAGTTGCCATCTTAACCGTTAATCACGTAACATGTTGATTTGGTACCGTCGGTACCGAATCGGTACCAACGTCTTGAGTTTCGGTACCGGTACCGGTACGGTACGTGACCGGTATTTCCCGAATTTTCCCGAAATTTTACCTTAAATATCGGTACCGTCCCGGTCCCGTACCAGTACTGGTACCGAACTGTACCGGTACCGGTACCAAGAATCCGCGATTTTCAGGACCGAGATTTTCGGGATCGGAACCGGTCGGTACCGGTACGGTCCCGATCCCATCCCTAGTATAGATATATTTGAACATATGACTCTCACACAACCACAACAATATAACATATTTTTTAATTATATAAAATTAATAATTATAGAATGCAAATTTCCCCCTAAAAACTTCTTTTATTTTGTTTTTAACTTTAATCATTTAATGTGACAATAATGTTTCTCCGATTCTTTTTATTAAACGTTAAACAAAATCCTAACCAATAAGACAACACATCCACGAGTATTGTTTTCCTAGGAGCTTTGAACTCATGCCATGCTACCTTCTACCAGTGATACTAGACCTAACCAAACATCCGCCTTCTTTATCGTTAACAACAAGACATACTGATTGTTAAAAAGATAGAGTGGGGCTAGGTCCCAGCAGAGCCCAGTTGGACCCGCAAGACTCACCTTGAAAAGGGACGTCTGCGCAGAAACCAACTGGATCCGCAGGACCAACCATGCTCAGAGACGTGACGTCCTTACGCGCAGTACGCAAGCTGTTCCCGCAGGAAATGCCTCCCAATGGTGAAGGACTCCGCCTGTTCCCGCAGCTTCGGATACAAGCCATCAGGGAAGGCCACCCGCGCAGCAAGGCTACACGCACAAGGCACTTAGCTCTCAATCACTCAGTGTCACCTGAAGGAATGAGCGAAGCCGGGAACAATCCCGCACAAGGGCGGGAGGGGGAATACTCCCGCCCAAATAAGCCAGTCCGTACGATACGGGAAGATCTTCTGTACTGTACCTGACGAGGTATGGGAAAAAGATCTGACTAAAGATACGACAGCTTATTGACAACAGTATGGCGAGCAGTATGCTCCTGTACTGTGTCACTATTAGCCGCTGCCTACTCACCAACTACTGCCATACCACGTGCGTAGCCGGCAGTTGGTGGAAAAGGAATAGTACACAGCAGGCCTGGTCACTATCAGCCGCTGCCTACCCACCAACTACCAGCAGGGCACGTGCGTAGGCCACTGTTGGTGGAACAGGAACACTGTTGCAGCCGGCCACACCTCCTTGGAAACCTACCTTCGGCTATAAATACCACAAATGGTATGACCATCTCATCTTATCATATCTTATCTTGTATCATCATATTATACCTGATATCTGCTCTAGCAATCTCTTAATATACACTTATATTTAAAGAGCAATCTAGTCTGATTCTCACGCCGGAGGGTGGTCACAAGGAGGAACCCCCCCTTCTCAGTGACAAGCTCACGGTGTCTGTTTTGCAGGTTATCAGAAGAACCATCTTCTCAGGGTCTAACCCCTCGTGGGAAACAGCTATCTAACCCCCAGGTTACCAGTAATCTGCCCGGGGTCCGGTTAGTGTTTCTTCATTGGCGCCATCCGTGCATAAAGCTAGAACATTTTTCTCCAATTTTTTCAAACTTCTAAGATGGTTAAAGAAACTCCGGTAACCACAACCCCAGCTACTGGGGGGAATACCGGCAACACAGTTTTTACAAACACTACCCCGGTTGCCCAAGCCAGGGCAAGTGAAGTAAATTTTACGAACACTACCCCAGCTACCCAAGCTGGGGCAAGTGCAGTAAATAATCGCTCACTGGGATTCACCGATACCCAGTTAGAGAAACGAACAAGACTCCCCCGCCAAACACTCGATGAAGTTAAGGCATGGGCGGAGGCACGTCAAAAGGAATTCCAAGCTGAGTTGGACGAACGCTTGCGTTCCGTCCAACAGGCTGACGAATTCGAAGATTACTTGGACGACTCGGAGGAATCCGACTCCGACGCGAACCCTCGCCATAGGGCAAAAGGGAAGCGTAAGGAAACGGACTCCCAACCGAGAAGGCATTTTGGAGAAGCCTATAAACCAAAAAACACAGGTGGAAGTCCACGTGACTTCTCCAAAACATTCAGACCAAATGTTGCAAATGCAGGTGTAGGGGTATGGTACTAAAACCCGGTTCTACGACCCTAAATCTATTATGTTTGGCTTATTTCATTATATGGACTAATACGATGCTATTGGGCCGAGGGGGTTTTGTGGAGGTAACCCTAACTGGGCTAGGCCCATTAGGGTACCATGATGGTGGCCATGAGACTCTATATAAGGAGGTCTCCACCTCCTTATCATGGGTCATGCTCAGTAAGAGCCACCACCACTTTTTGTGTCTGTGAACAAGAAATCCTCAGGATATCTTAGCAGTCGCCTCCACACCCCCACAAGAGCCATCGCAGGTCTCACAGTTGCAGGTCTCACAGTGGCAGGTCACAGGCGCGGCTGAAGAAGAAGATCAAGACGTGGTTCGTTCATCTCAAAATCCGTGGAAACATCGTCATGGATCAGGTAAGATTCATTTCGTGCTTCGACATTGGCGCCATCCGTGGGAAGGCAACGAACTGCCCTTCGATCTTCATCTCGGCTGTCAGATCTCTCACAAGAAAAACACAGATTTGGAAGTTTACAGAAAAAAGGCTTCAAAGCTTGTTCTATTAAAGCTCCAAAAAGATCCATAGATCTAAAAAGAGGCTTCCAGATCTGGGCAAGAAGGAAAATCTGTGATTCGAATGATCAGATCTCCGAATCTGTGAATCTGTGATTCAGGATCTCCGAATCTGTGATGGTTTTAAATCTGCTCCGGGCTTCAGATCTGCCCAGATCTGATTTACAGATCTAGGTCTAGATTACAGACCTGGATTTTAGGTCTAAAGTTGCAGATCTGACTCTTAAATTGCAGATCCAGAAGTTACTAGACTTCCGCCGCCATGTACGCACGCCCGGGGGTTCTCACTCCGCAGCCGTGCATGCGCCGCCGCGGAAACCACCATCTGGGTTTTGCGCAAGAGACCTCCGCCATGCACACGCACTTGCGAGTCACCACTCTATCGCCGTGCATGCGCGCATCAGGCTACGCGCCAAGGTTGGGAATCCTCCTAATATCCCATATGGCTACGCGCCAAGGTTGGGAATCCTCCTAATATCCCATATGGCTACGCGCCAAACTTCAAGGTTGGGAATCCTCCTAATATCCCATATGGCTACGCGCCAAGGTTGGGAATCCTCCTAATATCCCATATGGCTACGCGCCAAACTTCAAGGTTGGGAATCCTCCTAATATCCCATATGGCTACGCGCCAAACTTCAAGGTTGGGAATCCTCCTAATATCCCATATGGCTATGCGCCAAACTTCAAGGTTGGGAATCCTCCTAATATCCCATATGGCTACGCGCCAAGGTTGGGAATCCTCCTAATATCCCATATGGCTACGCGCCAAACTTCAAGGTTGGGAATCCTCCTAATATCCCATATGGCTATGCGCCAAACTTCAAGGTTGGGAATCCTCCTAATATCCCATATGGCTACGCGCCAAGGTTGGGAATCCTCCTAATATCCCATATGGCTACGCGCCAAACTTCAAGGTTGGGAATCCTCCTAATATCCCATATGGCTATGCGCCAAACTTCAAGGTTGGGAATCCTCCTAATATCCCATATGGCTACGCGCCAAGGTTGGGAATCCTCCTAATATCCCATATGGCTACGCGCCAAACTTCAAGGTTGGGAATCCTCCTAATATCCCATATGGCTACGCTTCAAGGTTGGGAATCCTCCTAATATCCCATATGGCTACGCGCCAAGGTTGGGAATCCTCCTAATATCCCATATGGCTACGCGCCAAACTTCAAGGTTGGGAATCCTCCTAATATCCCATATGGCTACGCGCCAAACTGCAAGGTTGGGAATCCTCCTAAGATCCCATATGGCTACACGCCAAACTTAGGGGTTGGGAATCCTCATACCATATGTTCACGCATCACATATGCTCACGCATATTACACATGCTTACGCATCACATGCTTACGAATCACATGCTCGCACATGTCACAGTATACACGCACGCGCACGCGACATCTGCGCGGGACGCATAACACAAAACCAAAGTCTACGCGCACGCGCATGCAACATTAGCACGTGGCGCGTGACATAAAGTAGCCCGTAAGTCGCCTCACGCGCAGGCTTTATTATTCACAGCTCATAAGACGCCTCGCGCGCAAGCTGTTATTATTCTTACAGCCCGTAAGTCGCCTCACGCGCTGGCTTTTATTATTCACACAGCTCATAAGACGCCTCGCGCGCAAGCTGTTGTTATTCTTATAGCCCGTAAGTCGCCTCACGCGCAGGCCTTTATTATTCACACAGCTCATAAGACGCCTCGCGCGCAAGCTGTTATTATTCTTACGGCCCGTAAGTCGCCTCACGCGCAGGCCTTTATTATTCACAGCTCATAAGACGCCTCGCGCGCAAGCTGTTATTATTCTTACAGCCCGTAAGTCGCCTCACGCGCTGGCTTTTATTATTCACACAGCTCATAAGACGCCTCGCGCGCAAGCTGTTGTTATTCTTACAGCCCGTAAGTCGCCTCACGCGCTGGCTTTATTATTCACATCTCATAAGACGCCTCGCGCGCAAGCTGTTATTATTCTTACAGCCCGTAAGTCGGCTCACGCGCTGGCTTTATTATTCACAGCTCATAAGACGCCTCGCGCGCAAGCTGTTGTTATTCTTACAGCCCGTAAGTCGCCTCACGCGCAGGCCTTTATTATTCACAGCTCATAAGACGCCTCGCGCGCAAGCTGTTATTATTCTTACAGCCCGTAAGTCGCCTCACGCGCTGGCTTTATTATTCACACAGCTCATAAAACGCCTCGCGCGCAAGCTGTTATTATTCTTGTGGCCCGTAAGTCGCCTCACGCGCAGGCCTTTATTATTCACACAGCTCATAAAACGCCTCGCGCGCAAGCTGTTGTTATTCCTACCGCCCGTAAGTCGCCTCACGCGCAGGCCTTTATTATTCACAGCTCATAAGACGCCTCGCGCGCAGGCATTATTATTCTCAAAGCTCGTAAGACGCCTCTCGCGCGCAGGCTTTATTATTCTTAGCTCGTAAGTCGCCACTCGCGCAGGCTCTATTATTATAGCTCGTAATTCGCCTTGCGCGCCAGTCTCATTATTCTACAGGCTCGTAAGTCGCCGCACGCGCCAATTTTATTACTTTCACAGCTCGTAAGTCGCCTCACGCGCCAGCTCAATTATTGTTCTTATAGCTCATAAGACGCCTCTCGCGCGCAAGCTTTTATTACTTTCACAGCTCGTAAGTCGCCTCACGCGCCAGCTCAATTATTATTCTCAAAGCTCATAAGACGCCTCTCGCGCGCAGGCTTTTATTATTCTAAGCTCGTAAGACGCCTCTCGCGCGCAGGCTTTTATTATTCTAAGCTCGTAAGACTCCTCTCGCGCGCGGGCATTATTATTATTTTAGCTCGTAAGTCGCTTCTTGCGCCAGCTCCATTATTATTATAACTCGCTTTTATTACAACATGTCACCATCATGAAGAAAGCCTCTCAAAACTCAGACAATAAGAAGGCCAAAGAAAAAGGGAAAAAACCGCCTCACACCTTATAAAGTCCAGCGCTCCACCTAGGCGCTTGCGCGCCCAGGAGCAACACTGGACTTGGGGGGGCTTGTAGGGGTATGGTACTAAAACCCGGTTCTACGACCCTAAATCTATTATGTTTGGCTTATTTCATTATATGGACTAATACGATGCTATTGGGCCGAGGGGGTTTTGTGGAGGTAACCCTAACTGGGCTAGGCCCATTAGGGTACCATGATGGTGGCCATGAGACTCTATATAAGGAGGTCTCCACCTCCTTATCATGGGTCATGCTCAGTAAGAGCCACCACCACTTTTTGTGTCTGTGAACAAGAAATCCTCAGGATATCTTAGCAGTCGCCTCCACACCCCCACAAGAGCCATCGCAGGTCTCACAGTTGCAGGTCTCACAGTGGCAGGTCACAGGCGCGGCTGAAGAAGAAGATCAAGAATTGGTTCGTTCATCTCAAAATCCGTGGAAACATCGTCATGGATCAGGTAAGATTCATTTCGTGCTTCGACAGTAGGAACGTCCAAATTTGCAAGGGACATTGCAGAAGCAATTGCCCCAAAAAGTGCCAAACAAATGTCCAGCATAGGCACATACGATGGTATATCCGACCCAGATGATCATTTGAACAGATTCATAGCGGGGGCAACCGTCAGTAGTTGGACGGAACCTACGTGGTGTTACATGTTCCAAATGACGCTTGTCGGGGCTGCTAGAGCGTGGTTCGATCGTCTACCGGTCAACCACATCTACGACTGGGCAGACTTCCAACAGAAGTTTAGCCAACACTTCAGCCAGCAAAGAAAGTATACCGAGGAGCAATGGACAATCCTCAAGTGCATTCGAGAAAAAGATGAATCTTTGCTAGACTTCATCACTCGCTTCAACTCGAAGAAGTTAAGTCTGGGTAACATTAGCGAAGATCTTGTTCGCGCTGCTTTCATCCAGGGCGCGAACGACCCAGAGCTCATCCGCACCTTAACGGGTAAAGATGGCATGCCATCCACATGGGATGCCATCATGACAGCAGCTAAACGCTTTGCGGAAACGGAGAAGCAACTGGGTAGAGATCTCCCACAGAGCACAAACCTCTACACCCAGAAAACAAGAGAAGACAACGTCCTTACCGCCCGATTAAACAAAAAGCGGAAGCTAGGCATTTGGCAGTCAAGGGTAAACTTTGACACCTCATCCGGCTTGCAGCATCGGTTAGGCGGAAGGGATAACGTACAGTCTAACAAGAACTCCAGATGGACGCCGCTCACCAAAAGCGTCACCGAGATATTCGCTACTGAGGAGCTCCCATGGCCAAAGCCTCAAATAATCTGACATCGTCACAATGCTGATCGGAGCAAATACTGTGACTTTCACAGGACAAAAGGCCACAACACCGAAGAATGCATAGACGTAAAGGACATGGTCGAAGCATTTGTCAGAGATGGGACGCTCGCGCACCTCGTGGCGCAATGAACGCTGAGCAGGCTGATGCGTGTAGAACCCCAGCTGGGGAAAACACGAATAAAATTCCAGCTTCAATGTGGAGACTACATGCTGCGTAAAGAACGAGATCCCGAACCAGGTGTGTATCGGCTCGATGGCACTCCCATCCCAACAACATGGAAGGGAGCTCATTTACACAGTTTGCATGTAAATCAATTCCAAATTTGTAAAGAAAAGGCCAAGAGCCACTTCTAATGGAAATGATTCTCCTTAAAACATCGACGCTGATGATTTTACATTTATACTTTTATGAACTATCAAACACGGATATGCCGGTTTTCACCGCATAATTACGTGAAAAGTCGTTGCATGGGGAAGGCGGTAAAACCCGCATAAACCCAAAAAACGGCAAACCTTCACGCAGGTCAGTTGAAGGTGAAAAGTTCAGTCATCCCAATAAATGAAAGTGCCGGTCTATCCGCATGAATCATGATAAAAGGAAACTGAACACTAACCTATTAACAACCGCGCGTCGAACGGTTAATTTATTCAACACTGATGACGGTTTTCACCGCATACATAAGTATGAGTCGTTGCATGGGGAAGGCGGCAAAACCCGCATAAACCCAAAAAACGACAAACCTTCACGCAGGTCAGTTGAAGGGGAAAAGTTCAGTCATCCCAATAAATGAAAGTGCCGGTCTATCCGCATGAATCATGATAGAGGAAACTGAACACTAACCCATTAACAACCGCGCGTCGCACGGTTAATTTATTCAACACGGATATGCCGGTTTTCACCGCATAAATACGTGGAAAGTCGTTGCGTGGGGAAGGCGGCAAAACCCGCATAAACCCAAAAAACGACAAACCTTCACGCAGGTCAGTTGAAGGGGAAAAGTTCAGTTATCCCATTAAATGAAAGTGCCGGTCTATCCGCATGAATCATGAAAAAGGGAACTGAACACTAACCTATTGACAACCGCGCGTCGAACGGTTCAAAACAGAATTTCTAACAAAAGGATGAGGAAAACCTACACGCAGGTCAGATACAGGTAAAGTTTAGCCATCCTACTAAGTGCAAGTGACGGTCCTACCCGCACAATCACGAAAGAGGAAGCAAAACTTCACACCTATTATCTACCACGTTCAAAGGTTAACTTATCCTCAGAGGATGAGGAAAACCTACACGCAGGTCAGATATGGGTAAAGTTTAGCCATCCTACTAAGTGCAAGTGACGGTCCTACCCGCACAATCACGAAAGAGGAAGCAAAACTTCACACCTATTATCTACCACGTTCAAAGGTTAACTTATCCTCAGAAAAGATGAGGAAAACCTACACGCAGGTTAGACGCAGGTAAAGTTTAGCCATCCTACTAAGTGCAAGTGACGGTCCTACCCGCACAATCACGAAAGAGGAAGCAAAACTTCAACCTATTATCTACCACGTTCAAAGGTTAACTTATTCTACACTTGGAAAATTGCTAATTTAAACTAAAGTATGCAAGACATATAACGTTTATAAAGCAAGGAATCCAATAAAAGAAGCGGTCTTACCCGCACAAAGATTTATATTTCACAATGATTCATTACAAGAATGGCCGGGTAACTACCCGCCTACAAGAAAATAAATCTATACAAGCTAAATCTATCCTAACAGTGGGAAGGGATCTTCAGGATCAGGCTTCAGGGCCACTTCCACTTGGACCAGCACCGTCAGTAGAGCGTGGCAGTTCAAGGAAAGCTTTAAGGATAGCTAGCCCATCATCAGCAGCAGCAACTTCATTCACCTTCTCCACCACCGGATGCGGGAAGGCGGCGTACTGATTCACTGCTTGGTCGTAAACAGCTTCAGTATCAACATTGTACAAAGGGAAGTTGGAAGGCGGGATGCCTTTCTCAACGAACCCTAGACCAAGCAGGAAGCCGACCTTTTCCCCATCCTCGTGAGAAGCGCTGAGGGCTGCGCTCATAGCATCATCATAAGAGGTCTCAGCAAAGACCCGATGCACAACCTACAAAAGAAAATATACAAGTGTCAAAACCTTTTCTATTTACAAAGAAAAGCATAAAGACAAGAAAAGCTTACCTGAGACAACGCTTCTCGAAGAAGCCATTCCTTGGCAACTAGGGCTTCTTGGAGGGCAGCTTGAGCTTCGTTACGGGCGCGATCGGCTTCACTCTTGTTGAGGTTGGTAAGCAACACTTCTTTAGCCGCAGCCTCTTCGACGCCCTTTAGCTTACGCTCAGCATGGTCAAGCACCCCCCTCTGGTCCAGGATTTCTTGGAGCTTTTTGGCGTCTTCCATCGCCAAGGCATCATGAGCCTGCTGGAGAGCCTCTAATTTGGCTTTAAGCTCCTCATTCTCCACGCGTA
This sequence comes from Bidens hawaiensis, assembly GCF_021521415.1. Classification (NCBI taxonomy): domain Eukaryota; kingdom Viridiplantae; phylum Streptophyta; class Magnoliopsida; order Asterales; family Asteraceae; genus Bidens; species Bidens hawaiensis. The sequence goes on along the minus strand of NW_027492710.1, from coordinate 531,686 downwards.
GAGGCTCAGCAACAGCTTCAGCCTTGGTGGCCCTCTCGGTTGCGTTCCTTGCAGTTTCCTTAGCCAGCCGAAGCTGTTCATTAACAGCTTGGGCAGCCTTGGAACGGGCCTCGAGCCGGGCCTGAACTTCAACCTCGAGGGCCTTGAAGGCCTTCTCCTTCTCCGCAGCCACTGCGGTAAGTTTTTGGTTCTCCTCCCGGACAACCCGCGCCTGAGCTACTTCTTTAACGCGAGCTGCTTTTAACTTGTCGTTTTCACGACAAAGCAGCTCGACGCGCGGCTGCATCCGGGCCAGGAGAACCCGAAGCTCATTGCTTAGCCTACCCTCCTGGTAGCTAGCCATGGCTTCCCCCAACGCACCACTAGGAGCAGCGTGACGAGCCCACTCCACGCACTCCACAGGGGTGCGAAGGGTTGTTCCTCGGCGAATGTTCCATCGTGGAACATACACTTCATTGGAATCCGACACTGCAAAAAACATAAAGCAGTTAGGAAAAGATGATAAGAAAAAATATGAAAAGGGCCAAAAGAACCCTACGCACCTGTAGGGTCAATAACAGGCCGATAGCCGCCGAACCCATCACCTGAACCCAAGGGAAATCCATCCAAGAGGTCAGGCAGATGGGAAGGTGGCAGAGATTGGCGAGAAGCCCCATGCGTACCTGATGGATCGGCCGTCGTTGCCGATGACGGGAGCATGGTAGCAGCCTCCGCGGTCGCCGGCGCGGAATCCGCAGCAATAGTAACCGCCGGCTCGGTGAAGGATGCTGTAAAAATAGCACTCACAGCCGGCGGTGACGTCATCTCAGCTGGAACAGTCGGCTCAAAGGAGTGAGCAACTGAACCAGCGGAAGCAGGCGCAGGCGCCTGGGTCGACGCCTCAGGTAGGCTGACCAAGCCTACCGTCATTGGCGAAGTACTCCTCTGCGCTCCACCCTGGAATGCGTCAACATCCACGCCTGCGTAAAGAAGATAAGTGTTAAATGATATTAAACTATGAAGCTAAAGATAAAGGAAGTTTGTACTTACGGGTTTTCTTGAGCCTAAAGGTACGGAGAGGCGGGGACGGACCCGATGGAGCCGGCCTCTTTGCGCCGGTTACCGTCGTCTTCTTGGGCTCTCCAGAGGTGACAGTCGCAACCTCCGGAGCGGTGGTCTTATCACCACCGGGATTCCCCGCCACCTCTTCGCTCTCGGTCTCCGAATCAGACCGAGGCGCTGGATCGGCAGTGGAGGCCACATTCTCCTTCCCCTTCCCGCCGGCAGCCTTCTTCTTCCGCACCAACGGAGTACCATCTGCGGATTCCTCATCAGAACATACGATTAGAGGAATTCCAGCAGAGGTTTCAACATTGAGGGGTCGAGGGTCGAATAGCGCCTTACCTGGCCGAAGGGCGCTAAGGATCTCATGGCCTAGCGGATAGACCTCCACAAACCGATCCGCCGTTTGTTCTAGGATGGGCAACTCGTTCTCGTCTAGAGCGCGAGTACCCATCCGAGCGGGACCGTCAGCCTCCCGCGGGTTCAGGAGCGACTGCAAGTCGTTCCCCTCTGAAATAAACAGGAAAGAAGTTAGAAGAAATTCAAAATCAACAAAAAGAAACAAAGCATACCGTAAGGAACAGAGTTCGAACCGTATTCGAGGACGATTGGGATCTTATGCGCATCCGCAGCCTTCCACACCCGGCTCATCCCCAGCATCACCATCCCGGCCTCCGCAAACCGGTAAACCGGAGATTGGACTCGGGATATCTTCGAAAACCATTCCGCCTCCTCGTAGTTGGAGGCGTGAAGGCTTGGAAGTACCTGCCCGTTCTTAAACTTCATGGCAAGGGGGATGGCGCGAGCGGAGATGAAGAAGAACTCCCGCTTCCACGCGCGAAGACTGCGCTCGGTCGCGCAAATCTTCAAACCCTTGATTCGGGTTATCAGGGTAAACCACCCCTGGATGCACCTCCAAGTGTAGAAGGTCATCAGGCGGTCAACATAGGGCTCAATGCCCAAAATCCGGCACACCCACTCGAAGTGGCGAATCTTGGCGATCGCCATGGGGTGCAACTCGGTCAAATGAACACCGTGCCTCTCAAGGACACGGTAAACAAACTTTGTCAATGGGAACCTAAGATTCCCATAAACAAAGAATGCAGCATAAACCCCGATCTTGCCTCTGGGGGCATCGTACACCGTCTGGTGGGGTTCAGGAAACTCAGGCTCGAGAGACTCGAGCATGAACTTCCTGACGACGTACCGATACAGATCGCCAGGCAGAGCACACTGGCACTCGCCAGCAGTACTCTTGTCATCAGCTGTAGATTCGAGATCACGAGACATCTTGTAAAAGAAGAAGAAAACGATTTCGGGAGAATGCTTGCCTGAAAAGGTGAGTATTCGCCGGAAATCGCAAAGAAGATGAAGAGAAGAGTGAAAGTGTGGATTACAAAGAACCCTCTCCCCCTTTATATACTAATCGCAATTAATGCGATGAAATTAATGCGGAAGAGAGAGAAAACGAAGGTGCAATGAAACTATGACACGTGGCAAAAAGCAAGCTGGCAACAGCTGTTGACAGGACGCATACCATTAATTTCGCGGCCACGCGCCCGAAAAATCGCGCCCACGCGCCTGAAAAAGCGTCTGGAATGACCATGTACTGTCACGTCACCATAACTTCCTGCACGTCCTGACACAGTCAGAAGAAACCGTCGCACGACGTTTCAGAGGTTTGGACTGTTCTTATCCTTCCACCAACTCTTCGAATTTCAAAATTCAAAATTCAAAAAGATTCAAAAGTAAGCGGGAAAATACCCCTTACCTTGGCAAACAAGTAACCGTAAGACGGATGCGGGTACAGTGTTAAGGCAAAACCCTTCACATACCTAGCACCCGCAGGGAAGTGAAGCCAAGTAAACCTTGGCAAACAAGTAACCGTAAGACGGATGTGGGTACAGTGTTAAGGCAAAACCCTTCACATACCTAGCACCCGCAGGGAATTGAAGCCAAGAAAACCTTGGCAAACAAGTAACCGTAAGACGGATGCGGGTACAGTGTTAAGGCAAAACCCTTCACATACCTAGCACCCGCAGGGAATTGAAGCCAAGTATACCTCGGCAACCAAGTAACTATAAGACGGGTGCGGGTACAGTGTAAAGGCAAAACCCTTCACATACCTAGCACCCGCAGGGAATTGACGCCAGGAATACCTTGGAAGTAAAGTAACCGTAAGACGAGCGCAGGTACAGTGTTAAGGCAAAACCCTTCACATACCTAGCGCTCCGCTGGGAAGTGAAACCAAGAAGGATCTTCTGGGCAATGCTTGCGGAAACGGAAATAACATCCCCGCATAGCGGGAACGTCTAGAACTATGTTGTTTGAAGCTCCAGGATGGAATTGGTGGTTTTAACATAATTGATCACTATGTTTAAAACCACCAAAACCTCACGGAGAATCCACACAAGTGGGACTCAACGCTCCTGACTTGCGAGGAGGTTACAGCCTACCCGCATCATACCCAAAGATCAAGCAGGAAACTCGGGAATTTCTGCAAGTGACAAGGACTTCCGCGGGAAGAATCCCCATGGAAAACCTTAAAAAACCCTTTTCAAAAACCCTTTGCTTAAGTCCAAAAGTTCACCTCACTTTATTAAACACTCATGAGAAGAACATTGGACTGGGGGGACTTGAAAAGGTAGGTCCCAGCAGAGCCCAGTTGGACCCGCAAGACTCACCTTGAAAAGGGACGTCTGCGCAGAAACCAACTGGATCCGCAGGACCAACCATGCTCAGAGACGTGACGTCCTTACGCGCAGTACGCAAGCTGTTCCCGCAGGAAATGCCTCCCAATGGTGAAGGACTCCGCCTGTTCCCGCAGCTTCGGATACAAGCCATCAGGGAAGGCCACCCGCGCAGCAAGGCTACACGCACAAGGCACTTAGCTCTCAATTACTCAGTGTCACCTGAAGGAATGAGCGAAGCCGGGAACAATCCCGCACAAGGGCGGGAGGGGGAATACTCCCGCCCAAATAAGCCAGTCCGTACGATACGGGAAGATCTTCTGTACTGTACCTGACGAGGTATGGGAAAAAGATCTGACTAAAGATACGACAGCTTATTGACAACAGTATGGCGAGCAGCATGCTCCTGTACTGTGTCACTATTAGCCGCTGCCTACTCACCAACTACTGCCATACCACGTGCGTAGCCGGCAGTTGGTGGAAAAGGAATAGTACACAGCAGGCCTGGTCACTATCAGCCGCTGCCTACCCACCAACTACCAGCAGGGCACGTGCGTAGGCCACTGTTGGTGGAACAGGAACACTGTTGCAGCCGGCCACACCTCCTTGGAAACCTACCTTCGGCTATAAATACCACAAATGGTATGACCATCTCATCTTATCATATCTTATCTTGTATCATCATATTATACCTGATATCTGCTCTAGCAATCTCTTAATATACACTTATATTTAAAGAGCAATCTAGTCTGATTCTCACGCCGGAGGGTGGTCACAAGGAGGAACCCCCCCCCCCTTCTCAGTGACAAGCTCACGGTGTCTGTTTTGCAGGTTATCAGAAGAACCATCTTCTCAGGGTCTAACCCCTCATGGGAAACAGCTATCTAACCCCCAGGTTACCAGTAATCTGCCCGGGGTCCGGTTAGTGTTTCTTCAGTTTTTAACTTTAATCATTTAATGTGACAATAATGTTTCTCCGATTCTTTTTATTAAACGTTAAACAAAATCCTAACCAATAAGACAACACATCCACGAGTATTGTTTTCCTAGGAGCTTTGAACTCATGCAATGCTACCTTCTACCAGTGATACTAGACCTAACCAAACATCCGCCTTCTTTATCGTTAACAACAAGACATACTGATTGTTAAAAAGATAGAGTGGGGCTAGAGCCGGGGTGATGTGGGACTGGTGGGAGCACCGACTTGCATCCCTCGGGAGAAGTTAGTGAAAAGATAAAAAATTCTGATGTGTCACTGATGTAAAAGATTAAGAGGTTAAGAGCTTCAATTCTTGAAATTCGTCTAGGAAAATATATTATGTCATATCGCTAGACTAAAAGCGCAACAAGAAAACTAACCAAATATCATCATCTCCTATTCTCTTATATATTAAGTATAAAAGATATATAACAATAATAAATTTTAACCACACAAAACATTATCTTATAATATGAGGTTACGTATGCTATATCAAAGAAAGATATTTAAAATGACATAGAAATGGCTTAAAATAAGCACGCACATAAAAGTTAACAATGAAAGAAATGCACCGTTTAAACAAGGAAAGAAATCATGAAGTCATGCAAGATTAATAAAATGTTGTAAAGTGACATAGGTGAATCACATGATCAACAAAAGACAACCTAAACTCAACCAGTTTATGTTCTCACAACAAGATTGCAATAATCGGATTCATTGATATTCCTGGTATAGTAGATGCTATCACACATACAATCATACTCAATTCGATGGAATTGTTTGATTTTAAAGGGGATCTTCTATAATTTCGCACGTAAGGGGGTTATTTCTTGGTTTCGTCCAGTCATTAATAACTTGATTATTTTTAGATAATAGTAGATAGAAACAACGCTTGTAAGGAGTCCTAATTAAACCAAGAAATATAGGCCTGCCTGCCATCCACACCAGTCATTCATTTAACATAGCACATGACAAAAGTTGAACTCCTTTAACATAGCAACTGTAAAATAATGGATGCCAGTTTTCAACATGGATAACCCTTCGTGTACCAACAGTCCTTCATCCCAACAACATAAATCCATGCTTTAACACCATTTACAAACTCATCAAACCCATCATTCTCACACTTTTGTCTCCCTAGAAAGCGCACGTCGCGGCTCGTTTGTGTTCATTTTACTTATGGAGAAGAAAACGAGATTAGAACACGAAGATCGTCAGTTGCACCCACATGTGATTCTTCTCTCCGCGGTTGTGTTAGGATTTGTGATCATGGATCCCTTTAAAATGAGTCCGGTTGGTGAACATGATTTTAAACAGGTGAAACATGATATCGCGCCTTATGACCAAGTGATGGGGAGTTGGCCCCATGACAATCTTAGCCGGCTAGGACAAGGGAACTTAGAGCATGTGGATCAAGTGTTTGGACCCGAGTCGTTGGAGTTTGATCCTTTGGGAAATGGACCATATAGCGGCCTAGCCGATGGTCGGATCGTCAAATGGTCGGGTGAAGATAGAGGATGGGAAACTTTCGCTCTCGCCTCGCACAAGTGGTATGTTTTCACTTTTTTGTTATAAAAACATAACTTTTACTAATAAAGATAAATGCATATGTAACAAACTTTATTTGCAACATGAAAGGACCGAAAAACTATGCGCGACGGGAAAAGACTCGACGACTTACAAGCAATGGAAAAACAAGGAGCGATGTGGCCGGCCACTTGGATTAAGGTTCGACAAAAATACTGGAAATTTGTATATAGCTGATGCGTATCACGGGCTTATGGTGGTGGGTCCCGACGGTGGATTGGCCCGACCGTTGACCACTCAGATTGATGGAAAGCCCATACTCTTTGCAAATGATCTTGACATTCATAGTAATGGGTCCATTTTCTTTACAGACACCAGTATGAAGTACAATAGAGTGTGAGTTTCATGATCCTGTTAGTTTAAGGTTATGTAGCAGAAGTACCATGAATCTTGTGTATGATGTTATTTTTGTTTTGTCTTAGGAACCACTTTTTTATAATGTTGGAAGGAGAGTCAACAGGAAGACTGCTTAGATATGATCCTCCTACAAAGTCAACTCATGTTGTGTTAGATGGCTTGGCTTTCCCAAATGGAGTTCAATTGTCTAAAGACCAGTCATTTCTTTTATTCACAGAAACTACAAACTGCAGGTATGTTTTAAAGTAGTTTGGATAAAATTAGAGGTGTTGATCGTGTCGGATTGATGGATTGAATTGTTCAACCCGAACACGATCCATATTTTTATTCATATAAAAAAATATCAACCAACGCGTACGCACTTAAAATCATATAACCTATAACCTGAGCAGGTGCCATTTATCTAAATGTGTCAATTAGGTCGGCAAGCAATAATTAATTTAAAAACGTGTTAATCGGGTTGGTGGATTTAAAAAAAAAATGTGTTAAGAAGGTCATAAAATAGTTAGTGGGTCAACATGCATAATTAAGTGAATTTGGGAGCAACCTATTTAATTAAACAAGCTGATGGGTCGTCAACCTGTTTAGTTAAATAGGTTAAACCGTTGAACCAAACAAGAATCTTTTAATTAAACATGTCGGGTACACACGACTCATTTCTTAAACCGGTTAGATATTACAACAAAAAATTTAAGTATTTTCATGTTGTGTTGTGTTATAAATTGTCACCACTAGTTAAAATCTCTTATGTCGCCTTACAAAGATAGTTTTTTCAACTTTGTTAATGATATTTCACTACTCGATAATTGCCTGTCATTGTTATACCTATCCATCGTGAACAACAACGGATAGAACAAACCCAAAAAAGTACATTTTATAATATACGTCACAAATCCCCCATACATCAACAATGGATATTTGCAGCATGCCTAACTTTCATAACCCATTTTCAACATATATCTCTAATGCTGAAAGCCCTCTGTTTTATAGTGTTTAAAATAACAAGTTTCTTGAAGCATGTTTAAATGTGTTATCACAACCAACACATTTAAGCATGTTCCGTATTTGTCATTAAAGATTTGATAACCAAACCAAAAACCAAATCAACCACTAGGATAATAATATTCTCATGTGACTATTATTTATAACTGAACCATATTTATATTCATATTTTAGATACTGTTGTATACTACATATACTAGATATATCTACCCCTATGAATGTATGTGTATGTTATGCATGTAAGTTTATGTGTGTATCTATATATGTAACATCCCCAAAATTTCGATCCAAATTTGACAGCTAAGTAAAGTTGAAGGATCAAAATAATTCCCTAAAATAAGTGTTGGGAAAATTTAAATAAAGTTACCACATGTTAAGGATATGGGATAAAGAAATTCCATCCCACATTGAAATATGTAAGAAAGTGGAAGCATTCCACATGAGTATAAATAAGGAAATTAAAACCCATCCCACATGGAAAGTGGTAAAAAAATGGAAGCTCTTTATAAGGAAGAGATTTTCCATAATAGTATTCTTATATGCCTAGCATGCACCCAGTGGTCCTAGCGGAGGGTGTGAAGCACCCGACGCGCACATGCATGGGCTCAGGCTCGGGCGAAGGGCGTTGGGCGATGGGCGCAATGTGGCGCTTTGATGGCGCACTTTGCACTTCACGTATTGCGATGGACCCTGATGACTCAGGGACACGTGTCACACTCAGGTGACACGTGGTAGCAGGGTAGGACACGTGGCAGGCCACATGGCAGTCATGCATAAGTGGTGGCATCGCGCTACGCGATGGCCACATTGAAGACTCCATTACGTATTGCGATGGAGTCCAAAATCAGCTATAAAAGGGGGGTGCACGGCACATTCATTTCTCACACCAAACTTTCTCTCTCTAGAAATACTCTCTCACTACCTCGATTTCCTTGCCCCGACCCGACAATCGTTACCTCGTAATCCGTGCCATACACTGACAATACCTCGAAGAGCGTGCCACCCGAAAATAACCCAACATTCTATCTCGAAGTACGTGCACGTCATGACGGACACCATATGTTGCCTCGTTTTGCGTGCCAATCTCAAAGTTCGTGCTAAGCCCCGAAGTTCTGACAATCTAAGCACCAGTACGCGACATAGAGTAGAAGTGCTGCTCGTACAAACTTAGGTATCTAACTTCGAATACCCGTGTAAGGTAAGGGTTCTGACCTAAGTCATTATGGTATTATTATTATATGGCTTAGACCATAGTCAGGGGTATAGCCCAAACCTTGATCATGATTATGTTTACATAAGCTTTAAACATACAAAGGATTATAATAGTGTTTCTTTACAACTAAGAAACATCGGTTTTACATTCATAAGGAAATATAGTTTCTTCCTGATTAAGAAACATAGCATTCATATACAAAGATTGTAGTTAATACATTGTTTCTTCATGTGTAAGAAACATAAGATTTTACATACATAGCAATCAATGATTGTTTCTTCTTGAAGAAGAAACAGATTATAGATGCTTCTTCATGAAGAAGAAACTCATCATATGATTTGGTAAATAAACAGAAAGACTATGGGTCTCAATATTTTATTTAAACAAATGATCAATCAAGGTTTAAAGCTATTTAAACCAGACTAAAGGTCTATAGCCGGATCAAGAGACGATTCGGATATTTATATACCTATTTTATTATAGGTCAATCAGTCAGTCAATCAATCATTCATTCACAGTCAATGTTTCAAACGAGATCACCATATCATTCAGAACAGACAATCACAGGTGAATACGTTCAAACCTTTTCAATCAGTCAAAACACATTTATACTCAATGAGACGAACGGGTGTTTTGTCTTAACGAGTCAATCAATGTTTACATGAGATCGAGTAATCTCTAAAACGTTATAATACAAAGTAGAGAATAATATCAACTCAGACCGAATACACATGTGTCTGGATCCAAACATAACTGTTAAAGCTCAATCAATCAATCAAAGGCAATGAAGCCACGAGCTTAAACGGTCACGACCAGTTCTCAGATCAGGGCCGTTTGGCTCGGGGAATACCGTTGTGTGTGTAGGGCAGTGGTACATATACCAGAAGTAGAAATGCTTCCGCTGAGATTGTCAAGAAAACTACATTTGTATTGTAATGTCATTCAAATGTTTTATAGAGTCATACGTGTTCACCAGCATATAGCTGACGTATTTTTCCCACATTTCAGGAAATACAGATTAGTACAGATAGCAAGACATTCATGGAGTTAGATGCTCGCAAGGTAATGATGGCTCAGTTTTTAATTATTAAAATATTGCAAACGGTATTTCAACAAGCTTTATAAAACATCGGGTATTTATTATCCGAGAAGTTTTCAAATGAATTTAATATTTTATTTAACTAAAGTCTTCCGCTAAAATAACCCGCAACTCTGATGTATTTAGAAAACATGTATCAACTATTGGTTATACGCCTAGGCCCTAAGCCGGGGTGTGACAATATATATAAACTAGTTTTAGAGTCCGTGTAATACACGGAATGATCCAAATTATAAAATTACATAATGTATATGGAAAAATGTATTACATTTATATTTGCATCTATATTATGTGTAACATAAATTGACTTTATTTATATCACATTTTTTTAAATGAACTTAATAAAAAAAATGCACGTGCAAAAACGTACCCTAGAAAGATTCTTCTATTGAAAATTTCATTCTCAATATCATTTATGTATAATTGAAAGAATTTTGGTTATCAACCAATTTCGGGAACAAAAATTCTCATACAATAGTAGTTCCGACCACTCAGCCTAAATACAGATGATGTGCTACCTTTATTGATATATTTATCAATTTACCACCCATAGAAGGAAAAGAGAACATTAAATTGTAATGACAAATATTATTTAAGAACTATGTTTTTATGAGTCACACCATGAAATTTTTTTTTGATATGTTTCAAGGGACTTCTAGACTTTGCCATAATGATAAAATAAAAAATAACATGTTAACCCTTTCAATTTTGTAAATATTTTGCTTCACTTAAGCATAGTTTTGCATTACATGATTCCCATACAACGTTCTAATCATCACTGAATAAAAAATTAACGCTGACACAGAGTTTTCAAATTTGATAAAACTTCGAATCATTGATAGGCCTGAGGGTGGCATGTCGGAAGTGTTCGCTATCTTTTTTTAAACTTTAATAGTAGAGGGAAATAGTCAATTTTCCAAATCCCGAACCTTTTGATTATTTTCAAAAATGCCTCGTTTAGTGAAAACAAAATCGACACTTTTCCAACGAACAAATGAATGCCCTAACGAACATATAATGACCATGATGAGTAAATGAAAACTTTAATGGGGAACTTAACCCCTTAATCATACCACGAGACCATAATATACCCTATCACTGAAAACTGAGGCCCACGAGTCGTTGCGAGCCCCGTTTAGTGAAAACATAAGCGACACTTTTCAAACAAACAAATGAATACCCTAACGAACAAATGATGACCACGACGAGTAAATGAAGACTTGAATGGGGAAATCAACCCCTTAATCATCCCACAAGACCATAATATCCCTGGTTGGTGAAAACAAAGGCTCACGAGTCGTTGTGAGCCCCGTTTAGTGAAAACAGAAACGACACTTTTCAAACGAACAAATGAATGTCATAACGAACAAATGATGACCATGACGAGTAAATGAAGACTTGAATGGGGAACTCAACCCCTTAATCATCCCACAAGACCATAATATACCCTATCACTGAAAACAAAGGCCCACAAGTCGTTGCGAGCCCCGTTCAGTGAAAACATAAACGCCACTTTTCAAACGAACAAATGAGTGTCCAAACGAATAAACGATGACCACGACGAGTAAATGAACACTTGAATGGGGAACTCAACCCTTTAATCATCCCACGAGACCATCCCCGTTCAGTGAAAACAAAGGCCCACGAGTCGTTGTGAGCCCCATTGAAAACAGAAACTACACTTTTCAAACGAACAAATGAATGCCCTAACGAACAAATGATGACCACGGCGAGTAAAGAACACTTGAATGGGGAACTCAACCCCTTAATCATCCCACGAGATCATAATATCCCCGTTCAGTAGAAGCGACACTTTTCAAATGAACAAATGAATGCTCGAACGAACAAATGATGACCATGACGAGTAAATGAAGACTTGATTGGGGAACTCAACCCCTTAATCATTCCACGAGACCATACTATCCATGTTTAGTGAAAACAAAGGCCCACGAGTCATTGCGAGCCTTGACTTAACGATTAAATTTAACGGGGTTAGTGATTTGGATGTAATTGACAGGAATTGTGAAACGTGGATAATCCATATGCCAAAAATAAATTTTTTGAACTAAATTCTCATTATTTGTTAAATCACAAGGGCGAAAATGATACTTTATTCCAAAAAACATAGAAATTAATTATGATAAACTTTGTTATATATGATAGTGATTGGTATATATTATCGTTACAATTTAACATATATATAGTTTACTAAATTAACTGAAATAAATAAATAAATAGATTTAAAGCATATATTATAATTTATAAAATTATATGACAATTTATAATAATAATAATAATAACAACAATAGATAAATTGATTGATTTCATAAAAATGGATCGACTTTTAAACATATATTTATAAGTTAATGATTAAAAAATGTGTTTTGTAAAATGAAATCATATTTGATTTTTGTTTCTTCTACAATAATTAACAATATAGTATAACATGTTAATGATAACATTTGAAATTATATTTTTTTCAATTTATAACATACATGGTTTATTGTTGATATTTTAGATTTTCACCAAGTATTTTGGAATATATAGTAACATATATAATATGTTAATATATATTTTTATAAAAATGTATAAACATAATATAAATAGGGTGTAAAAGGAAAGTGAATAATTATTGATTTATAACATATATTATGGTCAATTAATATTTTAGTTTTAAAAAGAAAAGAGATATGAGATTCAATCAAAAAAGAACATGTGTTACAATTATTTTCTTTTATTAGAAGAGGAGGATATTAATATATGATACAATATATGTACTTTATGTTTAGGATATTGGTGCTTCCACTTACCATTGAGGATTTAGATTTTTCGTTCCTTCGCTTTATAGTTTGGTGTTTCCACTTTCCACTGACCTGTGGAATTTTAAGTCTTTGTGGATTCTTCACTCAATATTTGCTTGTATAGTACTAAACTACTAAACTAGAGGAGTGCTCGTGTGATGCGGCGGGAAATACAGATCTTGGTAATCGCATAACAAATTTACAGGCGTTCATTGTTTGAAACCATGAAACATTCAAACCGCTCATTGGTTTGGTTTCACGGTTAATTTTTTTCTTTAACTTTTGGTCGGTTGGTTTCAAACTTTCAAACCGTACTGAAACGGTTTGGTTTGCTGTTTATACTGAAAATCGGCTATATGAAACTGGATCGTAAATGCCGAGTGCATTTTAAACTAGTCCAAGTTTCAGTAAGATTTTTTGTAGTCTTTTTTATGATTCCTTCTATTTCTTCCATCAAGGTCTATCAATATGTGACCAAATTCCAAATTTATCATTTTCATTATTATGATCCTCTTAAGTTAGTAATGTGTTAGTTGGTGTTTAGTTAGAAGTGAATATACATAGAGAGAATAATAATATTCTAAACTCAATTTATTTTCGAAACACAAACCAAACCGGAACCTAACCGTTGGCAGCAATGGTTTGCTTTGGTTCGGTTTTGTGACGATAAAAAACCGATAGATTGGTTTTTTGACGACAAAAAATTAGTCGATAAATTTGATTTAACCCTCCAGCATATTGTATATACCATATAATTTTCGTTTTCCTGTATATACCCTTAACTTTATGGCTTCAATTAAAGTAATGATCCTCATATGTATAATCTTCAATTAAATTATGGCATTGGTGCTTCCACTTGCCCTTGACCTTAAGTTGATTGACTTGTGGAAATTTCATATCGATGTCAATATGTAATGGTAGCAAACAGTTAGGGTGGGTGATATTGAGCAGACCGTCCTACATGTTTATCGAACACGATTTATGTATTATTGACCGGTAGAAATCAACCTCTCCAGCTTTTTTTCTTTTTGGAAACACGAAGCTAGCCCATCCACGGCTAAATGACCTTTATCCGTGTGTTTTGATGTTACGGTTTCGAAGGTGGTGTGCAGATGTTCGAGTGAGGGTGGGAGATGGTTTATGTTTTATTAGCCTGTATCTTCAACAAGTTTGACAAGGAGTTCAAGTTTTATATTTAGAAATAAACCCTCGTTCGATATATGTTCAGATAGTAATTAACACAACCAATATAAGTTTATTTAATCAAGTATTAAATACCTAATTTAGGTACATGGTGTTAGATAAAACTTGGCATTTCCAAATGTTGAGAGTTTTAAGTCGCGTGATTGTAAAAAAAAATGTAAATGAGGGGTGACATTGCATTGTCCATCTGAGTTGGATATCGGGCTGATAGAACTGATAGTTTTCCGGTTTAAACAAAGTGAACCAACTTACCAAGCAACAACAATGCTACCTTTTATCATTCATAACAAAAGGTATATCTTATGTTATAATTTGTTAATCTTTGTGAGATTCACCAAGACAGTTACTTAGTTTTTATCATATAAATAATTACCTTAAGATTATTTTGAATTACTAAAATAACTGTCGGAACTTTTATTTTTCAAATAGCTAGACCATTCCAACGTCAAACCGCTCTCTCTCCCTCTCTCTTCCTTCGAGCGAGGCTCCAAGTGAGATTGGACGGCTTGCGGGACTTCTATCAGAGAATGGAGATGCTCTAAAATACACGTATCAAACTGTGTTTAAATGTCAATTTAAAAAAAAAGGAATCAAAGGGCAGGCATTAATCAATGAGTGTAGTGTGCATGACTATTATGATAATTTCTTAATTTCAATGACATAAATTCAATTGGATAAAAGCATGTAATCAACTTCAGTGTTCCACCAAAGTTCATAATTTTCTTTTTTTTTCAAAATCATTCGGCTTTTAATATTATCACTTGTTTCAATCATATGTGAGGTAACAAATGAAACATATATACATCTTACTTCCTGTTAAATGATTTTTTCCCAGTTAACTAGGAGCAGTAAATAATAGTTAGAAAAAAATACTAAATATTAGGGTTTGGATAAAAAACAATCGAAATTAAAGTGTTACATGGGAATCAAGTAGAGTAAGTATATATACAAGTAGAGTAATTATGTAATTACTCTATGATGTAATTACATAATTACTCTACTTGTATATATAATTACTCTACTTGATTATCATGTTTAGCACGTTAATTTCATTTGTACGTTAACATTCACCGTAATAACTAAGTTTCATGATTGTTAACTTTAAGTAAAATTAGAAACAATAATTTATAATAATAATACTAATCAAGATCATATATCTATTTCATTTGGCTCATTTTTTAAAACTTTTTTTCATTTATAAAATAATGATAAAATGACAAAACTAGTCATTTATGTTTTCACGCTTTTTCAATGGTCGTCATTTGGCAAACTTAATGTCAAAAAACATCCTTTATTCTTAAAAACTCTATCACGATATGTCCTTTGGCCCTAACCCAGTTATCTTTTCTCGTTAAATCTAGACATGTGCAAGGCATATGAGGGTAGTTTAGTCATTTTACATATACTAAAAAAACTAAAGGATATTAAAAATAAATCACTCTCTTTGTTCCATCTTTGTTCTTTCTCTCTCTCTATCTCCCACTGTGTATACTCTATCTCTTGATCAGGCTCACCAGTCACCACCACATTAATACTATCATCATCTCGTCCAGTTTAAGCTCACCACCACCGCTACCACCATCATTCAAATCCACCACCACAGGCCACCGTTGTCGAAAAAACCTCGGCCCAGACCTCCCTCACTCGCCGCACTCTTTTTCCTCAACAAAACCCCACCAGTCCACCACAACACAATCACATCGGGTTTAGTTGGACTCACATTCGACCCGTTAGGGGTAGGATTAACCTTGTTTTATAAAACCAGAACTCAATCGACCGAATTTGGAACTCACCTCAACTTCGAAACCCTTGTCAAGACAATCACTAGTAATGGTGGTTGTTTGTTTTAGGTCGCAATCATCTAAGGAACAAACACCCCTGTCAGTTTAGACTGACAGAGGCAAATCGTTGAGTAATTGGGGAATCAAAATTAGGGTTCTTGTTGGATTAGGTGATTCCGACAATGTCTGGGGTCCGGCGAGATGAAACAGAAGGGTGTTGTAGAATGGTGGTGGTGGTTTGTGGCTTTTAGGGTATATGGCACTACTAGAAAATTGTTCAATTTCCTACATCACTTACTGTTGGAAATGCGTAGGAAATCAGTGTTTCCAACACATTTCCAACAAAAACTGGTATGTGGGAAAAAGCCTCGTGGGAAATGTTTTTCTACACATTTCCAACACAATTTACAACACATTACTTACAAAAATACTTCGTTGGAAGTTTCAAACGCATTTACAACAAATAATTAAAACATTTATTTTCTCTTTCTTACGCACCGATACGAATTTCTGACGCAATTTAATTGTTCACCATTTTTATTTTGTTATGTTTTCCAACGCGTTTCCAACACATATATATAGTTTTTGTTTTTATTTTTCTACGCATTTCCAACGCATTTAATTATATTTTATATTTATATTTTATATTTATTTATTTCACTTTCTATGCATTTTCAACTCATCAATCTAATACTATTTTTTTTTAATTATTATTATTATTATTATTATTATTATGCGCATTTCAAAACAAAAAAAAATCTAAAATATAAACCATAAATATGATAACTTAAAATAATGCATAAAAAGGTAAAGATAACTCAAAACATGTTTTACAAACCAACCATAAATATAAAAACTTAAACTAACAGTTTTACAATATAACAGAGTTTTAAGGAGGTCTTACTGCAAAATCACAATACTAATTTGAAGGAGAATGAAATTTCTAATAAACTCTTAAAATTTTTGCATCTTTTCTTCATTTTCCAGATGCTCATTTATTTCCATTTGTTTCATTCGTTTCTCCAATTCTTCTCTAGCCTTCTGTTCATTTTCCAATTGTTCTTCCATTTGAGCTCGAACTTCCATTTGTTTCATTCGTTTCTCCAATTCTTCTCTAGCATTCTGTTCCTTTTCCAATTCTTCTTTCATTTGAGCTCGAACTACTTGTACTTAAAAATTTTGTTAAATTAAAAATAACATTTTATTCAATACAGGGTAGTCACATTGTTTACAAAAACATACAGTCAAATAAGTCACTTTTTATTCATACTGGTGTTCTAACAATGATTTCATTGTATGTGTTATCCTAATTTTGATTAATTATAGCATACATACATATCATGAACTTGAAATCCATTAGTTACAAAGTAACCAGTTGATCTACAAAGTTAAAGCATAGCTCCTATACACAAAAAAAGAAAAAAAACACCATATGCATTAAGCAGTCTCAATACAAATCTAAAAGTTTAAGCGAAAAATAAACACATTTTGATTTTAAATACCAAGCCAACTATCATAGTGCAAAACTGATGTTCTAACCCAAATTCCATTTGACTTACAAAGTCAAAGCACTATGAACAAAAAAAACCTAATTCAGTAAGCAAATCTCTAACACAGCTTCCATCCAGAAAATAAATAATAATAATAATAATAATAATAATAATAATAAACGATAATAATAGCAATACCTCTACTTGTGACCTTCGAAGAACAATGAAATCCTTACTAAACTAAAAGTTGAAACATAATTATATGTGAATGATAAAGATAACTTACATATGTTTGCTTTGATCGTTCTCTACAAAACTCAAATCCGTCGCACTCACTATTTTGACTCGTATCAAAGAACATTTTCACCCAGCTACTTTTTCTGCCATGTTTTTGTTCCTACATAAAAAGAGTAATATAGCAAGTGTTAAAGTACAAAAAAATAAAATTTTGCATCCCAATTTTTTTAGTAGAATTAATAAATATGATTGATTTACCAAGTGGATACGATGCTTGTCAAATCGCACAGACCTGGACGCGCGGCACTTGCTTGGTTTTGTCTCCCATGCGTGGACTTCTTTTGCCATTTTTTCGAGCTCCAACCCTATATAGAGTAAAACGTATATGTATGATATATAAGATTGACAAGTATGTTCAGGTAAGTAATATAACATTGACAAGCCCCTATGTTGCAGATAATTAAAGTGGACATAGTAATGATAAAATTTTCAATAATTAGTTTATGTTACATTAGATCTTATTGTTTCTCAACTTATAATTCTATTAGTAGCTGCAACAATATTTTAACATGTTTATACTACATATTCCCTGAGTTTTAAAGACCTTTGTGAACCTATATTATAGCAACTACAAACCATCGGATTCTTAAGTGGATTTCAAGTCAATAGGATTAATTTCATGAATTACATAGGTTATTACATTAATTTCATTTTGTGGTTTGAGCTTCAACAGCTTTAAATGATTTTTTCTAAGATTAAAAATATATGAAATACTACCAGATTTATTTGGCACAATATAAGTATAACATAGCAGAACCAAGATTTAAGAATTAGTTGGACCGTCCTTGTTTACTAATAGGTTTTGTACATTTACAATTTGAGTTTGATCATGTTTTCTGAAATTTCAAGTCAAGTGGTCAACCTGTCACACCCCGACTTAGGGCCTAGGCGTGTGACTACAAGTTGGTACATGTTTTGTAAATATATCAGAGTTTATGGGTTAATTTTAGGGGAAGACTTTAGGTTGAATATAATATTAATTTACATTGAAAATTTACTCGGGAATTAAATACCCGAGTATTGGTTTACAAAAGATATGTTTTCATATTACAAGGATTTTATATAAAAAACGGAGCCATCTTGTACGCGCTTCTATCTTCAATAGGACCCCAATCCTTGTTAATGCTATTTATGCTTAATTACCTGAAATGGGTTGGAAAAATACGCCAGCTATATGCCGGTGAACACATATGACTCAATAAAACATTTTGAATGTCGATTACAATACAAATGTAGTTTTCTTGACAATCTCAGCGGAAGCATTTCTACTTCCGGTATATGTACCACTGCCCTACACACACAACGGTATTCCCCGAGCCAAACGGCCCTAAACTGAGAACTGGTCATGACCGTTTAAGCTCGTGGCTTCATTGCCTTTGATTGATTGATTGATTGTGCTTTAACAGTTATGTTTGGATCCAGACACATGCGTATTCGGTCTGAGTTGATATTATTCTCTACTTTGTATTATAACGTTTTAGAGATTACTCGATCTTATGTAGACATTTGATTGACTCGTTAAGACAAAACACCCGTTCTCTAATTGAGTATAAATATGTTTTGACTAATTGAAAAGGTTTGAACGTATTCACTTGTATCGTCGGTGTTGTAAACCTTGACTGATCGATTGATTGATTGTGAATGATATTAACCTATACACAATAGGTTTGTATAAATACTTGAATGATGTTTTGATTAAGCTATGATTGCTAAGCTTAACCTTGAAATCGTTTATCTTTGATTGTGAATGAAAACACTTGTTTTTATGTGACGTTTGATATAGCATGCTTTGGCCTAATATCACGTTGGTAAGTTTCTCCAGGTAAGTAAACGGGTCCCTCGGTTGATTGGGATTTATGCGAATTACTTTTCCTTAGGCAAGAAACTTACTACTAGTGATATCCCCCTTCCAGCTACTACATGCCCGTCAAAATATCTCTTTTGTTTAACATTACTTCGTCATGAAGTAACGTTTATGAAAACATGATTGTGAATGATTTATAAAATACGAACAAGGTTAAAGGCCATAGCCTCGATTGATAGTCTAAGCTATAATTCAAATAACTTAAACATAATTCCTACCTTAATTCGGATGCTTAGATTGATAATAAGAACAAGGCAGGATCTTGATCTACTTGCTTAAGTGATTGCTACTTGATTAAAACTTCGTTTCTTGCACGGAATACGAGAAAACAGCACGTTGGCTTGTTATGGTAACGGGGCACGCCTTTCGAGGTTAAGTGTGTGAAAATGGAGGTGTGTTTGGGATGAATGGAGCTCATGCCCGTCACCCCCTTTTATAGGCGAATTTAGGACCCCGTCGTGGTACGCGATGGGTTTCTTGGGACCGGTCGCGTACCGCGGCGCCGCAATATTGCGCCGCCTTATGCGGTGGTGACACGTGGCCTGTCACATTGCGCCACGTGTTGACACGGTGTTGGACATGTGTCCGGTGACTCACCAAGCCCGTCGCGCTACGCGATGGGTTGAGTGTTGCCCCGTCGCGTACCGCGATGGGACAATATTTTCAGAATTTACACCTTTGGTCCCTATACTTTCTATGTTAGTATACTTAGACTTAAATTAAAGAGGGTAAAAGACGCGGTGTCACATCCTCCCCACCTTTTGAATAATCTCGTCCTCGAGATTTATTGGAATATATTGGGATACTTTTTCTTCATTTCTGACTCGAGTTCCCACGTATACTCGGGTCCTCGTCTTGAATCCCATTTGACTTTCATGAGCTTGAGTCGTTTGTGTTTGAGAAACTTGATCATGCTATCTTCTATTTGAATCGGCTTTTCAACAAATTTTAGCTTCTCGTTGATCTTGACATCTTTTAATGGCATTGCAAGGGTTTCATCGGCTAAACACTTGCGTAGATTGGATACGTGAAACACGTCGTGAATTCCTTTCATTTCATCGGGTAACTCTAAATGATAAGCAACTGGTCTAATTCTTTCGAGTATCTTGAATGTGTGACAACTGCCCAATCCGACCCGACCCAGGTACCCATTTTCGAATCCGATTCTTTTTACGATTTAAAATTTGATTATTAATCTTTGTAAATTTAACATTAAATAAATTATATATATATTTTTATATTACTTACTAATAATAATAATTTCTTTTCCGCCGACCCGTCCCGCCTCTTTCTCTTTCTTGTCGCCGTCCCGCCTTCCTCTTTCTCTTTCTTGTCGCCGTCCCGCCTCTTTCTCTCTCTTGTCGCCGTCCCGCCCTTCTTCTTAACCCTTTAGCCTTAAACCCCCCCTCTCTCTTAACTCTTTGCTTGCCCTTTGGTTCTTCCCGCCTAAGGATGTCTGCGCAGCTCCACGCGCCAGACTCCTTACAAGGAAGCCTGCGTGGAGACCAGTTGTTCCTGCGAAACGCGAGGCGAACTGTTCTCGCAGCGCGCTAAGAATTGTAGTTCTTCTCGCAGCGCGCTAAGAATGGTAGTTCTTCCCGCGACGCGCTAAGAATTGTAGTTCTTCTCGCAGCGCGCTAAGAATGGTAGTTCTTCCCACGACGCGCTAAGGATTTGTAGTTCTTCCCGCGGCGCGCTAAGAATGGTAATTCTTCCCGCGGCGCGCTAAGGATAATAGTTCTTCCCGCGGCCCGCTAAGGATTGTCCTCTGTCTGCCTTCGCCCTCGCGCGTGCGCTCGAGCCTTCTCGCGCTAAGTCTTTTCTTCTGTTTAGGTCAGCCTGTATTCTTTTGAGATCTTATCTTATCTTTTGAGCTCTTTAGGTCAGTTCCAACATCTGTCCGAAAAGCCACTTTTGGCGCAGCATGCGCACCAATCCTATTGGTTGACAGAAAAAGTGACTGACATTATCTTTTGAAATCTTCTTTTGCATGTCTTGAACAGCGTTTTCTCTGACGCCGCCCATGCTTTGACCTGTAATCTGTCAGCTTTTCCCCATCCCCTGCAGCTGCCGGCATATCTTTTGGTATCTTTTGCTTTTGGAATCTTTTGCCTTTTGATATCTTTTGCTTGATTTGCTAAGATCTTTTCCTCTTTTTAAGGGATTGTGTTCCCTAGGGTTTCCCTATATATAATACTATTTTCTTGTTATTTAACACTACACACACAAACACTTAAACTCTCCTCTGCTCTCTTCTCCTTGCCCTCTGCCGTTGTTCCTCAGCCGCCTCCTCTCTCTGCCTTCGTCTTTTCCCTTGTCCTGCCCAGATTTCCGGTAATATATAATATATAATAATTTGTTAAAGATACATATTACTATGCTAACATATATTCAAGACATAAAATCAATCGTTAAACCAATAAACTTTTATTTATAGGTTAACCCGTGCTTGTTTCTTGCATTATCTTTCAACATACCTTTTTCAGGTGAGTAATCTCGTACCTAATCCCTTTTTATTTTTTTTAATGTTTTGGGATGTTCATGTGTTCGTACAAACTTGAGTCTTAAACTTGTTTATGAACTTTTGTCGCGCAAAACCCCATGTGTTATGGACGTAGACTTGGCTGTTTATTTGTATGTGTGGATCATTAACCGTCTTGTCGGCCTATTCCGCAGTTTTCATGGATCCATTAGATGAACACGGGAGAACTATCGTTTATGATTTCTCTTTTGTTTACACTTGCACAGTTTTCTTGTTTTTGTGCTCAATTGGGAGCACGGATTGAACTATGAGCTATGATCTAAGGCTTGATCACAATCTGATTACACCCTTGTTGAACACCAGTTATACACATGATGCGCGCAGATATTGTTATCTATTTATATCTATTAAACTTGATTTCTCACCGACACGCAAGTGTTGACGTTTTATTTTAACGCATGTTCAGGTTCGCTGTAGCTGCTTTTGGGAATCTCTTGGACGCGTAGGATGTTTTCTTTTGTTTGGACCTAGATTAAAATGTAACAAGATATATTATGTTATTTGAATATTTTAAGTTATGATATGATTTATGTTACTTTATGTCATGTTCTGCGCGTGCGCAATGAAATGTATTTATTAAATATTGACACCCAAATAGTGTCGCGAGTAATGAAACAATACGTGGCGCCCCGATGTATAATCCGCCTTCGGTCGGGGTGTTACAGATTGGTATCAGAGCTCCGTGACTTTAGGATAGGTGGTTAGACGTAACGACCTAGCATACCTAAGAGTCCCTTCTCGCGCATGAGAAATATCTCATGTTTGCGCGCTAATTGTTATTTACTCGATATTTATAAAATATGCTGGCGCATACGCAGCACATGATTTCATGTTTATTTCGCGATTTTTCGATTTTTATTGTTAAATTTCCATTCGTTTCTTTACTTACATATTCGTTTGTTGTGGGGATTGAAAATCCGAGAAGTCATGGTGATACATGAATAGTTGATTTTCAATTACCATTAACTTTATGTTTTAAATTGAAGATTTGAAAAGTCATGGTGATACATGAATTGTCAATCTCCAATATTCATTTACTCGATATTTTAAATTGAAGATTTGAAAAGTCATGGTGATACATGAATTGTCAACCTTCAATGCACATTTACTCGATATTTTAAATTGAGAATTCGGAAAGTCATGGTGATGCATAAATTGTCGATTTTTAATTCGAATTTATTACCTGTGTTAAGTTTGTATTTAAATTCACATTTTACTTCAAAATTTGATAGCATTTAACTCCGCGAAACAAGCTTTGCGACGATATACTTTGCGCTAAAACGATTTCCCATACCAAGATATTAACAAAAATTAAAACTTTTATAGAATGCCTCCGCTATCTCGCCGATTTCAGAGGAGAGAAGCAGCGCGCAGACGTAGGCAGCAACGTTCCCAGGAAATGGCCGTCGCGATAGCCCAAGCCTTAAACCAAAATAATCCCAACCCCTCCGGATACAATATTAAATCCTTTAATGCGGGTAACCCTCCGAAATTCACAGGACTTGAAGGAGCCACCGTAATGCTCCAATGGCTCGAGAAAATTGAGAACACCTTCCTCCATACCCAATGCCCTCCAGACCGACGAACCTTATACGCCTCAAGTGTCCTAGAATCAAGGCGCTTACTTGGTGGAATGGAGTAGCTCATGCGCGTGGCGCAGAGGCTGCTTCTAGCATGCTTTGGGAGGAATTCAAGGAACTCTTGACTAGAGAATTCTGCCCTCCCAACGAAATCAAGCGCCTTGAGGAGGAATTTTGGAACTTGAAGCAGTACAGTGGCGAAGTGCGCGAGTACGCTACGCGCTTCCACGAACTAAGTTTGCTTGTCCCTCACCTAGTTACCCCTTCCCGCCGAGCCATCGAGAAGTTTCTTGGGGGTCTCCCCATGGAAATTCAGGATTCTGTATGGGCCAGGAACCCAGCAACCCTCTCTGACGCCATCGAGTTGGCCGCTGTGCTCAGCGACAACCATGTCAGGGCAGGAACCCTGTTCCTGCGGGGAGCAGAGAAGACCAAACCCACCAAGACTATCCCAGAACCAACAGAAACCAAACCAGAACCCTCAAACCGTAACAACCTCAAGTACAGGCGCAAAGCCTATGCGCTTACCAACCCGCCCATTGTCCAGCAACCCGCCTACCAACCCCTAGTACACGCTCCTAACCCACTGTCAACTTACCCAACACCCCCTGTAGTCCATAACTATGCCTTAACCAATCCCGCACTCCCTACCCCGTCAACTAAGAAACCTTACACAGGAAACCAACCCTTTTGCCCAACCTGTAGGCTTCATCACCCACCTCAAGTCCCGTGTCGACTTTGTCACCGATGTGGCCGCGCTGGTCACAATGCGGAAAACTGTAGAGTCCTTCCCTCCAACCCAATTGCGCAAACACCACCAACTTACCCGCTAAACCCACAACCAACATACCCTAATCCACGACCCAGGTCGTGCTATAACTGCGGTGATCCCAGTCATTTCCGGAACGCGTTCCCGAGACTACAAGTTCAGATTACGCAAGCGAACCCAGTTAACCAAATTTCGAACCAAGTGACGCGCGGACGAGCTTTTAATATAACCGCGCACCAAGCGCAAGCGAATAATGACGTGGTTAATGGTACATTTTTACTTAACGGACAATATGCATCTATACTTTTTGATACTGGCGCCGATAGAAGCTTTATTTCTCGCGCATTTGAACAAAAACTCGCGCGACCGCGAGTAAACTTAAACGAAAACTTTTCAGTTGAATTGGCTAATGGTGAAACTATTTTAATAAACTCCGTGATCAAAGATTGCACGCTTAACCTTAATGAACATGATTTTCTAATCGACCTCATTCCCATGCCACTTGGAAGTTTTGATGTGATTATTGGAATGGACTGGCTCTCGCATAATCGCGCCGAAGTAATCTGCGCCAAGAAGTTGATTCGCATTCCTCGGGAAAATGGTGAAAATCTTCATATCTACGGCGAGAAACCCTCTAACGGTCTTAAACTTATGTCGTGCTCTGAAGCCCGAAGACTTTTGCGGAAGAATTGTGTCGCTTTCTTAGCCCATGTGGTCAAACCCGATGAAGGAAAGAAGAAACTTTCTGAAATCCCCATCGTGCGTGACTTTCCTGAAGTCTTTCCCGATGATCTTTCTGGTTTACCTCCCGCTCGGGAAGTCGAGTTTCGTGTTGATCTTGTCCCTGGTGCATCCCCCGTAGCCAAATCTCCTTATCGTCTTGCACCCGCTGAAATGCAAGAATTGGCAAGTCAACTTCAAGAGTTGACCGATAAAGGATTCATTCGCCCTAGCTCTTCGCCTTGGGGTGCTCCGGTGTTGTTCATTAAAAAGAAAGATGGTACGTTTCGCATGTGTATTGATTACCGCGAGCTGAACAAGCTCACCATTAAGAACCGGTATCCCTTACCGCGTATTGACGACCTCTTTGACCAACTCCAAGGTGCCTCTTGTTTCTCCAAAATCGATCTCCGTTCTGGCTATCACCAGTTGCGTATCCGCGAAGAGGATATTCCCAAGACTGCTTTTCGAACCCGCTATGGCCATTTTGAATTCTTGGTCATGCCCTTCGGTTTAACCAACGCACCCGCTGTTTTCATGGATCTAATGAATCGGGTGTGTAGGCCTTTCTTGGATAAATTCGTGATCGTGTTCATCGATGATGTTCTGGTGTATTCTAAAACCAAGGCCGAGCATGAGCAACATCTTCGGTTGGTGCTGCAAAAGCTTCGAACCGAGCAACTCTTTGCCAAACTCTCCAAGTGTGAATTCTGGTCGGATGAAGTACAGTTTCTTGGTCATGTTGTAAACAAGATGGGTATTCATGTTGACCCATCTAAAATTGAAGCAATCAAGAACTGGATTACACCATCCACTCCTACCGAAATCCGTTCCTTTTTGGGCTTAGCTGGTTACTACCGGCGATTCATTGCGAATTTCTCAAAAATCGCCCTGCCTTTAACAGCTTTAACGCACAAAGGCAACCCGTATATTTGGGGCTCGAAGCAAGAAGAAGCTTTTCAAACGCTTAAGCGATTGTTGTGCGAAGCTCCTGTTCTAACTTTACCAGAGGGTAATGATGATTTTGTCGTGTATTGTGATGCCTCCAACCAAGGTCTCGGTTGTGTACTTATGCAACGAGGCAAGGTTATCGCTTACGCGTCAAGGCAACTCAAAATTCATGAAAAGAATTATACGACTCACGACCTCGAACTTGGTGCAGTTGTATTTGCCTTAAAAATCTGGAGACACTACCTCTATGGTACTAAGTGCATCATTTACACCGACCATAAAAGCCTTCAGCACATTTTTGATCAAAAGGAACTTAACATGAGACAACGCCGATGGAACGAACTCATCAGCGATTACGATTGTGAGATCCGGTATTACCCTGGAAAGGCTAATGTGGTAGCCGATGCGCTCAGCCGTAAACCCAGCCAGCTTAACTGTATCTTGCCGCGCACGCAGCTTCGCTTCGCGCCGATCCAAAACGATCTGGAAACGCGCATTCGCGACGCGCAGCGCGCATCGATCAGCAATGGCAATCTTCGCGCCGAGTTAGCGTGTGGCGCGGAAGCGCATTTTGTCCCTAACCTGAATGGAATTCTCGGTTATCTCAATCGCATCTGGATCCCCAATGATGAGAATCTTCGCTCTGTCATACTTAGTGAAGCGCACAAAACCCGGTATTCCGTTCATCCTGGTGCTGACAAAATGTACAAAGATTTGCGCCTTTCTTATTGGTGGCCTGGTATGAAAAAGGATATTGCTGTGTTCGTAGCTAAATGCCTAACTTGTTCTAAGGTAAAAGCTGAACATCAACGCCCATCTGGTTTGCTCGAACAACCTGAAATTCCTACGTGGAAATGGGAAAGTATAGCAATGGACTTTATCACCAAGTTACCCTTGACCGCAAGCAAACATGATAGCATTTGGGTAATAGTGGATCGATTGACCAAGTCTGCCCACTTTCTGCCCATTCGTGAAACCTACCGTGTTGAACAACTTGCGCATCTGTATGTCAAGGAAATTGTCTGCCGTCATGGTACTCTTTTGAGCATCATATCCGATCGCGATGACCGTTTTATATCTCGCTTTTGGAAATCTCTCCAATCTGCGTTAGGAACTCGTTTGGACATGAGTACTGCATATCATCCTCAGACTGACGGACAGTCTGAGCGAACCATTCAAACCCTTGAGGATATGCTTCGATCTTGTGTTCTTGATTTTGGAGGTAATTGGGATTCACACCTACCTCTGATCGAGTTCTCTTATAATAACAGCTATCATTCCAGTATCGGTATGGCCCCATTTGAAGCACTTTACGGTCGAAAGTGCCGTTCCCCGATTTGTTGGAACGAAGTGGGTGAAGTTCAAATCACAGGACCCGAACTAGTTCAAGAGACAACTGATAAAATCGCCAAGATCCGTGATCATCTGCTGACTGCCAGAAGCCGACAGACGAGTTACGCAGATCGCAGGCGGAAGCCTCTCGAATTTCTAGTTGATGATCTTGTTCTCCTCAAAGTGTCGCCCTGGAAGGGTGTTGTCCGCTTTGGGAAGAAAGGTAAGCTTGCACCTCGTTATGTTGGACCATTCAAGATTCTTGCGAGGGTGGGAAAAGTTGCCTACAAGCTTGACCTACCGCCCGCGCTCAGCAATGTGCATCCAACTTTCCATGTATCCAATCTCAAGAAATGTTTAGCTGACGAGAACCTCCACATACCACTTGATGAAGTTCAAGTTGATGAGTCTATGCATTTCGTTGAGAAGCCTGTTGAGATTATGGATCGCGAGGTAAAGCAAACCAAGCGCAGTCGCATCCCTATTGTTAAAGTTCGTTGGCAGTCCAACCGCGGAGCCGAGTTCACTTGGGAAAGGGAAGATCAGATGAAGATCAAGTACCCGCACCTTTTCTCTGCGCATCCTACTTCGAGATAAATTTCGGGACGGAATTTCTTAAAGTAGGGGAGACTGTGACAACTGCCCAATCCGACCCGACCCAGGTACCCGTTTTCGAATCCGATTCTTTTTACGATTTAAAATTTGATTATTAATCTTTGTAAATTTAACATTAAATAAATTATATATATATTTTTATATTACTTACTAATAATAATAATTTCTTTTCCGCCGACCCGTCCCGCCTCTTTCTCTTTCTTGTCGCCGTCCCGCCTTCCTCTTTCTCTTTCTTGTCGCCGTCCCGCCTCTTTCTCTCTCTTGTCGCCGTCCCGCCCTTCTTCTTAACCCTTTAGCCTTAAACCCCCCCCCCTCTCTTAACTCTTTGCTTGCCCTTTGGTTCTTCCCGCCTAAGGATGTCTGCGCAGCTCCACGCGCCAGACTCCTTACAAGGAAGCCTGCGTGGAGACCAGTTGTTCCTGCGATACGCGAGGCGAACTGTTCTCGCAGCGCGCTAAGAATTGTAGTTCTTCTCGCAGCGCGCTAAGAATGGTAGTTCTTCCCGCGACGCGCTAAGAATTGTAGTTCTTCTCGCAGCGCGCTAAGAATGGTAGTTCTTCCCACGACGCGCTAAGGATTTGTAGTTCTTCCCGCGGCGCGCTAAGAATGGTAATTCTTCCCGCGGCGCGCTAAGGATAATAGTTCTTCCCGCGGCGCGCTAAGGATTGTCCTCTGTCTGCCTTCGCCCTCGCGCGTGCGCTCGAGCCTTCTCGCGCTAAGTCTTTTCTTCTGTTTAGGTCAGCCTGTATTCTTTTGAGATCTTATCTTATCTTATCTTTTGAGCTCTTTAGGTCAGTTCCAACATCTGTCCGAAAAGCCACTTTCGGCGCAGCATGCGCACCAATCCTATTGGTTGACAGAAAAAGTGACTGACATTATCTTTTGAAATCTTCTTTTGCATGTCTTGAACAGCGTTTTCTCTGACGCCGCCCATGCTTTGACCTGTAATCTGTCAGCTTTTCCCCATCCCCTGCAGCTGCCGGCATATCTTTTGGTATCTTTTGCTTTTGGAATCTTTTGCCTTTTGATATCTTTTGCTTGATTTGCTAAGATCTTTTCCTCTTTTTAAGGGATTGTGTTCCCTAGGGTTTCCCTATATATAATACTATTTTCTTGTTATTTAACACTACACACACAAACACTTAAACTCTCCTCTGCTCTCTTCTCCTTGCCCTCTGCCGTTGTTCCTCAGCCGCCTCCTCTCTCTGCCTTCGTCTTTTCCCTTGTCCTGCCCAGATTTCCGGTAATATATAATATATAATAATTTGTTAAAGATACATATTACTATGCTAACATATATTCAAGACATAAAATCAATCGTTAAACCAATAAACTTTTATTTATAGGTTAACCCGTGCTTGTTTCTTGCATTATCTTTCAACATACCTTTTTCAGGTGAGTAATCTCGTACCTAATCCCTTTTTATTTTTTTTAATGTTTTGGGATGTTCATGTGTTCGTACAAACTTGAGTCTTAAACTTGTTTATGAACTTTTGTCGCGCAAAACCCCATGTGTTATGGACGTAGACTTGGCTGTTTATTTGTATGTGTGGATCATTAACCGTCTTGTCGGCCTATTCCGCAGTTTTCATGGATCCATTAGATGAACACGGGAGAACTATCGTTTATGATTTCTCTTTTGTTTACACTTGCACAGTTTTCTTGTTTTTGTGCTCAATTGGGAGCACGGATTGAACTATGAGCTATGATCTAAGGCTTGATCACAATCTGATTACACCCTTGTTGAACACCAGTTATACACATGATGCGCGCAGATATTGTTATCTATTTATATCTATTAAACTTGATTTCTCACCGACACGCAAGTGTTGACGTTTTATTTTAACGCATGTTCAGGTTCGCTGTAGCTGCTTTTGGGAATCTCTTGGACGCGTAGGATGTTTTCTTTTGTTTGGACCTAGATTAAAATGTAACAAGATATATTATGTTATTTGAATATTTTAAGTTATGATATGATTTATGTTACTTTATGTCATGTTCTGCGCGTGCGCAATGAAATGTATTTATTAAATATTGACACCCAAATAGTGTCGCGAGTAATGAAACAATACGTGGCGCCTCGATGTATAATCCACCTTCGGTCGGGGTGTTACAGAATGGTCCAACGAATCTTGGACTCAGTTTTCCTTTCTTCCCGAATCGGACGGCACCTTTCCAAGGCGACATTTTCAATAAAACTCTATCGCCTTCTTTAAACTCTAATGGCTTGCGACGAACGTCCGCATAGCTCTTTTTTCTATCTCTTGCTGCCTTTAATCGTTCTCGGATTTGTATAACTTGATCCGTGGTTCTTTGAACAATTTCAGGTCCTGACAACTGACTATCACCTGTTTCTGACCAACATACAGGTGTTCTACACTTACGTCCATATAATGCTTCAAATGG
Source organism: Bidens hawaiensis (assembly GCF_021521415.1). Classification (NCBI taxonomy): domain Eukaryota; kingdom Viridiplantae; phylum Streptophyta; class Magnoliopsida; order Asterales; family Asteraceae; genus Bidens; species Bidens hawaiensis. The sequence continues at coordinate 501,367 of NW_027492710.1, read as the reverse complement.
TGCTGCTTGGATACCCGTATGATAACTGTTATTGTACGAGAATTCCATCAGTGCAAGATGAGTGTCCCAACTTCCTCCTAAGTCGATAACAAAGGCACGAAGCATATCTTCCAAGGTTTGAATTGTACGTTCACTTTGGCCATCAGTTTGGGGATGATATGCAGTACTTAAGTTTAGTCGAGTCCCCATAGCTTTTTGAAAGCTTGACCAAAAATTTGAAGTGAAACGACTATCTCTATCATAAATGATGTATAGCGGTACACCATGTAAGGATACTATGTTCTCAACATATAAATGTGCTAACTTATCCATACTAAACGTTTCTTGAATTGGAATGAAATGGGAAGACTTAGTAAGTCTATCGACAATAACCCAGATCGCATCATTTTGGCGTGAAGTTTTCGGTATCTTCATGATGAAATCCATATTTATCATATCCCATTTCCATATCGGGATTTCCGGTTGTTGTAGTAATCCTAACGGCTTTTGATGTTCAGCTTTCACTTTAGAACATGTCAGGCATTTATCTACATACAAAGCAATGTCTTTCTTCATCCCGATCCACCAATAATCATCTTTTAAATTATGATACATCTTTTCACTTCCCGGATGCATCATATACTTTGACTTATGTGCTTCTTCTAAAATTTTATCTCTTAGACTTCCGATCATCGGTACCCAAATCCTTGTATCGAGTCTAAGTATTTCATCACTTCCTTTAACTAGTTGATCGATTGTACCATTCTCTTTTTCAGCTTTAATATTTCCTTCTTCTAGTGCCAACTTCTGAGCTTCTTTGATTTGGCTAGCTAGATCGATTTTAAGTTCCAATCTAAGAGCTCGAACTCTCTTTGATTTCTCATGTTCTTTTCTACTTAACGCGTCAGCTACCACGTTGGCTTTTCCTTCATGATATACGATCTCACAGTCGTAATCATTAAGTGTTTCCATCCGACGCCTTTGTATCATATTCAATTCCTTCTGATCGAATATATGTTTCAAACTTTTGTGATCAGTGTATACCGTGAATCTTACACCATACAAGTAATGTTGCCATAATTTCAACGCAAAAATTATAACGCCTAATTCAAGATCGTGCGTGGTGTAATTCTTTTCATGAGCTTTCAATTGTCTCGAAGCATAAGCAACACTTTCTTTCCTTGCATCAAAACACTTCCCATTCCCATGTGCGAAACATCACAGTAAATGATAAAGATTTCTTGCCCTTCTGGCAAAGCCTGAATCGGTGCATTGGTTAACTTTTTTTTAGTGTTTCGAATGCTTCTTCTTGCTTCGGTCCCCATTCAAACTTAATTGCTTTTCTTGTAACATCCCCAAAATTTCGATCCAAATTTAACAACGAAGTAAAGTTGGAGGATCAAAATTATACCCTAAAATAAGTGTTGGGAAAATTTAGATAAAGAAAACAAGATCATTCTATAAGGAAATGAAAATAATCCATAAATAAAGTTATCTTATGTAAGGATATGGAATAAGGAAATTCCATCCCACATTGAAAGATGCATGAAAGTGGAAGCATTCCACATGGGTATAAATAAGGAAGTTAAAACCCATCCCACATGAAAAGTGGTAAAGAAATGGAAACTCTTTATAAGGAAGAGATTTTCCATAATAATATTCTTATATGCCTAGCATGCACCCAGTGGTCCTAGCGGAGGGTGTGAAGCACCCGACGCGCACGGGCTCGGGCGAAGGGCGTTGGGCGCTTTGATGGCGCACTTTGCACTTCGCACGCTTGCATCGCCGCGAGCCGCTTAAGAGACGCGTTAGTATTTTTGGATAACTGGATTTAGACCTAGAAATGACAAGATTTCAAAGACAAGGGGCTGAAAATGAAAAATGGTATATAGTGACCCATCGCGCTACGCGATGAGTCCAAGAAAACACGGCCATCGCGTACCGCGATGGTTCGTGATGACTCAGGGACACGTGTCACACTCTGGTGACACATGGCAGCAGGGAAGGACACGTGGCAGGCCACGTGGCGCTCGTGCAGAAATGGCGGCGTCGCGGTACACGAAGGCCAAGGAATAGGACCAATCGCGTACCGCGATGGGGTCCAAATTCAGCCTATAAAAGGGGGGCTCACGACTCCTTCATTCTCACACCAAAACTTTCTCTCTCTAAATTACTCTCTCACTACCTCGGTTTTCGTGCCGACCCGACAATCGTTACCTCGTAATCCGTGCCATTTACCGACGATACCTCGAAGTACGTGCTACACAAGAATAACCCGACAATCTATCTCGAAGTACGTGCACGACACGACGAACACCATATGTCACCTCGTTTTGCGTGCCAACCTTGAAGTTCGTGCCAAGCTCTAAGGTTCCGACTGTCTAAGCTCTATTATGCGATAAGAAGTAGGAGTGCTGCTCAATCAATCTTAGTAATTAAACTCCGAATACGGGTATAAGGTAGGGGTTTCGCCTAAGTCATTATATTATTATATTATATGGCTTAGACCATAGTCGAGGGTATAGCCCAAACCTTGATCATGAGCTTTTAATATACAAAGGATTATAGTAATGTTTCTTAACGATTAAGAAACATAGCATTTCATACACAAGGAATATAATAAAAACATTGTTTCTTTATGATTAATAAACATAAGATTTTACATTCAATACTAGCACTCAATGAATGTTTCTTCTTGAAGAAGAAACAGATTATAGATGTTTCTTCCTGAAGAAGAAACTCAGCATATGATTTGGTAAATAAATAAAAGACTATATGTCTCAATATTTTATTCAAACAAATGATCAATCAAGGTTTAAAGCTATCAAAACCAGACTAAGGGTATGTAGCCGGATCAAGTAACGATCTGGATATTTATATATGAACCTATTTTTAGGTCAATCAATCAATCAATCATTCACAGTCAAGGTTTCAAACGAGATCACCAATCATTCAGAACACACAATCACAGGTGAATACATTAACCTTTTCAATCAGTCAAAACATATTTTATATTCAATAAGATGAACGGGTATTTGTTTAACGAGTCAGTCAATGTTTGCATGAGAATAAATGTTCTCTAAAACATTATAATACAATATAGACAATAAAAGCAACTCAGACCGAGTACACATGTGTCTGGATCCAAAAATAACTGTTTAGTCCATCAATCAATGGCCAGGAAGCCGCGGGCTAACGGTCATAACGAAGTTCTCCTTGAAGGGGCTATACGCATATAGCTCGGGGGAACAATTGTGTGTGTGTGTAGGGGAGTGGTACAAATACCAGATGTTGCCATGCATCTGCTGAGTGTAAAGAAAACTATCATTGTATTGTAATTGTCAGTCAAAATATTTTATAGAGTCATACGTGTTCACCAGCATATAGCTGACGTATTTTTTCCCCACATTTCAGGAAATACAAATTAGCACAAGTAGCAAGACATTCATGGAGTTAGATGCTCGCAAGGTAATGATGGCTCAATTTTAAATCATAAAATATTATAAACAAGATTCAAAATACGATTTATAAATCAAACACTCGGGTATTTATTATCCGGGAAGTTTTCAAATAAATTAATATTATATTCAAACCAAAGTCTTCCGCTAAAATAAACCGCAACTCTGATGTATTTACAAAACAGATACCGACTTGTGGTCACACGCCTAGGCCCTAAGCCGGGGTGTGACATTTCTTGTGAGTGAAGTTAATGGGACCGCTATTCGGGAGAAGTCTTGAATGAATCTTCTATAGTATCCGGCTAAGCCTAGAAAACTTCAGACTTGAGTCGGTGTCTTGGGTTTCTCCCATTTGGTTATAGCCTCAATATTTGCTGGGTCTACTTGAATACCCTTCTCATTTATAACATGACCAAGAAATTGTACTTCGGACAACCAAAATTCACATTTCGAGAATTTGGCGTATAATTTCTCGTTCCTTAGGGTTTCAATTATGATTCTAAGATGAACCTGATGATCGTCTCTGGATTTTGAATAAACAAGGATGTCATCGCTGAAAACAATAACAAACTTGTCCAAATATGGCTTGCAAATCCGATTCATCATGTCCATAAAAGCTGTCGGAGCATTAGTGATTCCAAAAGGCATAACGGTGAACTCATAATGTCTGTATCGGGTTCTAAATGCTGTCTTTGGTATATCTTCTTCTTGTACCTTCAATTGATGATAACTCGATCTTAGGTCAATTTTGGAAAAACTACTTTCTCCTTGAAGCTGATCAAACAAGTCGTCGATTCTTGGTAATGGATACTTGTTCTTGATCGTGACCTTGTTCAGTTCTCGGTAATCTATACACATCCTCATCGATCCGTCCTTCTTCTTTACGAACAAAATTGGGGCTCCCCACGGTGACGAACTCGGTCGTATAAATCCTTTCTCCAAAAGTTCATCTAACTGTTTCTTTAGTTCTTTCATTTCCGTTGGTGCTAGATGATAAGGTGATTTGGCAATTGGTGATGTTCCTGGCACAAGGTCGATCTTAAATTCTACTTCTTTATCAGGTGGGGCTCCTGGTAGCTCATTAGGAAATACATCTTAAAATTCGGACACGATTGACACTTCCTCCATCTTCTTTGGTTCGGGTTCTTTGGTTACATAGGCTATGAATGCGAGGTATCCTTTACTTATGCAATGATTTGCTTTGATCTTAGAAATGATTCATACCTTTCCTCCTTCTTTATCTCCGGTTATACGAATGGTTTTGTTACTGGGTGTTCGAATGTCGATGGCTCTATCGTTACATAGGATACAGGCTTGATTAAACGATAACCAGTCCATACCTAAAACTACATCAAAACCTGCTAATGTCATGGGTAACAATCGGACATGTATGACGTGATTGGCTAAAGAAATTGTGGCATTATCTAAAGCCTCGGTTATTCTACTTACATTACCATCAGGAGTTTCGACTTCATAATGTTTATCTAATTTAACTAAGGGCTCATTTAATAGACTACAAAATTTATAATCTATAAAGCTTTGGTTTGCACCCGAGTCAAATAGAACTCTAGCATAAAAATTATTTATAGGAAATGCACCGGTGATCACGTCCGGTATGTCAGCTGCTTTTTGAGTGTCTAACATAAAGAAACGAGCGTTTCGTTTCTTGGCATCGGTCTTCGTACCGCTGCCACTTGCACCAACCGTCACTACCGTTGTCTTCTTCTTTGGACACTCAGTACTATAGTGTCCCTTCTCACCACACTCAAAGCATACTCCTGTCTTTTTCCGGCAATTTGCTTCCGAGTGGCCTGGTTTCTTGCAGACTCCACATACCACTGTGTTAGTTGGTTTGAAGACATCTACCGAAATGTCTCCTACCGCACAATTTGCATATGGGGCGACTATACACAAATCCCCCTTCTCTTTTCTTCTCCATCTTTTTCACCTTTCCACCCACACTCGTTTTTCCATCATCCTTCTTCTTCTCATCTCGGTTTCTCAACATCCCGTCCATCAAATATCCGACCAACTCCATGGCAGATTCCGTCGTGGTCGGCATATGTTATCGAACTAAGTCACGGATCTCGATTGGCAATCCGTATATGTATCGTGTCACTTTATTGATTTCAGGAGTGACCAAATGAGGCACGATTCTACTATACTCAAGAAACTTGGTGTTATATTCCTTGAGATTGGTTCCCACAACCTTGTGGTTCCACAGCTTGGTTTGATTCTGATCCATCTCGTTAATCGGACAGAACTTCTTCATTACCATAGCTTTTAATGTTGCCCAGTCTAGGTTATATAAATTCTCTCTACCCTTGATTCCAATCAGGGTATTCCACCACTCTAATTCCTCCCCCTTGAACATTTGGGAGGTATATTGAACCTTCTCGCTTTCCGTACACTTGCTTATTAGTACAATCGATTCCATTTCCTCCAACCATCGGAGGGTATGTATCACTCCTTTATCCCCGTGAAATTCTTTGGGGTTATAGACTTTAAATACCTTGAAATCACAACCCTCATATATTTTAAGTTTCTTTGTCTTTTCACGGAGGTCGTTTTCAGCAGTCGAGCTTTCATCACTCGCTTCTTTCTTTTTCGGTTCTTTTTCTTTCTTACTTTCCTTATTTTCCGATTCCTTTTTAGATTCTTTCTTTGATTCTCGTTTTGAAGTAGCAGATTCGCTTTTGCTTTGACTTGTTCTCTTATTAGAATGTGAGGTCGTACGACTTTGATCATGTTTCAATATTTCATAGATTGGATTCACAGCTTCTTTTATTAGATCGCGGATACCAAGCACATAATTTTGGGGTATGGCTTGTATATTTTCCGCAGCTACTTTTTCTTGCATGATTTCTTCTATTGTCTTTCATTTATTGTTTACTTGAGTTTCTTGATTACTATTTGCTTTAGACATGCTGTTACATGAATAAAACAAAATTTCAGAAAAGACACACTTTATATTACATTTATTTATCTTACAAGAAAAAGATCACAACAACTTCAACAGTACATAGCTATGATTTCTAATCCTTAATCCATTTTGTAACAAGATTTTTCATCTTGTCACATTTCTTGGCAATCTTTCTCCCTATTCTCTTTTTGTCCACTTTCCTCGTTTCTCAACTCGTCCATCACCGAATTTGGCGGGTTCGGATATCCCGTTGGTGCGTATGCGGCTGGAAAGAGATAAGCATTCTCTTGTGGATAGAGATACGGGTTAGCAACGTATGCATGCATTTCTTCATCAGAGATATTGTTGGTGTAAAACTCCTCGATGAGATTTGCCTCCTCCCGAATCTCTTTTGCTTGCTGGGAGATCAATGGTATTGATCCTTTATAAGATAGAAAATAAGGATATTGGTTCTCTTCATCTTCTTCCTTGGAATCCTCCTCTCCTCAGGATCTTCCTCGGATTCATAAGGATTCTTGATTGGTTCTTGAAATGTTATCTTTTCATGGGGCATCGTAACCCTCATTTTTGGTTTCCGACTTGGTTCAACAGTGTTCGGTGGGATATGGTATTGATAACCCAATGGTGGTGATCCGAATTGCCATCTTATTTGATCCGAGTGACAATTCATCCAGCTTGATGAATCCGATTCAGTTTCTTTCTTGATTTTACTTTGTACCTCTTGTTCCTCGGAAGGATGGTATGTTAGAATGTCGAAGGGGTAATACTGAGGAACATTTGTCCTCGGTATTATCAGAGATTTCGATTGGACATTGTTGACTTCCTGGGAGATACACAGGTTGACTCTCGTACGGTAACACCGGATTGATTGGTTGATCGCGATTGAAAAGCTAGTGTAGTAACTATTGCTACTTTCCATATTGGATGGTTCGTGAATGATTTTCGGTACTGATCGTATGGCTACTCGGTGTCTACGACCAAAGTAGTTAATATAAGACATCTGCACTTTAGTTAGGTTAGGGATAGGAGGTTTACCAATCCTATCTTATCCCTATGAATAATAATAATAATAATAATAATAATAATGGTTAAATCCTAGGTACTAATGTTTAATACCTAATTCGCTGAAACCGATGGCTCTGATACCAACCTGTCACACCCCGACTTAGGGCCTAGGCGTGTGACTACAAGTTGGTACCTGTTTTGTAAATATATCAGAGTTTATGGGTTAATTTTAGCGGAAGACTTTAGATTGAATATAATATTAATTTACATTGAAAATTTACTCAGGAATCAAATACCCGAGTATTGGTTTACAAAAGATATGTTTTCATATTACAAGGATTTTATATCAAAAACGGAGCCATCTTGTACGCGCTTCTATCTTCAATAGGACTCCAATCATTTTTAATGCTATTTATGCTTAATATTACCTGCAATGGGTTGGAAAAATACGTCAGCTATATGCTGGTGAACACGTATGACTCAATAAAACATTATGAATGACGATTACAATACAAATGTAGTTTTCTTGACAATCTCAGCGGAAGCATTTCTACTTCCGGTATATGTACCACTGCCCTACACACACAGCGGTATTCCCCGAGCCAAACGGCCCTAAACTGAGAACTGGTCATGACCGTTTAAGTTCGTGGCTTCATTGCCTTTGATTGATTGATTGATTGAGCTTTAGCAGTTATGTTTGGATCCAGACACATGCGTATTCAGTCTGAGTTGATATTATTCTCTTTTGTTTAACATTAATTCATCATGAAGTAACGTTTATGAAAACATGACTGTGAATGATTTTTAAAATACGATCAAGGTTATAGGCCATAGCCTCGATTGATAGTCTAAGCTATAATTCAAATAACTTAAACATAACTCCTACCTTAATTCGGATGCTTAGATTGATAATAAGAACAAGGCAGGATCTTGATCTACTTGCTTAAGTGATTGCTACTTGAATAAAACTTCGTTACTTGCACGAAATACGAGAAAACAGCAGTCGGCTTGTTATGGTAACGGGGCACGCCTTTCGAGGTTAAGTGTGTGAAAATGGAGGTGTGTTTGGGATGAATGGATCTCATGCCCGTCACCCCCTTTTATAGGCGAATTTAGGACCCCGTCGCGGTACACGATGGGTTTCTTGGGACCAATCGCGTACCGCGCCGCCGCAATATTGCGCCGCCTTATGCGGTGGTGACACGTGGCCTGTCACATTGCGCCACATGTTGACACGGTGTTGGACACGTGTCCGGTGACTCACCAAGCCCGTCGCGCTACGCGATGGGTTGAGTGTTACCCCGTCGCGTACCGCGATGGGACAATATTTTCAGAATTTACACTTTTGGTCCCTATACTTTCTAAGTTAGTATATTTAGACTTAAATTAAAGAGGGTAAAAGACACGGTGTCACACAACCACAAAGTAAGACCAAACACCTAATCGAATGTCGATTGAATGGTTTTAAATGAAGTGCGTTGATGGTTTAGGAAGGCATGGATTTACCAAATTTCATCTCTTTTAATATCATATTGATATACTTTTCAACCAATGTGACTTCGATTTTGATACTCCGGAACAAATCAATTATCAAACATTGCATTCTAACAACTAGGCGTATGCAAAACAAGTTAGAAGGTCAAAAGTGTTACCTGAATCTAGCAGCAGCCGATAGTAGTGGTGCAGCGGCGTTGGTTTGTTGTGATTTCAATCACCAGCAACAACTCCAAACAAATGCAGAGAGGGTAGGGAAGGGATTTTGTGATCAGTTCCATCGATGATTTAGGGATTTAATACGGTTTAATGGAACGTGAACGAACAAGGAGTTGAGCTTCTGATTCCTCCGATTAGTGCTGCTGCATCTATCGTGGTTAGGAAGTTACCAACAAACTGCATAGATCAACCTTTCAACTCTCAAGTGTTTACATAAAGTAAAATATGTTTTTGTAAAGGGCATAGTGATGAACAAATTTGGTATTGGTATCGCTACCAGACCAAACTGGTACCAAACCGAATATTTTGTTACCGGTATTAAAAATTGGCGCTTTTCGGTTTCGAGAATTTTGCAACCGGTACCGATCTTATCCCTAAAAGGGAATAATATGAGTGTCGTTATTTAATTTTTTTTATTAGAACATTAGAACGATAACAATCTACGGTATGATTGGGTGGTCATTTCTCATATGGTATAGTGTTAGGAAATATGGATTATTTAATGGAGTTGCAGGTTCAATTCCACATACAACACCTTGGGGAGGACATGCGTAGTTGGGTTTACCCACCAGTGGGCCTTCGGTCAGGGGGGGGGGGGCGCTTTGGAAATGGAGTTGACAACTTGGAGCGCATAAGAGCTTCGTACAGCTGGGTTTGGCCAGCTAGTGGTGGTTTCTTGCTATTGAGTCACCCAGTATGGTGTACCAACCGGTGACTCTGGCTTAGAACTCCTAGAGAGTCTCCACAGCAAGCCAATCTCGGTTTAACCAATAAATATGTATTTTAATTAGATGTATAATAATGCTAGGGGTGCAAACGAGTTGAGCCGCTCGCAAGCTATTTAAGCTCAGATCGATAAAAAGCTTGAAACGAGCCGACATTTTTCAAGATCAGGTTGAGCCGCTCACGAGCTACTCAAGCTTCTATCACTAAAAATCTTGAAACAAACCGAACTTTTTCAAGCTAGAGCCGAGCCGCTTACGAGCTACTTGAGATTGGATCAAATAAAAGCTTGAAATGGGCTGACCATTTTTTAGCTCGAGACAAGCCACAAATAAAAGCCCTTTTAATTATTGATTCAAGCTCGAGTCACATCGCTGAGAGTTACTTGATCTTGGATCGATAAAAAGCTTAAAACGAGTTGAGCACTTTTTAGCCGATCCACAAGTAAAGCTCTTTTAATTATTCATCCCAAGCTCGAGCAGTATATGATTCTCATGTAGGCTCTTCAAGCCTTAATAAGCCTTGTGTACATTTTTCAGTTCTACATCCTTTTGTATTTCTATGCATCAACTTCACACTCCACAACCGAGCTCAAGCAAAGCATTGGGTTATTTAAGGTACTACACGAGCTCAAGTTGAGTTTAGACTCACTTAAGGTTATTCTTAAAATTTTATATAAAAAATCATAGCGTTTGTAAATTGAATATTAGCAAATAATAAATGAGTCGAGCCCCCCACCCCCACCCCAATATATATATATATATATATATATATATATATATATATTCACGAGCCAAGATCGAGCTTTAGAAACTAGCTTGAAATGAGATGGGCTTGTACTTAAACTCTGTTCTATAAACGAGCTGCGCTTGAAAAGAAACGAGCCTTCTAGCAGTGGCGGTTGGTACATGACGATGGTGGTTGGTGCAATGGATTGAAGTGATATACAAATAGGGGGAAAAGGGCAATCTTAAATACATATATAAACGAAACTGTTAAAAGTGCTATGGTTGCTCCTCACATTCTCTCAAGTCATCAGATTGCTTTATTTGTAAATATAGTCTTCTCATACATTTGACCTGAATTCACGGGTATGGGTCTCACCAAACTCAAATAACCCTTAAATGGGTTATAACATCTTATTAAAATAAAAATTAATCTCACCAAATATTTGATATAAAAATCTTAAAATTAATATCCGATTTTTTTTAAAATACACGGGTCACGGGTCCCACCAAACCCAGATAACTTTTAAACCGGGTTATAGTATCTCATATTTTTATGAAACCCTTCCATCATCAAATAATAAGTATATTAATAACTTCCTTACAGTAAATAAAATTAAAATTCAAAAAAAAATATAAATATTATAAACGAATAATGTAACAATCCCGTAATACGAGGGAAAAAAGCTAGTATTATAATAATTAAGTGCACCTGTAACAACATGATGTACAAGGTAAAACATGCTTATTAATGAAAAATGCGATTGTGAGTAAAAAGGATTTAAAAAAAATAATATATAGGGTTCTTCCGTCTACGTATTGTTGTCGGGTTCCATTTGGAGACCTTAGGTGGCATGACAATGCGGGTTCGATGGTTGGAGGTGGCCTGGTGGGGTGATGGGGTTTTGCAACTGTGGTGGCGGTGTGGGATATCTTCGGTATGGGTGGGGAAGGTGGATGGCCTACTGTTACTCAGTTATATTTGAAAATCCTAGGTGACGGTCGTTGTGGCTGCGTGGTATAGCTGTTGTGATGGTGCAGCTTCACCTTTACCATTTCTGGCCGCCTGTGTTAGTGGCTGTAATTTATGTTTTTCTTGGTTTGTTGCCTGAATATTCAGTCTAGACTTTGATAACGCTTCATTATCTGGCGTGGCAACCAATGTTGCAGCCATAGTAGGGACATGGCGAGTAATTTTATTTGCATTGTGTTATTTTTTGGTATGTAAGTTATATGTTGTCACTTTCGGTCCTCAAATGCTATGCCTGAATCAAAAAATATTCACAAACCCGACACAACGCACAGGTTATAAAGACATTTCACTATTTTTTTATAATTGATAATTTAGTTATAAAAAGGTATATAATAAATAAACTTTCTCTTATTATTTATAATTAATTTAATTATTAGTAATCAAATACTATGAATTTGTTGTGTGTGTATTTTTTAATAACATATTTCAAACGATATTTGTATGTTTCTAATTTTATTTTCTTTATATTGTTATGTATTTCCTTCCGACACATTTCACTATTTTTGTACTTCATGTATTAATTTCTTCGGTATTAGTTATTTTAATAACTTTATTATATGAATAATAATTATTATCACCAATAACTTTTTACATAAACATACTTTTAAAAATAAACACCAATAAGTATCATCATAATAAAAATACATGTATATATTAAACAAAAGTTTGTAATTAAATGTTTTTCATATTACGTTGGAATATTTTTTATGCATTTCCAACGAAATTTATTATTTATATTTAATTTGTTTGTTTGCTACGCATTTTTTACGAAAATGAAACATAAAAGTATGTAACCAATTTTTTGTTGGAATTGTGTTGGAATATTTGCTACGCATTTCTAACACATTTTTTTTGTTGCTATCTTGTCAGAATTTTGTTGCAAATTTTGGGTTCTCTTTTTTCGTAGGAATTTCGTTGGAAAAGTGTAGGAAATAGTGCTTGTAGGAAATGCGTTGGAAATTTTTGTAGGAAACATTACTCTTTTCTAGTAGTGTGGTGGATTGATGGTGTGACGCTCTGGTGGTGGTCACTGACGATGGTGGTAATGGTTACCGGAGATGTGGTGGTGATCATCGCTAAACAGAGATGGTGGAGATGGATTAGGGCTAAAGGTAGGGTTTTTGATTTTGTAATTATGAAGATTGAAGAGTATTGTGGATTTAGGGTTTTTAATGTGTGGGAGTTACATATGGAGGCAGTCGGCGGTGACTAGTAATGGTGGCTGTGGGTGGAGACGGCTGGCGGTGACTAGTAATGGTGGCTGTGGGTGGCGGATGACCGGATTTAATGGCCGGAGGTGACTAGTAATAGTGGCTGAGAGAGAGAGAGAGTATTTACTTTTAAATATATTTTCTTTTTTATTTTTAATTTTTAAATAAATATGTAAAATTACAATATTACCCTCATGTGCAATGCACATGACCGGATTTAACGAAAAAAGATAACTGGGTTAGGGCTATAGAGTATTTAAGAATAAATGATGTTTTTTGACATTAAGTTTGCCAAAGAATGACCATTAAAAAAACGTGAAAATATAAAGGACTAGTTTTGCCATTTTATCTAAAATAATTATGTAGAATTTAACAACTAATGAAAATTAAGTTACTTTAGGTTAAAAAAAAACACCAAATGAATTTAGTGGAAGTGTGGAACAGTGGGAAACATGGTTACATTTTTGTAGGTAACATCAAATTCACTCACCTGTAACAAATAATTAGTGCTATTTATACAACTTTGAAAATTGATTTTGGTTTCATAAAAACTTAAAATGTAAAAATTATTTTTGTCTAACACGAATTTGTTTCTTTCTTAACTTTATTTATTTAGCAAAACAAATAAAAAAACAAATCATATTTGTATTTGAGTGACTGAATTGGTTCATGGTTGATTTTATTGATTATATCTATATATTATATATGGTTTCATGTCATAAACAAATTCCATAAATTCAAACCATCGCAACAAACCTCCTACTACTCTGCTTGCTCTTTCTAGTAACTTATATTTTTAGTAAATTAACTACAAACGTATACATAGCCGTAGGAAATGAAGTCGACCCAAATAACGAAAAGCGTGTTTTCGTCGACTTTGTACTTCCCGCAATGGAAAATATTCAGAAAGCTATCCAGGACGCCGGACTGGCCAATAGAATAAAAGAGTCTACCGCGACCTACACGGATTTATTATCCAAATCGTATCCACCAAGTAAGGGGGTATTCGCGGACAATGTTCAAGGCGTTATTGAGCCGATAATAAATTTCCTAGTCGAAAACAATTCGCCTATGCTAGTGAACATATACTGATATACCCCTACTTTGCTTACGCGGACGACTCAAATGTTGATCTTTCATACACATTGTTTAATCCGGAACCGTCGTGAATGATAACGATTTACAATATTCGAATCTTTTTGACGCAATGTATGATGCTCGCTCATTATGCAGCACAGTCGCGTCTTGGTGGTGCGGATTTGGATATTGTTGTGTCAGAGAGCGGGTGGCCGTCGGGTGGGAACAAGGGCGCGACGGTTGAAAACGCGGTAACTTATTATAGGAATTTGATTGCGCATATGAAGCGGGCGTCCCACGGCCTGGGAGAAATATGGAGACGTATTTGTTTGCGATGTTTGATGAAAACCGAAAAGATGGACACGAGTCCGAGAAACATTTTGGGCTGTTTTCTCCGAATCAACAATCTAAGTACCAACTAAGCTTTAACTAGAAAAGAACCATCACTGAATGATTTTTTTTATTATGTAAACAATAAATAAATAAAAGCAAGAACAATATGAACAAAAAAAGAGATATAACGTGGAAGGCAAATATAAAAATATATAAGACCAACAATATAGAAGATGCAATAAAGGAAGTTCAACATGCTATGAAATATGTACAAATGGTTTTAGAAAAAAAATAAGTTGAAGTTCTAACCGGAGCCGGCTCCGAGAAGTGAAAATAATTTTTGGGGTGAAGGCGAAATTTTTTTTGGACCTTAAGTAAAAGGAGGTCCATTGAGAGAAAAATAGTCGAAAGGTTGGATCGTTAATATATATTTTTAAATGTGCAATTACTATCGGCCAATACCCAAAAGTTGGGACTATGTATTTCCAATTTACGAAAAATAAATTGTTGGGTTAATTTATATAATTTCTGGTTAATTTGAGATGGGATCTTTGGTTTCAAGGTGACAGGAAAAGCAATAATGCTATATGCCTATGTAGTGATGTCAAATTTGTGGTGATGTCAAATTTGTAAAAATATAATTATTTGCATCTTGAATAGTGTTCTCATTGTTCATTTGTTTGCATACTGAAATGTCTATTTTTTAAGTGGAAACCACTAGTATCAATACTAATTAAGACGAAGTTAACACAAGTATCATTTTACTCGCATGAAGATTGTGAAACAGGTTCATGAACACGATGAAGCTTCGAGTTTTTATTCAAACATTTGTTAGTTTTGTATTTTATAATTTTGATAGTTGCAGTTAATTTGACACCTACATTAGACATTTGTTTGCAAATATTTGGAAGATGATTGACATTTTACATCTTTATTTTTATTTTATATTGTACATAAAGTCATGGCTTTAATTAATCAAATTTGTTATAATAAACGCATGTAGTGACATTTAAATATCTTAGCTGATACTGACATTCATGGCTGGTTATTAATAAGTAATTCATAACGTTAAAAGGCATACTAGTCCAATGAATAAATAGATAAAACAAGACGAATGTCATAATTGCATATATTTCTTTTATTTGGTTCATCTTCATACAGCTGCAATTGTACTTCCAGGCGAAAGAAATTTCAAGATGAATGATAGCCTTCCTTCTGTCAGCTTGGTATAGGTATAATGCACACTCTCGTGAATGTAATAAAGCGTGTATAAGAAAAGAGCAGCCGCCATTGAGACTCCACTGATAAGAAATAAACCACGCAACCCTTTAAAGTTTAGAATCTTCGGTGAAGTTTCTGAATTCTTTGACAGTGAATCTTGTTGTGTTCCAAGCCACTTTTGTTCTAATCTTTGTAATTCCCCGGTTTCTCGTAAACTGGCAATTTGTGTGGAGATTTCAAGGGTCAGATTGGAACCTTTGGTGAATACCTGAAAATTATGCACGGTTTATGTTCAATTAGGAACAAAAAAAGGTGAAGAATATATTCATCCACAAAGTCAAAGATAAAATAAATGGAAAATTCCAAAAATATGCGTTTATGAAAACGTTTTTCAGATTTTCGGTGCTATTTGCAAGAAATTCCCAAAATAGGTATTATAATCTAATCGTGACGAATAATTTGTATAACCAATTAAAAACTTGACACGTATCTTTAAACTAACCATAACAAGCAGATTTATTAACCATTTACTCGTCACGACTAAATAAGTTTTATGCCTCGTAATCAACTCCCACGAGTAACTTATAAGTTCTTTAGTCGCGACGAGTAGATTGTAAGGTTAGAGTAGTCGCGGCGAGTTAACTACTAATAAACTGCTCGTGTAGGGAATGTAAACCAGGTAAACTAGTTGCCGCGACTAAATGACGTATGAATTACTCGTGGGCGTTGATTACGAGGCATGAAACTTATTTAGTCGTGACGAGTAAATGATTAGTGAATATTTCGTTACGATTAATTTAAGGGCACGTGGCAAGTTTTAACTGGTTCTACAAACTACTCGTGTGTAATCATAAACTACTCATCACGACGAGTTTATAATACCTATTTTGAAAATTTCTTGCAAATGACACATAAAACCTGAAAAACGTTTTCATAAACGCTTATTTTGGGAATTTTCCCTAAAATAAAATGTAACTCACAAAGCCAAAACCGTTAGTGTTATGCGAAAAGACCCCCGTGGTGTAGCCCGATGGATAACGTTCAAGGAATTCTTTGATGTAAGGAGCCTCATCAACGACAACGTCAACACCGCCTTTCTTGCTCCCATTTCTCAGCATATCAACAACGTCCTCATATGAATGATATAGCTTTCCCTTTGTTTTATCAATATACAAATTCTTAACTACAAGGGAACCAGACGGGTACCCAATTGATCCTCTAATTGATGCTAACTGAATCTGTTCTACCGTTAAAAGTGAACTAAGCGCTGCAATGTAGCTTGATACAAGCACGAGCACTACGAAAAACCACACGATGACTACGAATCTTGACAAGTTACTTTCGAGCTTCTGTCCTGCATGCGAGTCTTGATGAATTACTTTCTAGCTTAACCAATGTTTAGTTATAATTGAATCGAAATTTGAGTGTCCAAACCAGGAAACCATCTAAAATCCTGAAATCTTAGGTGGTGGTAGTTAACGATTATTCTTGATTAGATAAATAAAAGAATAAGAAAAAGTGTTAACGCCCTGTTTTTGAGTTTTTTTAAATGCGGAAAAGGAAAGGAAAACTAAGGATAATTAAAAAATGGGTGTTCTTGAGTTTTTTTCAATGATGGAAAGGAAATGAGTATGAGGAGTTAGGAATGATTAAATTAAGGGAAAATTCTTATATTGTCCATATTCCTTCCCTATGTCAAGCAATTGTCCACAGGCCAAAAATAGGTGCTGCTAAACATACTCCCTTTCATCCATTTTTACTAAACATATCCCCTCCTTCAAGTTTTACATTAATACAATTTAGACTTTTTGTTGTTTCTTTTGTCATTTTGTTATCTTTTATTATCATTATTATTTTTATAAAAGCATTTTTTTCTACTTTTATTTAACAATATTTTTTTCTATTTACCCTTTTATGTATATATTTAAAAGCTTTTAGTAAAAACATATTTTTTCTTAAAAAAGTATTTTTTTTCTTTTTAAAAAAAAACAAATTTTTTTCTATACCTGTTTAAATCTTTTTGGAGGGCGTTTTTTTAAATTAAGAGTAAGATTGCATTTTTTTTATAAAAAATAGTATTATATTTTATAAATAAAAAGATTAAATAACATACAA
Organism: Bidens hawaiensis; assembly: GCF_021521415.1. NCBI lineage: Eukaryota > Viridiplantae > Streptophyta > Magnoliopsida > Asterales > Asteraceae > Bidens > Bidens hawaiensis. The sequence continues at coordinate 483,851 of NW_027492710.1, read as the reverse complement.
CTTGATAAAAAAATTGACTCTTTTATCATGTAACATTAATATCATGTATCCAAACCTAACAAATAAAATCAAATTGTTTTGAATACATTTTATAAAAATATAAAAAAATAAAAAACTAGCTAGAGATCTTAAAGAAATAAAATAATAAAATCAATAACAAAAATATATAAAAAAATGTAAAACAAAAATAAAAATTTAATAGTTTTTTAATTGATATTTTAGGAGAATTATAAAATAAAGTAAGAGGGACTAACATATCAATTACAAATGTTAAGGGAAAATGAAAGTTCAGGGGTGTATGGATAGCAAGGGAGGGAGTACGTTTAGCCTACCCAAAAATGTTACCAAAATGTTTATGAAGGATACCGGCGGCCCTTCCTTTATTTTCCGACATCCGACATTATTTCCGGCCAACAATCAAGCAACACCTGGCCGTGTTAGTGACAGATCCGACGGAAAGGTTATAAAAACTTATCAAAAAACGAGGAGACGATTTTATTGTGCTTCATATGTCCCCGTCGGAACCGACGGGCAGAGATCGTGTCACCGTCGGAACCGACGGGATCCCTTTTCCGATAAAAAACCTAGATCTGCCATGTTTTCCGGCGGGCTTGTTTGCTGGTACCACCCACATGTATTGTACTTCCGGCACTAAATATAACGGGAACGTATTTCGGCGACCTTTCATCTACTCCGGTATGTATTCCGGCGACCTTCACTTATTCTGGCGGCTTGTTTTTAATTCGTCGTTATCATTTTTTTTGTTGCTGTTTGGATAGAAGTTAGCAAGACGAGTTGGTATGAAGATGTACGCAAAGTTTTCAGTGTATCAATGTTGACTTTGTAAGTTTCTGATACTTATTGCCGGAAAAGAAGATACCGTCGGTTCCGACGGGGGCATATCAAGCTCAACAGAGTCGCCTCCTCACTTTTGCTGAAACTTGCCGGCGGATCCGCCATTAACCAGTGGCGGATCCAGGAATTTTTTTTAGATGGTTCCCTCTTAATTTATAAGGTGGTTCCTACGCGTCTTCTATACATCCGTACACTATTATTTCGAAACTCGGGTGGTTCCGGGGAACCACCCGTTTGTATGCTGGATCCGCCAATGCCATTAACACCGCCAGGTGTTGCTTTATTGTTGGCTAACAAAAACCGTCGTTGTCGGAAAATAAGGAAGCACACGCCGGTGTTCTTCATGGATATTTTTGGAATAGAATAGGCTAGTGGAGAAATCTTTGAGTTGGGAGGGATAAATGGTTAAAATGGAGGTTTTTCCTTAAATTAAATTAATTTATTTCTTCAATAAATTATCCTTTAAAAAATGGGATAATTACTAAGGATAACTACATAGTTATCCTTTTCTTTCCTCTAATTTCCTTCCAACTCAAGTACACACTTAATTAAAAATAATATATTCTCTTATCTTCCTTCTCATTTCATTTTCTTTTCTTGGTTAAAAAACTCAAGAACAAGACGTAAGTCTCTTGATAATCTCATAAATTAGATCTCTTTGGTGTAGTATTCTCTCTCTATCCCTTAGGCTACGTTTGGTTAGTAGAATTGAAGGAAACTGAAACTGGATTTTAAAAGTTTCCATAAAAAACTTTGTTTGGCTGGCCTTTTCAAATTCCATCAACTAAAGTTATTAACAATCATTCACTACTTGGATGTAGGGATGTTAATGGTTCGATTTGAAACCGTGAAATTGTCCCAACCGTTCATCGGTTTGATTTTACGATCGATTTTCTTTATTACCTTTCGGTCAGTCGATTTAAAAATTTTCAAACTGTAACGAATGATTTAGTTTAGATTTATTTTACAGTTTCAAACCGTATAAACCGAACAGTAACATAGGATTTGATGTATTATAACTGTTTAAAGTACTTAAAATTTTTCAAACTGTATGCATTTTGCTGCATATATTTTTCTTTTTTTTTTTTTGCAAAATTTTTAACCATAAGTCTGGATACTTGTTCTTCTCTCATAAGTCATGACCCATAAACAATGTTAACTTATCCACACAAAACATAAACAATTATCACTCAAAGAAAGGTCATTTAAAGATTCGACACTTTACGGTTTAATTTAATAGTAACTTTTTAAAAGCACGATAAGTTCAAACCGTGCAACTAAATCGGAACCAAACTGTTAAGAACAATTTGGTAATAGTTTGGTTCGGTTTTAATTTTCAACGCTTCAGTTTCAGTTTTTAATAACAAAAAACGTAACTAACAATTTGGTTCACAATTTGACCTAAAAATTGTAAAAGCAGACCACGAACACCCCTACTTGAATGGAATCATAAACTTTTCAATTGGTTTTGTTCCAGACAACATACCTAAACTATACAAAAACATTGAGATCGTTTCTTTCTCATCTACATACTTAGAATTTAGAAACCATATTATACCAATATTCATTGAGCATGTGAAATAAATAGATAAAAACTCCCGAGACAAATTGTGAGGTTAAGCATAATATGTGGTATATGATTTGGGTAAATTACGCTTCGAATGGAATTGGGGGCACAATTTCTAGAGCACTCGCAGACTTAGGAAAGTGTTCTAGGACCATTACTAAACACGAAAATGAGGGGATGTGACCAGCTAAGGAGAGTATTGTGTGAAGTGTATTGTCGTCTACACAAATTAGGGGTCGTTCAAGGACATCGTGTCTACAACCTTCTAAGAGACTAAGTATGCTTCATAAAAGAAGGTTCAAAGCTAACACCAACCTATCATGCGCGTCTACAACCTGCTAGGAGACTAAGTACGCTTCATGGGTCGGTTTGAGGCGGTTTTTGGCCGAACCCATAACCGATATTCCGGTCAATAGATACCATAACCGACCCATTATGACGGTTTTGGTTAATCGGTTTTAAAGGTTAAAGCAAATCGATTATGGAATGATTAACCATGATCAAAACAATGTAACTGGGCCTAAAAGTTGTATTTCTATTTATAAACAACTTTATTGTTTCGTGTCAAGTATAGCTACTTGATATCGATCAAGACATCTTTCTATCCATTTGAATTATTATTCAAAAGTGTCTTACACCGCCCTACATGACATGACCAATCAATAGAAATACTCAAACGCTCTAGTATTCCAATATATAGATATCATATTCATGGAATACGATTCACTTTCAAAATGAGAGGATGTGCCCAACTAAGGAGAGTGTTGTGTAAAGTGTATTGTCACCTACACAAATTGGGGTTAGCTCAAAGATATCGTGTCTACAAACCGCTACGAGTTGTTTATGTATCATAACGGGAGTTCTTATGTTAGTTCCTTAGAGTTTTAATGTCTATATTAAGTCTCTAATTAAAAAGAGACTCTTCATCCATCAATGACTCTTGATATGAGTTCTTTTGTGCCTCATTATATGTAGGACTGTTCAAAGGGTGTCACACCTCAACTTAGGGCCTAGACGTGTGACCAATAGTTGTACATGTTTTGTAAATATATCAGAGTTTAAGGTTGTAAAGCAGAAGTTTTAATTAAAATATTAATATAATTAAAAAGTCGGGAATTAAACACCCCATGGTTGGTACAAAAGTGTTTGAAACATGAAAACCATAATTTACATTATTTTAATAATAAAACTCCATCTGAGCCATCAGATCGCCTAATGGCTATTCTTCATCTCCAAACACCTAATCTCGACCTGAAAAACAGTTGTAAAATACGTCAGCAATGCATGCTGGTGAATATGTTGACACAAAATATTTTGATACTTAATTATCCCCTCGAGACATCGTAGGCCTCGGCCCAACATGGCTTAGGAAACAATCAAGTTCTGAAAGTCTGAATAACTATTACAAACTCCAGCTCAACTCGAAACCGCTCAACGAACACCGCAACGTTCGAGATCGTAACCACTACCTATATACACAAGATTATCCCCACTCGAACATCGTAGGTCCGGCCCAACGTGGTGGAGGCATAATCAGGCGTGGTGCGGTGTGCCCACCGTCTAACCACATATGAAAGGATCCAGACAAACGTATACGATAGCCTGAAGGCCACTGATTACCTTTGTTTATAACTAGGGATACGCAATCCCATGCAATCATTTATAAGACTCGATTAAAGAGTTTTCAATTTGTAAAGAGTTTAGACGTATTCACCTTTGTTATGATCAGTTTAACCACTGATGTACTCTTCTTGTTACGTCGGATCTATAGTACAAGAATAACCTTTTATAAATACTAGATTAGTGATCTAGCTTTAGACCTTTAATCTATTTGAATAATCATTACTTTGATAATCATTTCACTATTATAAAATACTTGGACCTTTAGTCCAAGAGATTTCATCATTTTAAACACTACGTTTCTTCATACCAAGTTTCTTATTTCTTAAGAGACATTGTAAAATATTTATAATTATAAAGAAATAACATATAATCTACACCCTCGTCTTATGAAAACTATATTTTACTTATTATAATATCAAGGTATAGATTATACCTTCGACTACGGTCTAAGCCATATATAATAAAATAATCGGGTGGAATCCCTACCTTGTATTGCTTGTATTTCTAGAAATGCCTAAGCTTGATGTGAGCAGCACTCCTACTTTTTGTCGGTATCGAGGGAATGATCTAACAACACTTCTTCGCCTTGCACGTATTTCGAGGATCGTCGGAACAACGGAATCGAGACACGATTATCGAGAAAGTGAGTTGTGAAACTGATTTTGGGATGCACAAAGCAGAGCCCGACACCCCTATTTATAGGGTTGAGATTTTGATGGGTCGAAAAAGGGATCCATCGCGTATCGCTATGGATTTGTTAACCGCCACTGATTATAATATTCCATCGCGTATCGCGATGGAACTTTAAGTTCGGCCATCGCGTATTGCGACGCCACCCAGTAGGCTTGATTGGTCACCTAGTAGACCTGCCACGTGTGGACACGTGGCACCACGTGGCTGGACACGTGTCACGATTGCTTCGCTTTCGCCGTCACCCGAGCCCATGCGCGTCGGGTGCTCCGCACCCTCCGCTAGGACCACTTGGTGCATGCTAAGCATAAAAGAATATTGCTATGGAAACTCCATCTCTTACAAAGAGCTTCCAAATTTATCCCACTTTCCATTTGGAATGAAATTTATTTTCCTTATTTATATCCATGGAAAAGAATTCAATTTTCTTCCTCCTTTCAATGTGGGATTAGGGATGGCAAAAAAAACTCGTGCCCGACGGGTATACCCGAAACCCAAAATAAATGGGACGGGTATACCCGAAACCCGATGGGCATGGGGCGGGTATGGGATTAGGATTTAAAAATTTCCGCGGGTACGGGCCGGGTATGAGATTAGATGATACCCTACCCGATTATCCGAAAAGACATACCCGTTTACCCGAACCATACACCCAAATGATATACCCGTAAAACTCTTTGTATTTCATAGGTTGTGAAGCATATACATAAAAAATTATATACAAATTATAATGATATTATTTATTTATTGTCATGCTTATATATATGGAGTGCATTATATTTAAATTTGTAAAAATTATTGTATAAATAAGATGGATAAAATAATTATAATGAATAAAACAATGTACTTGAAAGTCCCAACGGGTATACTCAATACCCGCGGATATGGCTGATACCCGACGGGTAATTACCCGACAAATACCCGACGGGTAATGAGCCGGGTATGTGACACGGCTTTACAAACGGGTATGGGCATGGGATTACCGATACCCGGCCCGAACCCGGCCCGTTGCCATCCCTATGTGGGATGGAATTTTTTCCTCCATATCTTTAACATAAATTCTTCTAACTTATTTTTATCCATATATTATTTCTTTACCATACTTATTATTAAATTATTTTTTTGGGTTCGTCTATTTTCAAACTTGGCATTTTAACCCAAAAATAAATATGGTATTTTTCGAGATGTTACAAATGGTAAGACCCGAACCTTTTACCTAATACCCTACCCAGACCCTTTACCCTTTAAGAAAGAAACGTGGACCCGAGACCCTACCCTCTAAACAATAAAATGGTCGGGTATCATGGTTTAAAAAAACGTTGTGAGGCGGCGCCTCGGGGCGCGCCTCAGTTCGAGGCGGTAACAAAACGAATTTGAAGCGGCGCCTCAGGGGATAAAAATAAACGTACGCCTCTTCATAGCTGAGGCGCAAAAAAACGGTTGAGGCGGAAAGTACGGCTGAGGCGTGAGAGGCGGGAAAACCTATTTTTTTTACGGTAAAAATTTTGGCGGTAAAAAAATTGACGCTAGTATTAACCCTAATTTTTACTTATTTTAACTCTGCACATCACACTAGAAAATACAAAGATCTGGACTTCTCTTCTTCTACCAAATTGGTGTCGGGTTTCAAACTTGTCTTTTATTATTATGGTTTAGACTTTTGTGTGTTTTTCATGACTAGTGAATCTGATGATGAAATTATTTTGGAAAGTTCTTTGTTTGATGTTAACTATTTTTTTAATAAGATATATAAATTTTATATTTATTTTTAAATCCCGCCTCGAGCTTACGCCTCGTTTCGCCTCGTGAGGCTATGGGAAAACGCCTCGAGGCGCGATTCCGTACTTTTAAACCTTGTCGGGTATAAATAAGGGTTTCAAGGGTCCGACCCTTTACCCTTTAAGACAGTAATCATATCTCATTTTCTGCATTTACTAGTTGCATATATCTCATATATATAACTTTAATATATGAATCCTAGAACAATTATACTTTCATTTAATAACATAGTAATGTATAACTACGAAAGTTTATCAACCATTTGAACTGATGCAAATAATATTCACATTCACAAATTACATGTAGAGAACAATTCATTGATTCCTATATATATATTTCCAAGCAGTATTATGGCCATTTATTTTTATTTTGCTTAGTAGTTGGGAAATTTCGGATAAATCATATATGAAAACAAAGCTCTCCTATATTTCAGATTAATAGCGAATCTGATGTATATCTATCTAGAAACCAGTAAACGGGTCAATGGTTTGAATAAAGGTCGGACCTTAAAACCCTTTTACCCTTTAAGGTGAAATTTAAATACCCTTAACCCGACCCATATTGTATATTCGGGTCTAATTAAGGGTTTTGTGAGTCGGGTAACCGGGTTTCAAGGGTCCGACCCTTATCTTTCTCACCCCTAATTATATGATGAGAGGAAGAATTCTTAGAGATTAAGAAGAATAAAAAGAACTTGAAGGCCCATATGCTAAGGACCATATTGAGAGGAATACCTTCACATTCTTATTTTTCCAAAATTTCAAATACTACAAGTTTATTCGGTGTAACCCCAGGTGTGTGGCCTTCCACGACAGTATATACTTAGTAACATGGAAGACAAATAGACTCTTTAGTAGTGACCTGAAATATGTTTTAAGGGACCCGTATTGAACATGAATCCTCAGCCACGTCAATATTTCGCTTGCTTATTATTGTAGTCAAGGAGCTTAGTGAAAGGCTAAATGCTATGAAGAAATAAGACGAAGATACTACATAAAGAACCATTAAAATACCCGCTAAAGACATTGGTTCAAATCAATTTTGGAAGATGAAAAACATTGTATTTTATACCCATTTTATTCAGTTTTATAAATGCTATTGTAGTAGAATATTTCCCAATACCGACGAGAGTATCGTTTTTTTAATAAATAAAATTGACACATCTCCAACCAAAAAAACAAAAAGAAAAAAAAATGTAATAGCTTACTTTGGGCATAGACAAGGGTTGAAAAGGCGAACCACAGGGTTGCTCCTATTTGTTGTACCAGGGAACCTTGAAATTCATCATTTGTCTGATGTTCAAGAATCCAAATGACAATTCCTAGTAAAATAAAGAAGCAAGCAGCAACAAGCCAAAGATCTGAACTAAGTGGTTTCATGAATATCCACAGGTTTGCATTTGCATCTACATTTCGATATAATGCTTCAAGTCCAAGATCCGTGTATGAAATTGTGAAATCAACATATCGAGATCTGTTAGCTATGATTGTTATATCTCCAATGGCAGCATCGACTTCCTGAGAAAGACGATAATTCAATAAAGCCTATAATGGTGATTTATTGTTTAAAAAAGAATACTGAATCAGAAAATTATGCATACCCCTTTATGGACTCGATCTATCAGATCGTCATAATCTCTTTCATATTGAATGTATTCAAAGGACACACTGTCATCAAATCTATTAAAGGCAGCTAAGAATACATCTGCACAAAACCCTGAAACAAGTATCGAGTTAGTTTGAGCATCGCGCTTAACATCAAAAAGGGGCCCTGATCGGAATCTCCTTGGAATGCCAATTCTGAGGCGCTTGCTACTCGCTTGTAGCATCCGATGCATTGGATTATCCAAGACACCTCCAGGCCACATGATGGATTCCAGGCCATCATTTGCAAAAGTGCTCAATTTATTAATGTTTTTGACGAAAGAAGTATCTGTTGTCCAAAACCCAACATTCACTTCCTTTTTGCCTACTACGTTTATTACTTTTTGGACTTGAGCCATAACACTTGCGTTCAGAGATTTGAAATTACCACTTAAGTCATCAAATGAGTTTCTTAACATCTGATTTACAAGTATTGTACGGCCCCAATATTGAGCTCGGGAAATCGTTCCTAAATCTTTTTTGTTCAGTTTATGAACAGAAAGTGTCTTCTCAACAGCCATTGCCAGTGCTAAAACTCCTTTACATGCCGAAATTGCATAAACATTCATGTCCTTGAGATCCTTCACCTGATATATTTCCTTTCTCAATTTCATTATGAGTTTGTGAAGTTCCCTTGATTGAGGTATATATGTTTTAAAACCCACCACCCCTTGCATAGACTCGATAACTTCAGTGTCCATGATACTCAAAAAGTTCATTGTCTTACTAGTGACAATCCACTTGTATCCTGCATCCATCATTCCGAGATATTTTGCATTCCGTAAAATGTGGGATGCAAGGGAATGAGAAGCATGTACGATGTATAGTTTTGCTTGCATTTTTGAGAGCTTGTGAAGCTCTTCTTGTAATACTTCATAGCTAGAAGAGGTTGAAATGGCGCTCATATATGTTATAGTTATGCTCTTCTCTTGGAGAGAATTGGTGATAAATGTAGCCATTTCTCTCCCATTTTCAGTCTCCTCAAAGATAACAATAACATACTTCCACCCAAAGGATAATGCCATTGATGTAATGGCTTTAACTTGAGTTGTTTCATCTTGTATAATTTGAAGAAAATAAGGATGTCTGTTGGAAGAATATGGAAGTGCTGAAAGTGAAAGTATAGGTATTATAGCTTGGTCCCCCAATACTGCCAAGAATTTTGCTTCAGCTGTTGATTGTGAACCTATAATTGCTTGCACTTTCGGTCTCTTTAGAAGATCAAGAGCTGGCATGTAAACAAAAATCATCATAAAGTGTTGAAATGTGTCTATGTTCAATTCGTATAATTGAAATATATTTTGTTTAATCAAAATAACGTATGTTTTAGTTCTAATTCTTTGTTCTTATCTTTTTGAGGTTTGGATAATTGATAAATGGGCTTGGAGTTGGTGTAGTAGCTTATGGGCTTGGACAGAAGCTAGTGGGCTTAGTGGGTCTAGAAGTTGGGCTTAAAGTTAGCGGTTGTTGGGCTTAAAGTTAAAGGTTGTGTCTGCTGCTGAAATATATATGACTGGCTCGTTTTTATCAAGTCTCTTGTTGGTTCTCTCCTAACGTTTATCTTCGTTCTTGGAGCGTCTAAGGTTCGTCATGTTGATGATCCTAATTTGTTTAGAGAGTTCGTTTGTATGTGTGTACTAGTCTCGTGATGTTTAGCCTTTTCCGTGATGGTTGATTGTATCCTTACTTTGTGTTAAGCTAAACATGTGTATCGTTTTTCTGGTTATTTGTTTGATTCAGTAAGAAGATTATAGTTTTCTGACATAAAGTTCACATTTTAGGATCTCTACATAAAGGATTCCTCAATGTTGGTGTTCTTAGTTACATGTTCAATTGGATCTACCTACTCTAATAAGGTAAAATAACTGTGGACACTTGTCATCTTTTGGTTAATTCTTACAATTATTTCCCTCCAAAACTAAGATCTTAATTGACCATAATATATGTAATAGATTAGCTATTATTCACTTTCCCTTTAGACTATATTTATATTATAACTGTACATTTTTATAAAAATAAATATTAACATATTATTTTACTATACAATCCAAAATACTTGGTGAAATTCAAAAATCAACAAGCCATGTTTCTCAAAGATTGAAAAAAAATATAATTTCAAATGTTATCATTAACATATTGTAGTATGTATATTGTAGAAGGTTATAAAGAAAAACAAAACTCGAATACGCTTTCATTTTACAAAGTAATTTTTTTAATCATTAAATTAAAATATATGATTAAGTCGATCCATTTTTTTAAATTAATCCATTTATCTATTATTGTTATTGTTGTTGTTGTAAATCGTCATATAATTTTATAAATTGTAAATATATGTTCTAAATCTGACCATTTGTTTTACGGTTAATTTAGTAAACTATATATATGTTAAAATATACACGACTCACTTTCAGACATAACAAATTTTGTCATATTTAATTTCTTAGTATTTTTATATCAAGGATTGTCTCAGGTTTTTTCTGGAACTTAAATGTGATTTTTATACGTCAAAAATTGGTAAATAGATTGTTTGGTACAAGTTAACTACATTTAGGTCAAAATTTGTTACAGGTCAAAAATGGAAATTTGAGTATTATTAAAAGTTTGATAATGCAATTATATTTATCGTCAAACTTGTTATGGGTTCAAATTGTTGACTTGAAAATGTCAAACGGATGAAAGTTAGAATTTTAAATATGATTTGGGTTTCAAATTTATTTTCAATGGCATTTTTGGAAATAATCAAAAAGTTCAGGATTTGGCAAAATGACTATTTTTTCCCTCGGCTATTAAAATGTCAGAAAAGAATGCGAACACTTTCGACATGTCACCCTCATGTCTATCAATGTTTCTAACCTTTTCAAATTTGAAATATTTATGTCAGCTTTAACTTCTATGCTAAGTTAGCTTTGGCAATGTATAACCATACATTGATTACCTTGAAAAGTGGAAAACTTTAGTCATAGAGCATGTTTAAGAATGAGTTTAAAAACAACTTGTTAACTTATTAGTTTTCTCAAAAAGTTTATAAGTTAAAAAAGTGTTAAACAAAAAACAAATGTTTTTTCTATTTTAAATTTTTGAAAGATTTTAAAAACTGTTTTTAAATACCCATAAATCTCACAATTCAAAAAAGAAAAAAAACTCAAAAACCCTAATTTATTAAATTGGGTTTTTAAAAGAAAAACGATAAGTAAACTGTTGAAAGGATTAGTGCACAACATGTCAATTGTCATACAAAGTGGCCCACAACGGAATCAAATATATTAAAAATTAGGGAAAATTATCAAAATAAATAAGTTTAATTCAAAATTTTTCAAAATAGACATCTAATTTAGCATATATCTCTTTAATTATTGAGGTTTTTACCAATAAATAATTGGCACGTCAGATAAGCTGTCTAAGCTTAGCCGTCACTTTATGAACACAGAATTTTGTAAAAGGTAAACGAGACTCACTTTTAACTTATAAAAATTCAACACGTGTCAAAGACGGCTAAATTAGCCCACATCTATGGATATTTAGTCGGCATCCTTGACTCATAGATGGCTTCGGGATAAGTGTCTATTCATTTAGCCGGCTCCATACATTCCTTCTTAGTCGGCTCCAACTCGGCTTGTAGGCTAAAGCTTCATTTATCTGTCTTTTTTTTTCTTTTAGCCGTCTAATTTTAGCTGGCAAAATTGAATAGTTTACCAACCTTACCTACCTTATTAAATACTTAGCTGACTTATATCTTTTTATCTCTTAGAGCAATCTCAATGGGTTCTCTATCTCCATCTTTAAAATTTAACTAAAAAGCATAATTTTCTTTAATTTATACATCATTTTCTAAAAACCTCTCCGACCCATTCTCTAATCTCATCTCTATATTCTTTTTTTTTGGTTATTTTTCTCTTTCTTCCATTTATAGTTTTACCTTCTAACTATTTTGTCTTATTATCATTTTCAATGTAAATTGATTTCTAATATATATTTATAGAAGGGTAGTTTGAAATGGAGTGTTGTGAAAACACTCTAAATTTAGAGGCCTCCTATACCATTTCACTAAAATTTAGAAATATAGTTTGGAGATAGAGAATGAGTTGGAGTGGTTATTTAGATGATTTTTTTTAATTTAAAAAAATGAAGATAGGTATAAAGAACCCATTGGGAATGCTCTTAGCTGTCTTCTTAGCCGGTGTAAATTTAGTCTCTAAAATTAAATACTTTTACCTACTCAATTAAATATTTAGCCGGTATAAATTTATCTGTTAGCCGGCATGTGGCATAGATGCTTGCTATGTGTTTCAACACACATTTTATGATGATATATCATTCAATAGTTTCAAGGATGTGAAACTAGGCTTACCAGCAGACAGAGCATGCAGTGGTTCTCCATGAGTATCCCTAGTGTGAAGAACTATCCTTGTTTTGTAGTGACTGTTGACCATGTAAAACTCGGATACCGCCAAACTGATCCAGCTATGAACATTCTTCCCTACCCACGATCCCATATCTAAAATCACTCCCACTGGGATCTCCATATAAGGACGTGGATTTGCTTGTGCTTCTGAATGCATCTGAAAACAAAACCAAATCAATATAATTAAGAAAAAAATGTAAGGGTTCTTCCTACTACATATCTCCATTTTTACAAAGACATATAGAGCTCCAAATGCTATATATAAAAAAAAGGTAAGGTTTCCTGACTAAGAATAATTCAAAATAAACATCACAATCGAGCAACCACTAGACCAAACACACACCACACAATGGATTAGAAATATTGAAACTTTTGGAGCACAATCAGTTGACCAAAGCTGTGTACAAGATGGATTTCTTTCCAGCTGAATGTGTCAACAACATGTAATACATGCTTGTGTAAAAATACGTCTGGTGAGTCGCATAAACCAACGTATTTATATAACCTATACATAAATTATTAAGAAAGCCCATTAGCAAATCAGTTTCCCCCTTGTTTACCTAGTTTATTATTAAAATCAACCGATTGACTAATAATAAATATAAGCTACAAAATTTCATTTTTGACATACCTAGCAATTTGCATGTGGTTAATAAACACACGGTTCAATTACAATCGAGATGCAGGTAAACGGGCAACAAGTTACGCCGCCACTCGACCAATCTATTAAAAATGAAAAAAAAATGTATATTACTTGGTTATTTTTTTTATTTTTTTTAATGACTCTTGATGGCTTGTAGAGTTGTAGGCATAATTATTAAATTTTATCATCTAACAAGTTTATGACATTACCTCAATTCATAGGACCCTTTGTTTCATAAGCCACCACATCTCCATTATGAGGCTAGAAACATTTTAATGGGTTTTCATTCGCTCTAACGTTCGATTAACATTAATATGCATGCATGATTCATCATTCACATTTTGATTCACGTAACAAAACTTGCAATGTCTTAATATTTGTTTTCACCGGGCACGTAGTCGAAAGCCGGTAGTTTCGAATTCAAGGATTTAATTGGTGTAAAATGAAGAATAAATCTCAGGACCCTAATGGGAATTTGTCACATTCTGGTTGGAATTCGGGTTTTCGGTTAAACGGTTATACAGAAAATGCAAAACCAGAACCATCATTTCAGTCATTATATAAGCAAAATGCCGGATAACCCGCCCAAGTATTCGGGTCACAGACGGGCCCATTCAGAAATCGTGACTCTACCCGATGATATTAGCTTCGATAGTGATCTTGGTATTGTGGGTGACTTCATGGGTCCTGAAGAAACCGAAGAAGATTTGTTTTCGATGTACCTTGATATGGACGAAAAATCTGGTTGTAATGTTGAGGAGTCGGGTTGTTTAGAGGTCGAGAGTTCAAGTACCAACCGTGATCATGGTTCTAGTGACAGGACCAAAGTTAAACATCATCATAGTTTGTCCTTGGATTGTTCCGCAACATTTGGTCCTGAAGATATAACATTATTAATTGATGCTAAGAAATCATTGTCTAATGCCAAGCTTGCTGAGCTTGCTCTTGTTGATCCAAAGCGTGCAAAAAGGTATTAAAAACACAATCCCTAAACTCGAACGGCCATTCAATGAAGCCTCAAATGACCATTTGAAAAATATGTGGGCTATGATTTGACATATTAACATTAAAACAGTCGTACAAATTCTGAGACAGTTGTTTGAAAAGTAGATGGCTATGATTTGACATCTTAACATTTAAATAGTCATTTGAAAACAGTGTGAGATTAGATTGGGGATGGTGGTTGTATACCAAACCCATTTTTTATTAACTATTAGTTCTATATATCAATTTTGTTAAACTTAAATACTTTATATTATTTTTCGAAAAAATATATCATTAAATATAATTTGCTATGAGAAAACTGTGTTGGTTTACCATTATACCATGTGAAAACTGATGGTTTGCCATTGTAATTGTGATGTTTTACCATTATAATTTATAAACATGTTGGTTACTTATAACTGACTAATTGTGAGTTTTACCATTATAAATGTGTTGCCTCATCCTCCCCGGATCCTACTACATGAGTAAGATTTTACTAGGTACATTTGTGATAATATTTACTTTCGGAGTTTATCAGGATATGGGCAAATAGGCAGTCTGCTGCAAGATCAAAGGAAAGAAAGATGAGATACATAACTGAGCTTGAGAGGGAAGTCCAAATACTGCAAACAGAAGCAACATCTTTGTCTGCTTAATTGACCCTTGCGCAGGTTTGCCTATTTCATTCATTATGCAACATTGTTTATTTATATCTTGCTCTTGATAACAATTTTATAAGTTTCTTTTGGTTGTATTGTTTACAGAGAGATGTACACAGTTTGACGGTCGAAAACAACAAACTCAGATTGCAGTTACAAACCATGGAGCAACAAGTTCACTTGCAAGATGGTAAGTTGGGTTCAGATGTTCAGTTAATACATTAATTTATTTTAATCATTTAAATTAATGTTTCCTTTGTTGTTGTACTTAGCTTTAACTGATGAACTGAAGAGGGAGATACACCATTTAAAACTACTTACAGGTCAAAACCACACAAATGGTGGACCAGTGATCAACTTCCCTCCATTATTTGGACCGAACCTGCGGTTTAGCCCCAACAACCAAGCCAGGCACACAATGCTGACAGCTCAACAATTCCAGCAACTCCAGATTCAGTCCCGAAACCATCACCAAAACCATCGTCCATTTCAACCACCACAACTCCGCCAGTTTCAGCACCGACAGCACCCACAACAACGAAATCTTGGTTAAAGTTTCAGATTAGGTCGGTCATTAGGGCGCGTATTTGGTAATTGATAGTACCCTTGAAAATGAATACATATTTTGATGTATATTTGGTTCACTTTATTAATTAGAAATTTAGAATCATTTTATTTGACCATGGTACCCATAAAAGTCCAACAAATGTTAAACAGAAGTTCTACTGCTTTTATTGACTAAAACTGGTTTACATTACTGAGTATCTGGGACCACCCCCGCCTTCTGGCACCGTCCATTCAATGTTCTGCTTTGGATCTTTAATATCACAAGCCTGCAGCTCGAAAACACATCAATAATCAATGACAAACAAAGCACATATCCAGCCTGACCCATGATATGAAATTATCGGCTTTGACCCGTTATCCAAGTGCCTTTGCCATATCTCTAGTATTTGGACAATTGAGTATTGATTTGAATGCAATCACAAGAAATCTGTTTATTGTGACAATTTTAACCATTTACTTATGAAGAGGTCAAATAGGGTTATGAAAAATATCTTAACAGGTCGAATGTGTAAAATGAGAAAATAGCTTAAATAAAAACATGTCAAGAGGCACTTGGCATAAGCATATTGTTTGTAGGGGTATGGTACTAAACCCGGTTTTACGACCCTAAATTTATTATGTTTGGCTTATTTTATTATATGGACTAATACAATGTTATTGGGCTGAGGGGGTTTTGTGGAGGTAACCCTAACTGGGCTAGGCCCATTAGGGTACCATGATGGTGGCCATGAGGCTCTCTATATAAGGAGGTCTCCACCTCCTTATTAAGGGGTCATGCTCAATAAGAGCCACCACCATAATCATTTTTGTGTCTGTAAACAAGAGATTCTTGAGATTTCTTAGCAGTCACCTCCACACCCCCGAAAGGCCATTGCAGATCTCAAGCAACCGGAGAAGAAGATCAAGACGTGGTTCGTTCATCTCGACATCCGTGGAAACATCGTCATGGATCAGGTCAGATTCATTTCATGTTTTGACATTGGCACCATCCGTGGGACGGCAACGAACTACCCTTCGATTTTCGTCTCGGTTCTCAGATCTCTCCCAAGAAAAACCCAGATCTGGAAGTTTACAGAAAGAGGCTTCAAGACTTGTTCTATTAAAGCTCAAAAAGATCCATAGATCTAAAAGAGGCTTCCAGATCTGTGCAAAAATGAAGCTGAAAAGGATTTGTAGATCCAAAAAAGAAACTACCTGATTCGGATGATCAAGCCTCCGGATCTGTGATGGTTTTAAATTCTCTTCGCTCCGAACTTCAGATCTATCTAGATCTGATTTACAGATCTAGATCTGGATTACAGACCTGGATTTTAGGTTTAAAATTACAGTCTAGATTACGGAGACTTCCGCCGCCATGCACGCGCGCCCGCGAATTCTCACTCCGCGGAAACCACCATGTAGGTTTTGCGCAAAAGACCGCCACCATGTGGGTTTTGCGCAGAAGACTGCCACCATGCATGCTCGCCAGCGGGTCACCATTCCGCCGACATGCGTGAGCGCCCGTGGAAACCACCGCGGAAACCACCATGCGGGTTTTGCGCAAAAGACTCGCCGCCATGCATGCCCACGCAACTCTCCGCCATGCATGCGCGCCCGCGAGTCACCGCTCCGCCGCCGTGCATGCGCACTGCCAAGGATCAAGCTTCGCCACCATGCATGCACGCCCGCGAGTCACGACTCCGCCGCCATGCATGTGCAAGCCTGATTTTGATTTTTGCATACATGTTTCACACTTCCTTTTATTAATTTGAGCAATATGACAACATTATATTGACATCAAACTAAAAATAAAACGAAGTAAAACATACATGCGCGAGCTTCAAGCTCAGACGCGTTGACGAGTTTTAACTCTAAAACGTCAGGGCCCTAGCCCAATAATATGAGCCTTAGCTCAAATTACTCATAGCATCCATCCCACGTATTGCGCAGCTGGACCATAACATACCTAAGCACAACTAAGGCAAAGCACATGCCAAAACATAGTTGTTGAGGTTTCAGGTCGGGGCCGCGCATGGGATTATAATGGATATAGGCAGAGTAACACATACTGACACGTAAAGGCTAAAAAACTCATTCATAATTCCCTATAATAAATGCACGATAACATCGCGCAAAAGAGGAATAACGAAATGCCAAGGCGCGTGTCAGCATATTCAAAATATCGCAAAATAGCTTGAAATATGACAACTATTAAGGGGTACTTAATAATTTCCTTACAACCTTGTTCAAATTTCAATGTGTAAGCACACCTTATATTCAACAAGCACACGCGCGCGCCATCGCGCATGCGCCACCATGGTTCGATGTACCGCCATCACGCATGCGCCACCGCGATTCAATACATCGCCACCACGCATGCGCCACCGCGGTTCAGTACATCGCCATGAAGCAGCAGCGCGTCACCATGGATCACGATGCGTCGTCACGGGTCAATAATCCGCCACCAAACATGTGCACAGTCGCGGATTAACATTCCGTCAGCATTCATTCGCGCCACGACAAGTGAACCTCGTCAACGCGTAAGGTCATTGCGCCACCACGTGTACACGCCACCGCGGATAACCATCTGGCCGCCATGGTGCATCCCACCATACATGAGTGCCACCGCTATGAAGCAGCAGCGCGCCATCATACATGCGCGCTGGCGCCGAGTACCGCACCACCGCGATCCAACACCAACCAACCGCGTGCATTGACGATTCGTTTTAACCAAAGGGATAGCGCAACGCGCGTACAGGAAAAGAAAAAGAAAAAACAAGCCCTATTGAAAAAGCAAACTAGTCTAATATCTATCTTATCTCGCTCGCGCGAGACAAGACACATTAGACTGGGGGGGCTTGAAGGGGTATGCACCCGCCTTAACACAGAGCGGGGCGGGTCAACCCACAAGATATAGACGAGGCTTAAAATCAGGATGTCACGAAGACACAAAGATAAAACCTATGCGCGTGGCGCATATCACATGCTCACGCATCACATATGCTCACGCATATCACATGTGCTCGCGCATCACATATTCTCACGCATCACGTACGCTCACGCATATCACATCTGCGCGTGAGAATAAAGGAGACCTTGCGCAGGCCGCGCGTAAGCGACACAACAAATGAGGAACAGTCTAATCCAAATCAGGATAAGGGCAACCATGATTGTACTCATCAGACGAGACAATAGTCTAATCCAAATCAACAAATGAGTCACTCTACACTCGTCAAACAACCTTCCAGAAGGTATCTTTTAAGGAGTATAGAATGTGCTGGTTTTGACAGCTGCCAATGAAGGGTGGACAACTCAGCTGAGCCCATGTGCCACCACGTGATGGCACATGGGTCAGGTGAAATACCTGGGTCAGAGAATAATCAATGAAAAGCACCAGCTGCCCTGAGTGCACGTGGCGCGAAACAATAGGAGGAGGCCAAAAAAGGCCATAATGGGGTCTGAGCCAAATCATTGGAAATCCTAATACTATAAATACCACACCACCTCAACAGTTGATCGCCACCGTGCATGCGCATCGCTAAACAACACACCGCCATGCACGCGCGCTCAAACCTGCGCCATGCATGCGCGCTCAACTCTCCGCCATGCATGCGCGCTCAACTCCGCCATGCATGCGCGCTCATCTCCCGCCATGCATGCGCGCTCAACTCTCCGCCATGCATGCGCGCTCAACTCCGCCATGCATGCGAGCTCAATTCTTCGCCATGCATGCGCGATCAATCCCCCGCCATGCATGCGCGCTCAACTCCGCCATGCATGCGCGCTCAAACCAAACCTGCGCCATGCATGCGCGCTCAACTCCCGCCATGCCACGCGCCAAACATAAAGGTCGGGAGCCTAATAATATCCCAAACGGCCACGCGCCAAACATAAAGGTCAAGAGCCTAATAATATCCCAAACGGCCACGCGCCGAACATAAAGGTCAGGAGCCTAATAATATCCCAAATGGCAACGCGCCAAACATAAAGGTCGGGAGCCTAATAATATCCCACATGGCCACGCGCCAAACATAAAGGTCGGGAGCCTAATAATATCCCAAACGGCCACGCGCCAACGTAGGTTGGGCACACCTCATAATTTGCCCGAGGATGGGAACCTTGTAATACGTCCACTTTTAGTTTATATGTTTTTGCAGGTTCGGCTACGAGCCGCACAAGCACCTATGACATTATTATTATTATCTGGTCGTTTGTGCCTCCATTATTATTTTGAAGACAAGCCGGGATAGTCATCCTGCGTAGAAGAGGCCCTTGTGGGCCAATCATTGTCATCATATTATAGCTCGTAAGTCGCCTCGCGCGCAAGCTTCATTATTTTATAGCTCGTAAGTCGCCTCGCGCGCAAGCTTCATTATTTTATAGCTCGTAAGTCACCTCGCGCGCAAGCTTCATTATTTTATAGCTCATAAGCCGCAACTCGCGCATGCTTCATTATTTTTATAGCTCGTAAGTCGCCTCGCGCGCAAGCTTTATTATTTTTATAGCTCGTAAGTCGCCTCGCGCGCAAGCTTTATTATTTTTATAGCTCGTAAGCTGCCTCGCGCGCAAGTTACATTACATTATTATCGAGACGCGCACTCTCTTTTATCAAGCCCCGCGCCACTATTGTTATGATGCGTGCTATATCTTATTCATGCTAGTGCACCATCATTATCATAAGGACCACAACATGTCACCATCATGGAGAAAACCTCCCAAAACTCAAAGACAATAAAGACAAGGCCGAAGAAAAGGGAAAAAACCGCCTCATGTCCTAACACACCTTATAAAGTCCAGCGCTCCACCTAAACGCTTGCACGCCTAGGAGCAACACTGGACTTGGGGGGCTTGTAGGGGTATGGTACTAAACCCGGTTTTACGACCCTAAATTTATTATGTTTGGCTTATTTTATTATATGGACTAATACAATGTTATTGGGCTGAGGGGGTTTTGTGGAGGTAACCCTAACTGGGCTAGGCCCATTAGGGTACCATGATGGTGGCCATGAGGCTCTCTATATAAGGAGGTCTCCACCTCCTTATTAAGGGGTCATGCTCAATAAGAGCCACCACCATAATCATTTTTGTGTCTGTAAACAAGAGATTCTTGAGATTTCTTAGCAGTCACCTCCACACCCCCGAAAGGCCATTGCAGATCTCAAGCAACCGGAGAAGATCAAGACGTGGTTCGTTCATCTCGACATCCGTGGAAACATCGTCATGGATCAGGTCAGATTCATTTCATGTTTTGACATTGTTCAAATAAGATTATATATCAGATAATACAGTTTTTGTAATAAAATTTGAGATTAAATGTCTTAAAGTTTCCAATTTTTAGACAAGCATTAATGTTTTAAGTCAACACAGCCTGACACGAACCGCTTTGACTAGAGACGTGCATAAAACAAAATAAACCGACCTGTAAACAATATAACAGACTCCAAAAAAAAACCGACGGTTTGGTTGTATGATTTTGTAAAAACCCAGCTTTCGGTTTTCACGTAACTAAAACTGAAATAAACAAACCGAACACCAAACTTTGGATTTTCATTATTAGTCTTGAATTTTGAGTAATTTATAAGAAATTAATATACAGTGTTACCTAGATACTTTGGCCCAAACGTATAATAATCAATTAGTTATTAATTAGCAAAAAGATTTAGCCTAAATTCATTATTTTGAGCCAATTTTTTTCAGCCCAAAAATGTCCGTTAAACCGAAAAAACTGAACCCAAACCATAACCAACGTTTTTTTTTAAATAAAAATAAAAACAACCCAAACCAAACCATGTACACCCCTAGTCTTGGCTCGTACCAAAAATGTTACCCAACCCGCTCAATTTGAAACCACTAGTAAATAGGGAGGCAGATTACCTTGCAGTGCAAGCAATTCTGAGCGTTAATCTGCAGCTTCAATTGGCCATTATCATCTGAGACTACCTGAATTTATAAAAAAAAGTTATAAAAAGAACACGCTGACAAAAAAAAAGAAAAAGAAAAAGAATATGCATCTTACTCGTACACACGTGCAGGGCAATATCGTGATTCTGGACCAGCATATTTTGGCAAATTTACAAGCTCGGGAACTTTAGGGTCCCTCAAACGAAGGTGAACCGGTTGGTCATGATCATGATTTGTATTACTCCTATCCAACAAATTCAAACAAAACATTAATGCTAGGAACATAATTACATAATATATAACTTGTTCAAAGTTAATATTAACCGTTGTTAACACCTGTACAGGGAGGTTGGTACATCAAAACTAACAATACCATCTGGCTTCGGGTATTCAATTGGAGAGCATCGACTTGCTTCCTGTGTGCATGATATGCATTTGATATAAATTATATACTCAACATTGACTATATGGATATTCAATATCAGATAATCATATGAACTCCTTACATGTGTTGCTTCATGATCGGGTTTTCCATGCTTTAATGTATATGGGACTCTTCCTTTTAGTAAATAACTGCCAAAGTGAACGTAGCCATGTGAATATGTATCGCGCATGACGAAGCCATGTAGCAAAAATGAAAAAAATAATAATTTAATAATAATAAGATCTTACTGTTCCAATGCACTTATAGCCATACCGGGTAAAAGCCCATACTCAAAAGCCTGCAAACATAAACCATTACTCACTAAAAATGACTTACAAGTGGAAGATAAAATATTTAAAAAAAAAACGTATTTAACTGGACGATAATTCCGTGCACGATGAAGCTCTTCCCATATCCATGAAGTTTTCAAACTTTCCCAATACGTTTTCATATTCGAGCCTTTGTGAAGGACTCCAAAAGCAGATTCAGCTGCTAACATTCCTATAACAGGATAAATTATTTTCTTTATTAAAACAATATTTACAATTACTCTAAAACATGCAATATATTATTTTTACCTGATTACATAGCTGTATGTGTACCCTTTATTTTTGGAACATTTAAGAAGCCAGCTGAACAGCCAACAATTGCTCCCCCCGGGAACACTGGATATGGAATAGACTGAAAATTAACTAGTATTATACTTTTATTCACTTTTATCATTGTATTAAAGCTTGGATAATTTCTTTTAAATAAATGCATATAAAAATTAAAAAAAAATGCACCTGGAAACCGCCTTCGTTTAAAGTCCGGGCACCATATTGAAGAACCGTCCCGTTTTCAAGAAGAGGTCTAATTGCAGGATGGCGTTTAAGATTCTACACGAAGAAAGTGTTGCATACTTTAGAAAAAAACAAATCCAATTTAACAATTTAAATTATCTTGAAACCGAAAAAACCGAAAGTAAATGAACTAATTACAAAAAGTTACCTGAAATTCTTCATAAGGGTTGAAAAAGGGATTACGGTAATTCAAAGCACACACTAGTCCAATTGCAACCTGCATGCATTTGCCCACACAAACATGTTATTGACTTAACATCCTAAAATTTATTCCATAAAGAAACATAATAAAAATGCTGACCTGTCTGTCTTGCATATGGTATAAAAAGGATCCCCCATAAGTTTTATGATCCAAGGGCCAGCCTAAGGTATGAAGAACAGCACCAGGTTTATGCTTGTCGGCATCTATTTCCCATACCTAAAACATTAATATTTTCAGAAATTTGTAAAAGTAGTTAATCTAGAAAAAAGATTAAAAAAATTAAATTTTCTTTATTTTTTTATCTTGCCTCTTTAATTCCTAATGCATAAGTTTGGTGTTGTCCCTGCCCTTTCTTTCGGAGATCGTATTTTCTTATTATTTTCTGTGAATAAAAATATATAACATATTATATTACAAAATAAACAAGTACAGATTAAGATGACAGAACGGGAACTTATTTATTTCTGCAAACCTCTGACAGTGAACCACGGCATCCTTCGGCGAAAAGATTTACACGTCCTGAAAATAAAGTGTGGGGCCGTCTTCAGGAATGTTCATAGAATAGAATAAAATAATAATACAAAGCATAAAAATAGATGGTACCTTTTAATTCTACACCGGGCTGATAAGTATCTTTCTTGGAACCATCTTTGCCAATTCCCATGTCATTCGTTGCAATACCGATAACATTTTCATTTTCATCAAACAAAACCTGTATGAATACAAGAATTATATAAGTTCAGTAAAAGAATATGATGATTTAAAAGGTGTTTTATTCATTAAAATATACACTTTGGTTTTTGACACGTTTGACTTGGTTCCTTTGAAACTGTTCTTTTTTAAATTATGCACATTTGACCCTTTAGAGACAAAACAATCTAATTTTTATAATATAATGATTTAGGAGGTTTTACGCAAAAAAGTACCTTTGGATATTTTTGACCTGCTTGGCCCGTTTAACTATTCTTTTTTTCATTATGCCCATTTGACCCTCTTATAAAACAATTTAATTTTTTAAATATAACTACTTAGGAGGTTTAACATATTAAAAATACCCTTTAGATTATTTTTTTACCCATTTGGCTGGTTTCCTTTTAAACTATTGTTTTTTTTTAACTATGCCCATTTGACCCTTTAAAGATAAAACAATCTAAATTTTACAATATAATAATTTATGAGGTTTTATGCATTTAAAATACCCTTTGGGTGTTTTCTGACCCGTTAAACCCGTTTCCTTACAAGTTATTCTTTTTCAAATTATGCCCATTTTACCCTCTGGAGATAAAAGATAACCCGAATCAACCCGTTAGTACCTCTTTAGCTGCAAAGCCAGGGTATACTTCAACTCCTAATTCTTCAGCCTTCTGTCCCAACCAACGCGTAACTGAATCGGATGCAACATGTTATACAAATGTATACATAAGCCATGGAATATACGGTTCATCACAACTATTGCAAGAACTATGCAAGGTCATATTGGTTATTCAGTTACCTAATAATAAAGTTTCCTTTATTATCAAATGGATTTGGCATCGGGATTGCATGCTTCTTTGTAAGTAACAAGAACTTATCCGAAGAAACACCAACACTTATCGGTGCCTCCTCCTCTCTCCATTTTGGAATAAGTTCATTCAATGCACGGGGCTCAAATACATTCCCCGATAATATATGTGCACCTGTTTACAGTTAAAATATCAGATTCTCAAATGGAAACCAGTTAATTAGTGGTTAAGGATTTGGAAACAATTAGTTTGACTTTAAAAGTCAAACTGTGGCAAACACAAATATATAACACCATAGTATAACGAAATTGAAACTTAAACACAAAAACATCCATGTAATGTATAAAATTTGAATCGGCAAACCAAGATTTGATTATTTTAAAGCTAAAACATTTATAAAAATCAGTTCTTTACTGTCAAAAATCACTCTTTTAACTTCAAAATAACACAGAATTCGGGATGCAAACGAGCCACGCTACTCGATATCAGATGGATATAAAAATCTCAAAACAAGCCGAGCCAAGCCGAGCCTGAGCCTTAAATAAAGGTTGTTTAGTTATTGAGCCCGAGCTCGAGTTTTGTATGGGAAGATCGTTTAGGCGGCTTGTGGAGCCTTTTAAAGCCTCGTATATTCTAAAATTTTAACTCTTGTGTATCAACTTCACACTACAGCCTAGAAATGTATCAACTTCACACTACAGAGCTGCGCTTCGGCTCGTTTGAGGTACACGAGCTCGAGCCGAGCTTAGGTGTCTTTCCCAAAACATATGAATTGTATATAGACAGATTAATAAATAATAAACGAAAATAATGACTCATGAGGTGAGCTTTTGAAAAAGGGCTCGAAACAAGCCAAGCTCGAGCTCGAACTATGGTAATTAATTAAGGGTGTTTTTCCAAATTACTAAAACTTTTTTAAATAACAAAGAATCTGATTAACCAATTTGAAGTCTGTTAAGTGTTAACAAAAGATGATAATCATACATCTGCCACAATAATAATACCAATAACAATAACAATTAGCTAGCAATAGCATGCATCTTTTTAAATACTATTAAAAATTGTAAATCAAACTGGCATACCTACTTCAGCCCCCTTTTCAACAACACAGACAGATAAGTCCACGTCATTTTCACGGCACAATTGCTTCAATCTAATTGCCGCCGATAAGCCAGCTGGACCTCCGCCGACGATAACCACGTCGTAATTAATACACTCGCGAGCTGCTGCTGCTGCTTCACTGTTGAATCTCCTCCTGGCAAACCCATTTCTGATCAAACTGTATTGCGTCCAATTTGACTTGGAGCCCAAAGAAATGATCTTTTTAAACATCCCCTTATTATTATTATGCAATTCAAGAACAACTGTTTCAACTTTGGAGAAGTTAAGTTGGGCGTTTTATGAGTTTCTAACACTAATAGGTTCGGTTTAATTTGGTTATTAGCTTCAATAATAAAATAATAAGGGCTTTTCAAATAACTTATGGAACTTTTTCTCTCACCAAAACGTCTTATTACTTCTCAAAAAGTTTATAAGTTATAAGTCGGTGAAAATAAGCAATCCCAAACATCCCCTAATATTAGCTAGTCATTTTTTGGTTAATCAATTAGGTTAAATTTTTGTTATTGGTTTGGTTAATAACTAAAATCAAATTTGCACTAAAATTTTTAGTTAAAAGTACATAAAAAATAGCAGGGTGGCGTCGGTCGGTAAAACTTGGGCATTGATAAAACTCAAACATGTCGGTCCCATGCATTAGGGTGGCGTGTTTATGCAAATTCAAATGATTTTCGTTAGTTATGATAGCAGAAATAAAAATACAAATGACGTGGACCAATGTTTGTCCGCCACTTGGCCTAATTAGGGTCTTTGCAGCAACAACATTGACATTTACTCTGTATAGGTCATGTTGGTGGGGAATGAGAGATTTTTGGGTTGGCTCGTAAGGACACGCTCGAGAGAGTCTTATG
Organism: Bidens hawaiensis; assembly: GCF_021521415.1. Taxonomy (NCBI): domain Eukaryota; kingdom Viridiplantae; phylum Streptophyta; class Magnoliopsida; order Asterales; family Asteraceae; genus Bidens; species Bidens hawaiensis. The sequence goes on along the minus strand of NW_027492710.1, from coordinate 457,619 downwards.
ATGTGTTGTTTGTGGTATCTTGTATTGTTGATACTTGAAGCGACCTCGAACCTTTGTGAGCTATTTGATTCCCCCTCTTGTAATTTTAATATATTTTGTTAACACTTACTATAGTTAGATTTATATTAAATATGGTATATTGAATATTAATTAGGGTTTAGTTTGGAAAGTATGAGATGAAAAGTTGTCTTAGCGGAGTCAAAAATATTATTCATTGTATTCCATGAAGTAGTTAAAATTCCATTAAAACAACAATTTATCTAACATGTGGTTTACAATAGATCGTAGTAAAACATCTACGAATAATTCTCTAAAATAATGAAGTTGGTTAATTAAAAATTAAATATCTAAATGATATACTGATTATATATCATTTTATGGAGTGTCTTCCATTAAAGGTCATTCTTATATTCAAAACAAAGATAAAGATTAGGTTTGTTTTATTTAAACTAGTTTGTTTGGCAAAATGATACGAATCATTCTCATATGGAGGGTATTCTATCTTTCTGGATTTGTTCTCCACGTGTATCCTTATGTTGTCATCATCTATACTAACAATTATCAAAATGGATTGTTATACATTTTTTTATAATAGTAGATTTAAATTATTATTTAATTTAATTATTTGTACTACAATTAAAATACTTTGTGAGCACTTCAATCTAAAGAAAATCCATAATACTCAAAATAAAATAAAAATTGCATCATAAGCGGCTTTTACACGTATTTAGATCAATATAATTCCCACTACTCTCACTTTCATAAGTGAGAAACGGTAAGGCACCACCCTGTTGTGCCAGCAGCCAACTCCGGCGTGTCAGCTTAGTTATCCTCATCAAGCCACTTACTTGATGTCTAGCTTCCCAACTGGTAGACGGTTCCTTTTCCCCCCCAGATCAATGAAGAAGGGAGAACTTGATTCTTCCGAAGAACCGGAAGCGAAGCGCTATGCCGGGGCGGGGGGACGGAAAAAGAAACGGTTCCGAAGAAAGAAATTGGGGTTCCCAATGCTTCTCCACGCTCAACGAGATGCGCCAACCTCGGGATGCTTTACTCATAACCCCACAAGGTTCCGAGACGGAGCTTAACCTGAGTCTCGGTTAAGAACGGCTATGACCTATGTTTCACACGGCGCACGATTCCATGGATAGTTTCATTCGAGATCGTGATGGAGGACATAGCTTACGATCATCGGCTTTGATCATTCCACTAGGCATTTGATTAGGACATTGCACAATGATCCGAACACTTTGTCGCATCTCTTCGATACGAATACAGTAACGATGATAGCGATCTCCTCTGGTACCTACTGGTACGTCAGGATCCGATTGGTCATGAACATCGTAAGGTGCTGCTCTTTGCGAATCCCAGCATAACCCTGGTTGGGATGGGTAGGCCCACCACTTCACTTTCACTTAGGCCCGGGCCAAGTCAGTGGGGGGACCCTGTCGGGCTCCTCCCCCCCCCAAAAAAAAGAAACTTATATAAATGTACACATATAGTATAAAATATCGGCATATACGCATAATTGCTCTGAGCACCCAAGGCATTCTAAAATACGTTGTTAGTCAAGATCATTTTTTTTCCTTGAATAGACTGCTGTTATGTAATCATTCTAAAATTTAGTGATCATTCTATCACGTTAAAATTAATCTGTTGTAGATATATCAGCAGTAAATCTTAAATGGGAATTCCCAAAATGATCCAAAACAAGAGAGAGAAAAATAAAAAGATCCTAATTATGTCAACATTCCCAAAACAACCCAATAAATATGTACTGAGGCGACGAGTTGGGAAAATAAACGACGAGATTTTTTAACCAATCAAAAGGTGACATGTGTAAAGGTTCTGACACAACATATGAGATTTTTAAAAATCTCTTCTGGTCCGACCATATTTTTAACTTAATTAACTTTTTAAAAAACCGTCTCTCCAGACGGTTTTTTTATGTTTCTCGTCTGGTCCGTTCATATTAATTTTTTCTTGAGATTTGAGTTTTTTTAATTTCGTCTTGGTAGACGCATTTTGATTGAATTTCGTCTTCCAAGTTCATATTCCAAAGTTTCTTATCTTGTAAGTTCAAATCCTCTTTTATTCTCCTATCTATATCTTCTTATATCTATAACTCCGATCCATCAATCTCATAACTACACTTTAGCGAAATGAAGTATAAGAGAGGAGATCGAGTCGAGGTTGCGGATTTGGGTCCTGGGTTTTGGGATCGTACTACGGCGGTAACATAATCTCAACGTTTGGAGATGAATACATTGTTCAATACCGCACCCTACAATATTATCAAATTCCATAAAACCTAATTGAAAGCTAACTAGATAAATACTTGAAGAACTTGAAGATAAAAGGGAAGAACATGAAGATGAATCAATACTTGAAGAAGTTGATAGTTTAATTTAGGAAAGTGGGGTCTGCCCAAAACATAATTAAAAATACCGTCGGATTAGACGGAATAATAAAAGACATTGTCAGTCAAGACGGAATACGAAAAATCCTATCGGTCCAGACGATATTTAAACTTTTATAACCACCAGATAAGAAACTTTGGAATATGAACTTGGAAGACGAATTCAATCAAAATGCGTCTACTAGGACGAAATTAAAAAAGCTCAAATCTCAAGAAAAAACGGATCAGACGAGAAACATAAAAAAACCGTCTGGAGAGATGGTTTTTTAAAAAGTTAATTAAGTTAAAAATATGGTCGAACCATACTAGATTTTTAAAAATCTCGTCTGTTGTGTCAGAACCTTTACACATGTCACATTTTGATTGGTTAAAAAATTTCTTCATTTATTTTCCCAACTCGTCACCTCAGTATATATTTATTGGGTTGTTTTGGGAATGTTGACATAATTAAGATCTTTTTATTTTTCTCTATCTTGTTTTGGATCATTTTGAGAATTTTCCAATCTTAAATTCATATATCGCTAGAATACGTCATCCACTTATACTGGCTTATTCCATTTCAGGAATGATGGATAGAATACACAATTGAGTATACTTGTAACTATAAGTTTATAATACAATATCTTTCTAAGGTAAACTTCAAAGTGTCTGTGATACAGTGATGTGATATGGGCACTAAAGGGGTTCGACCGATCAGATGAGGGAACTAGCAGCTAGTGAGGCCGGTTCAATAACTTGTTAAACAAGCAAGTAGAGGTGCACAAATCGAGTTTTTTAAATACCCGTGTTCGGGTATGGAACCGGGTTCAGGTATGACCGGGTATTGGTAATAATCGGGTCGGGTTCGGGTCGGGTATTATCTTTAAAAACCATACCCTATGCATCGGGTTCAGGTCGGGTATAGAACCGGGTATTTGAATACCCTATTATCGGGTATTGAAAAAACCCTATTTACGGGTTTTCTCGGGTTTTTTTCCGGGTTTTTTTTTGTATAGATTGGATTTTTTAAAAGTTTGCACTTTTTAGGGGTATTTCCGGGTATTTTTAAGGTATTCTCCGGGTATACATCGGGTATTTGAAATACCCGGTTTCAGGTATTGGAAAAACCCGATTCCGAGTATGGAACCGGTTCGGGTTTTCGTGTATTACCGGGTATAAATCGGGTCCGGTTCGGGTTCGGGTTTCAGTGCCAAAATGCATACCCTATCCGTACCCTACGGGCAGGGTCAGGTACGGGTTCGGGTATTTAAAAAACCGGTTCCGGGTTTTTATTTCGGGTCCGGTTCCGGGTTCGGGTTTTTGTGCACCTCTACAAGCAAGCAGCTGTCAAATAGTTTAGGATCCAGTGCTTTTGTTACAACTTCAGAAAATGATAATGTACGTGGGTTTTGTAAAGCTAATTTGAGTTTGAGCATACCAAATTGAACTCAAATTAAAGCGGATCACTATTGTACGAGTTAGAACATTGACCAACCAACAACTTTATGTTATTTTCTAAAATGTAACTAATCTGAACCGGTCGGCATTAAGTGTGTTTGGTTCACTGGAAGAACTTCTGATCATCGGTCACCAAACCTCCTACTCATGTAAGTTTTAAAATGACGCGGAATGAAAATTTTACCCCTTTGTCCATTCACACGTGTTCATAACCCCCCACACACCTCCTTGACCCACCACCACATCGGCGGCAACTGGCTCAAGGTCTCTTAACCATTCAGGTCTCTTACACTTAATGATGCAGAGGTTGCCAAACAGCCCCTTACATACAGTAAGAATAATAGTCTAAGTTTAGAAAGTAAAAGGACTTGGTGTGCACCGAAAGTGTAATTTAGACGACTTTCAGTTTGTTTAGCCCTCATAAGTGTAACACTACGGCCCAAACCCTCTCAATTTTGGTCTAAATATACTAACTCATAAAGTACAGGGACAAGAAATGATAATTCTAAAAATAATGTCCCGCCGCGGTACGCGACGGGGTAATATGTAACCCTTCGCGTAGCGCGATGGGGTTGATGAGTCACCGGACACGTGTTAATACCGTATCGACACGTGGCACAATATGACAAGCCACGTGTCAACACCGCATAAGGCGGTGTATTTTTGCGGTGTCGCGGTACGCGACCAGTCCCAAAGGACCGGGCGCGGTACGCGACGGGTCCAGGATTGGCTATAAATGGGGGGTGACGGGCATGAGCTCAAATCATCCCAAAAACACATTCCTTTACACACACATAGCCTTGGAAAACGTGTCCCGTTGCCGTAGCGAGCCGACGTGCTGTTTTCTCGGTATTCGTGCAAGAAACAAAGTTATAATCAATAAACAATCACATAAGCAAGTAGATCAAGATCCTGCCTTTTCATATTAGCAATCTAAGTATCCGAGTTGAGGTAGGATTTATGTTTAAGTGATTTGAATTATAGCTTAGACTATCAATCGAGGCCAAGGCCTTTTAACCTTGATCGTATTTTACAAACATTCATTCACAATCAAGTTTTCATAAACGATACTTCATGATGAAGTAATGTTAAACGAAAGATATATTTTGACGGGCATGTAGTAACTGGAAGGGGGATATCACTAGTAATAAGTTTCTTGCCTAAGGAAAAGTAATTCGCATATATCCCAATCAACCGAGGGACCCGTTTACTTACCTGGAGAAACTTACCAACGTGATAGAACCTATTAGGCCAAAGCATGCTATATCAAACGTCACATAAAACTAAGTGTTTTCATTCACAATCAAAGATAAACGATTTCAAGGTTAAGCTTACAATCATAGCTTAACATCATTCAAAACATTCATACGAACCTATTTATGTATAGGTTAATATCATTCACAATCGATCAATCAATCAGTCAAGGTTTACAACACTGACGGTACAGGTGAATACGTTCAAACCTTTTTGATCAGTCAAAATATATTTATACTCAATGAGACGAACGGGTGTTTGTCTTAGCGAGTTAATCAATGTCTACATGAGATCGAGTAATCTCTAAAACTTTAAAATACAAAGTAGAAAATAAAATCAACTCAGACCAAATACACATGTGTCTGGATCCAAACATAACCGTTCAGCCTAATCATTCTAAGGCTACGTGGCCGCGGGCTAATGGTCATAACCAGTCTCCCAGAAAAGGGCTATGTGGCTCGGGAACAATTGTGTGTGTAGGGCAGTGGTACATAGACCAGAAGTATAAATGCTTCTGCTGAGCTTGTAGAGAAAACTATATTTGTATTATATTGTCATTCAAACGTTTTATTGAGTCATACGTGTTCACCAGCATATAGCTGACGTATTTTTTTTCCAACCCATTGCAAGTAATTAAACATAAGTAGCATTAACAAGGATTGAAGTCTTAATGAAGATAGAAGCGCATACAAGATGGCTCCGTTTTGATATAAAATCCTTGTAATAGAAAACATATCTTTTGTAAACCAATACTCGGGTATTAAATTCCCGAGTAAATTTTCAATGTAAATTAATATTATATTCAACCTAAAGTCTTCCGCTAAAATTAACCCATAAACTCTTATATATTTACAAAACAGTTACCAACTTGTGGTCACACGCCTAGGCCCTAAGTCGGGGTGTGACAGGTTGGTATCAGAGCCATTCAGCGAATTAGGTATTAAACATTAGTACCTAGGCTTTAACTATTATCATCATTGTTATTACTATCCGTAGGGATAAGATAGGATTGGTAAACCTCCTATCCCTAACTTAACTAAAGTGCAGATGTCTTATATTAATTACTTTGGTCGTAGACACCGAGTAGCCATACGATCAGTACCGACAATCATTCACGAACCATCCGATATGGAAAGTAGCAATAGTTACTACACTATCTTTTTCAATCATTCACGAACCGAGTAGCTATACGATCAGTACCGACAATCATTCACGAACCATCCGATATGGAAAGTAGCAATAGTTACTACACTATCTTTTTCAATCGTGATCAACCAATCAATCCGGTGTTACCATACGGGAGCCAACCTGTGTATCTCCCAGGCAGTCAACAATTTCCAATCGAAATCTCTGATAATACCGAGGACGACGTTCCCCAGTATTACCCCTCCGACATTTCAACATACCATCCTTCCGAGGAACAGGAGGTGCAGAGTAAAATCAAACAAGAAACTGAATCGGAATCATCAAGCTGAATGAATTGTCACTCTGATCAAAGGAGATGGCAATTCGGATCACCACCATTGGGTTATCAATATCAGATCCCACCGACCATAGCTGAACCAAGTCGTAAGCCAAAGATGAGGGTCATCATACCATACAAAAAGAGATCAGTTCAATCACCAATCAAGAATCCTTATGAATCCGAGGAAGATCCCGAGGAAGAGGAGGATTCCAAGGAAGAAAATGAGGAGAATCAATATCCTTATTTTTCATCTTATAAGGGATCAATACCATCGATCTCCCAGCAAGCCAAAGAGATTCGAGAGAAGGCAAATCTCATCGATGAGTTTTACGCCAACAACATCCCTGATGAAGAAATGCATGCATACGTTGCTAACCCGCATCTCCATCCACAAGAGAATGCTTATCTCTTTCCAGCCGCATCCGCACCAACGGGATATCCGAACCCGCCAAATTCGGTGATGGACGAGCTGAGAAACGAGAAAGTGGACAAAAAGAGAATAGGGAGAAAGATTGTTAAAAAGTGTGACAAGATGAAAAATCTTGTTACAAAATGGATTAAGGATTAGAAATTATGGCTATGTACTATTATAGTTGTGATCTTTTCTTATAAGATAAATAAATGTAATATAAAGTGTCTTTTCTGAAATTTTGTTTTATTCATGTAACAGCATGTCTAAAGCAAATAGTAATCAAGAAACTCAAGTAAACAATAAAGGAAAGACAATTGAAGAAATCATGCAAGAAAAAGTAACTACGGAAAATATACAAGCCATACCACAAAATTATGTGCTTGGTATCCGCGATCTAATAAAATAGGCTGTGAATCCAATCTATGAAATATTGAAAAATGATCAAAGTCGTACCGCCTCGCATTCTAATAAGAGAACAAGTAGAAGCAAGAGCGAATCTGCTACTTCGAAAAGAGAATCAAAGAAAGAATCTAAAAAGGAATCGGAAAAGAAAGAAAGTAAGAAAGAGAAAGAACCGAAAAAGAAAGAAGCGAGTGATGAAAGCTCGACTGTCGAAAACAACCTCCATGAAAAGACGAAGAAATTAAAGATACATGAAGGTTGTGATTTCAAGGTGTTCAAAGTTTATAACCCTAAAGAGTTCCACGGGGATAAAGGAGTGATACATACCCTCCGATGGTTGGAGGAAATGAAATCGATTGTACTAATAAGCAAGTGTACGGAAAGCGAGAAGGTACAATATACCTCCCAGATGTTCAAGGGGGAGGCATCAGAGTGGTGGAATACCCTGATTGGAATCAAGGGTAGAGAAAATTTATACAGTCTAGACTGAGCAACATTTAAAGCTATGGTATTGAAGAAGTTCTGTCCGATTAACGAAATGGATCAGATTCAAACCAAGCTATGGAACCACAAGGTTGTGGGGACCAATCTCAAGGAATATAACACCAAGTTCCTTGAGTATTGTAGAATTGTGCCTCACTTGGTCACTCCTGAAATCAACAAAGTGACGCGCTATATTTACGGGTTGCCAATCGAGATCCGTGACTTAGTTCGATCACATATGCCGACCACAACAGAATCTGCCATGGAGTTGGCCAGATATTTGATGGACGGGATGTTGAGGAACCGAGATGAGAGAAAGAAAGACGAGGGAAAAACGAGTGTGGGTGGAAAGGTGAAAAAGACGGAGAAGAAAAGAGAAGGGGGATTTGTGTATAGTTGCCCCATTTGCAAGACCTGTGGTAGGAGACACTTTGGAAGATGTCTTCGACCAAACAACTCGGTTACATGTAATTTTTGTAAGAGACCGGGTCATGTGGAAGCAAATTGTACAAGAAAAACAATAGAATGTTTCATATGTGGTGAGAAGGGCCATTATAGCAACGAGTGTTCGAAAAAGAAACCAACGACGGTGACAGTTGGAGCAAGTGGCAGCGGTACGAAGACCGATGCCAAGAAAGGAAACGCTCGTGTCTTTATGCTAGACACCCAGAAGGCAGCAGATATACCGGACGTGATCACCGGTACGTTTCTTATAAATAATGTTTATGCTAGAGTTCTATTTGACTCGGGTGCAAACCAAAGCTTTATAGATTATAAATTTTGTAGTCTATTAAATGAGCCCTTAGTTAAATTAGATAAACATTATGAAGTCGAGACTGCTGATGGTAATGTAAGTAGAATAACCGAGGCTTTAGATAATGCCACAATTTCTTTAGCCAATCACGTCATAACTGTACGATTGTTACCTATGACATTGGCAGGTTTTGATGTAGTTTTAGGTATGGACTGGTTATCGTTTAATCAAGCCCGTATCCTATGTAACGATAGAGCCATCGATATTCGAACACCCAATAACAAAACCATTCGTATAACCGGAGATAAAGGAGGAAAAGTAGGAATCATTTCTAAAATCAAAGCAAGTCATTGCATAAGTAAAGGATGCCTCGCATTCATAGCCTATGTAACCAAAGAACCCGAACCAAAGAAAATGAAGGAAGTGTCAATCGTGTCCTAATTTCAAGATGTATTTCCTGATGAGCTACCAGGAGCCCCGCCTGATAGAGAAGTAGAATTTAAGATCGACCTCGTGCCAGGAACATTACCAATTGCCAAATCACCTTATCATCTAGCGCCAACAGAAATGAAGGAGTTGAAGAAACAATTAGATGAATTGTTAGAGAAAGGATTTATACGACTGAGTTCGTCACCATGGGGAGCCCCAATTTTGTTCGTAAAGAAGAAGGACTGATCGATGAGGATGTGCATAGATTACCGAGAACTGAACAAGGTCACGATCAAGAACAAATATCCATTACCAAGAATCGACGACTTGTTTGATCAGCTTCAAGGAGCAACTTGTTTTTCCAAAATTGACTTAAGATCGGGTTACCATCAATTGAAGGTGCAAGAAGAAGATATGCCAAAGACAGCCTTTAGAACCCGATATGGACATTATGAGTTCACTGTTATGCCTTTTGGACTCACTAATGCTCCGGCAGCTTTTATGGATATGATGAATCGGATTTGTAAGCCATATCTAGACAAGTTTGTTATTGTTTTCATCGATGACATCCTTGTTTATTCAAAATCCAAAGACGATCATCAACATCATCTTAAGATCATACTTGAAACCTTAAGGAACGAGAAATTATACGCCAAATTCTCGAAATGTGAATTTTGGTTGTCTGAAGTACAATTTCTTAGTCATGTTATAAACGAGAAGGGTATTCAAGTAGACCCAGCAAAGATTGAGGCTATAACCAAATGGGAGAAACCCAAGACACCGACTCAAGTCCGAAGTTTTCTAGGCTTGGCCGGATACTATAGAAGATTCATACAAGATTTCTCTCGAATAGCTGTCACATTAACTTCACTTACAAGAAAAGCAATTAAGTTTGAATGGGGACCGAAGCAAGAGGAAGCATTCGAAACACTAAAACAAAAGTTAACTAATGCACCGATTCTGGCTTTGCCAGAAGGGCTAGAAAACTTTATCATTTACTGTGATGCTTCGCACACGGGAATGGGAAGTGTTTTGATGCAAGGAACGAAAATGATTGCTTATGCTTCGAGACAATTGAAAACTCATGAAAAGAATTACACCACACACGACCTTGAATTGGGTGCTATAATCTTCGCGTTGAAGTTATAGCGACATTACTTGTATGGTGTAAGATTCACGGTATATACTGATCACAAAAGTCTGAAGCATATATTCGATCAAAAGGAATTGAATATGAGGCAAAGGCGTTGGATGGAAACACTTAATGATTACGACTGTGAGATCGTATATCATGAAAGGAAAGCCAACATAGTGGCTGACGCCTTAAGTAGAAAAGAACATGAGAAGCCAAAGAGAGTTCGAGCTCTTAGATTGGAACTTAAAATCGATCTAGCTAGCCAAATCAAAGAAGCTCAGAAGTTGGCACTAGAAGGAAATATTAAAGCTGAAAAAGAGAATGGTACAATCAATCAACTAGTTAAAGGAAGTGATGAAATACTTAGACTCGGTACAAGGATTTGGGTACCGATGATTGGTAGTCTAAGAGATAAACTTTAGAAGAAGCTCGCAAGTCAAAGTATATGATGCATCCGGGAAGTGATAAGATGTATCACAATCTAAAAGATGATTATTGGTGGATCGGGATGAAGAAAGACATTGCCTTGTATGTAGCTAAATGCCTAACGTGTTCCAAAGTGAAAGCCGAGCACCAAAAGCCGTTAGGATTACTACAACAACCGGAAATTCCGATATGGAAATGGGATATGATAACTATGGATTTCATCATGAAGTTACCAAAAACTTCTCGTCAAAATGATGCAATCTGGGTTATTGTCAATAGACTTACTAAGTCTGCCCATTTCATTCCAATTCAAGAAACGTTTAGTATGGATAAGTTAGCACATCTATATGTCGAAAACATAGTATCCTTACATGGTGTGCCGCTATCCATCGTATCCGATAGAGATAGTCGTTTCACTTCAAATTTTTGGTCAGGTTTTCAAAAGGCTATGAGGACTCAATTAAACCTAAGTACTGCTTATCATTCCCAAACTGATGGCCAAAGTGAACGAACAATTCAAACTCTGAAAGATATGCTTCGTGCCTGTGTTACTGACTTAGGAGGAAGTTGGGACACGCATCTCGCGCTAATGAAATTCTCGTACAACAACAGCTATCATACGAGTATCCAAGCCGCACCATTTGAAGCATTATATGGACATAAGTGTAGAACACTTGTATGTTGGTTAGAAACAGGTGATAGTCAGTTGTCAGGACCTGAAATTGTTCAAAGAACCACTGATCAAGTTATACAAATCCGAGAACGATTAAAGGCAACAAGAGACAGACAAAAGAGCTATGCGGACGTTCGTCGCAAGCCTTTAGAGTTTAAAGAAGGCGATAGAGTTTTATTGAAAGTGTCGCCTTGGAAAGGTGTAGTAAGATTCGGGAAGAAAGGAAAACTGAGTCCAAGATTCGTTGGACCATTCAAGATACTTGAAAGAATTGGACCAGTTGCTTATCGGCTAGAGTTACCATATGAGTTGAAAGGAATTCATGACGTGTTTCACATATCTAATATGCGCAAGTGTTTAGCCGACGAAACCCTTGCTATGCCATTGAAAGATGTTAAGATCAACGAGAAGCTTAAGTTTGTGGAACAACCTATTCAGATAGAAGATAGCATGATCAAGTTTCTCAAACACAAACGACTCAAGCTCGTGAAAGTCAAATGGGATTCAAGACGAGGACCCGAGTATACGTGGGAACTCGAGTCAGAAATGAAGAAAAAGTATCCCAATATATTCCAATAAATCTCGAGGACGAGATTATTCAAAAGGTGGGGAGGATGTAACACTACGTCCCGAACCCTCTCAATTTTGGTCTATATATACTAACTCAGAAATTACAGGGACCAGAAATGATAATTCTAAAAATAATGTCCTGCCGCGGTACGCGACGGGGTAATATGTAACCCATCGCGTAGCGCGATGGGGTTGATGAGTCACCGGACACGTGTTAATACCGTATCGACACGTGGCACAATATGACAGGCCACGTGTCAACACCGCATAAGGCGGTGTATTTTTGCGGCGTCGCGGTACGCGACCAGTCCCAAAGGACCGGGCGCGGTACGCGACGGGGTCCAGGATTGGCTATAAAAGGGGGTGACGGGCATGAGCTCAAATCATCCCAAAAACACCTTCCTTTACACACACATAGCCTTGGAAAACATGTCCCGTTGCCGTAGCGAGCCGACGTGCTGTTTTCTCGGTATTCGTGCAAGAAACGAAGTTATAATCAATAAACAATCACATAAGCAAGTAGATCAAGATCCTGCCTTTTCATATTAGCAATCTAAGTATCCGAGTTGAGGTAGGATTTATGTTTAAGTGATTTGAATTATAGCTTAGACTATCAATCGAGGCCAAGGCCTTTTAACCTTGATCGTATTTTACAAACATTCATTCACAATCAAGTTTTCATAAACGTTACTTCATGATGAAGTAATGTTAAACGAAAGATATATTTTGACGGGCATGTAGTAACTGGAAGGGGGATATCACTAGTAATAAGTTTCTTGCCTAAGGAAAAGTAATTCACATATATCCCAATCAACCGAGGGACCCGTTTACTTACCTGGAGAAACTTACCAACGTGATAGAACTTATTAGGCCAAAGCATGCTATATCAAACGTCACATAAAACTAAGTGTTTTCATTCACAATCAAAGATAAACGATTTCAAGGTTAAGCTTACAATCATAGCTTAACATCATTCAAAACATTCATACGAACCTATTTATGTATTGGTTAATATCATTCACAGTCGATCAATCAATCAGTCAAGGTTTATAACACCGACGGTACAGGTGAATACGTTCAAACCTTTTTGATCAGTCAAAATATATTTATACTCAATGAGACGAACGGGTGTTTGTCTTAGCGAGTTAATCAATGTCTACATGAGATCGAGTAATCTCTAAAACTTTAAAATACAAAGTAGAAAATAAAATCAACTCAGACCGAATACACATGTGTCTGGATCCAAACATAACCGTTCAGCCTAATCATTCTAAGGCTACGTGGCCGCGGGCTAATGGTCATAACTAGTCTCCCAGAAAAGGGCTATGTGGCTCGGGAACAATTGTGTGTGTAGGGCAGTGGTACATAGACCAGAAGTAGAAATGCTTCTGCTGAGCTTGTAGAGGAAACTATATTTGTATTATATTGTCATTCAAACGTTTTATTGAGTCATACGTGTTCACCAGCATATAGCTGACGTATTTTTTTTCCAACCCATTGCAGGTAATTAAACATAAGTAGCATTAACAAGGATTGAAGTCTTAATGAAGATAGAAGCGCATACAAGATGGCTCCGTTTTGATATAAAATCCTTGTAATATGAAAACATATCTTTTGTAAACCAATACTCGGGTATTAAATTCCCGAGTAAATTTTCAATGTAAATTAATATTATATTCAACCTAAAGTCTTCCGCTAAAATTAACCCATAAACTCTTATATATTTACAAAACAGGTACCAACTTGTGGTCACACGCCTAGGCCCTAAGTCGGGGTGTGACAATAAGTTTCACATAAACAAAAGTCAAATCGACTCGTTTATAAGTAAATAGATTGAAACACTCGCTTCTAGTATTCACGCACTATTCTTTAAAAGTTGACATACCCGTCCCCAAACAAACTATCCATCTGTTTATGCGTAAACTAGACTATAAGAAGCAAGATTATCCTGAATATATACAATACATAAAAAGCAAGGAACACACTGAGGATGCCGAGACGCTAGCCGCAAACCGCAAAAAGCACACCGTTTTTACAAAATATACCACATACATGATATATCCGAGCATAGTACGTATACATATAGGTGGACACCCATATATATTGATGGCTATAGGTGCGTATATATACGGCTAAATTAATGTATATGTACACATAACAAATAGGTATACTAATGTAATGTGTACACAAATAGGTAATTGTTATACATATAAACAGATATACATCTATGATAGCCTGATAGGTTCATATGCATCTACATGTGTCTGAGTTGCTCAATTAAGAAATAAAATTGGCAAGAGCAACCAAATATTGTTACTTGACTCATACAAGTCATCAATTCACACTTTTATATCTTTATTGAAGCGTTTGTAATGTTTTTAAGCATTCGAGACAAATAAATTCTCAGCATTGCTTTTGGGCATCAAGATGCACAAAAATGAAAATGTGAATTTCTGAAAGACTTCCAATGAACAAAGTTTCAAAAAAATAGTAAACACTTCAGTGAAGATGCATAATTGTGAATTGGTTTAATGTGTATGAAAATATCAAATTCATGTAGCTCTTATGCTTGTTACCGATATTTTAGTTCTTATCAGAACCCTTCCCTGTATAAATCTATATATACACACCTACATGTATACATACATGGTTGTCGTATGTTAGTATGTGTGTGTGTGCACGAGCATATTTGTGTGTGTATATAGAAGTGCTTGTCTAATGTCTAGCTCTCTCTGTGTACAAGGTAAGTATGTATATCTACATAGATAAACATGTGTAAACTGATGCATGCACACATACTTTTTTTTTCAAAAAAGCACAATTATATATTAATATACACGCACACACTTGTCTAGTTTTCTGTGTGTACAAGTTATACTTCAAGACCCCAGAACAAAACTAAGCAGATCTATACATTCCCCTACAAGTACATAACCTTAATCTGGCATATCCAAGAGCTCCTATCATATATCATGTTCTCACAAACGTTCAAGTGAAGATTAAAAAAAATATAAGTTACTAAATTAGCTAACTAACCTTTAATAGGAGTCTTTAGCATACACATGATACATGTTCATGTGTGTGTTTGCAAATGTCTTATGTGTATACGTGTAAGTGCATGTATACATGTTAATGTTGAATTTCAAGCACAAGTTTGAGGTTTTCAAGACTCCTAACGATGAGGTTCAATAATCCCATTCAGTGTTGTAGAACTCGCAAGTCGGGTTGTGGGGTGGGGACTAGCGATTAATCGAGATTAGTCAGAATTAATCGGATTGGAAGTTTTTACATATAATTTTCAATTTTCTATATATATACATACATTTTATATATAATTTATATATACATAAATATATATACACACTTTTATATGTATTTTTTATATACACAAACATTTTAGATGTAATTTTACATGCACACACAATTTTTATGCATATATGATATGGAATCGACAGAAATTGGCCAAAAACTGCTGGAGCCGCCAGAAATTGGCCGGAAACTGCCGTAAATTTCGAAAATCAGCTGAATGAAAGCCGAATAAAAAGTCCGACAACTCGACAAGGTCCGACTACCGATCTTTTGGCCGATGACCCAAAAACTATTAAGTCACCGGCCGACCAACGATTAATTGTCGACTAGGCGCTGACTAGTCTCTATTATTACAGCACTTATCACATTGACTATTTCCCTATCTCACACCGTGTAAAATGTTCTTCAAATAGCCCTTTCTTGTTCAGTGAATTTCATAGCATGTATTATCTAAGGTAAAGATTAAACGCATACCTTAACACCTCTTGGTTACCACAATCTCAAAGTCACACTAATGTTTGGGCAAAAGAGTTGCAAAACAAGTTGCTCTTTTCCTAAACCATAAAAAACCATTCCAAGATTTGTAAATCTTGCCATGTTGTGAATGGTTGATAACTTAAGAGCCAAGCAATCCCTTCGAAACGAAGTCCTAAAACTTAAAAGTCCCTCGGATTTCATCAACCCATTAACTAAAAACTAACCATTAACTCAATTTAACCAACCCAACATGATATCCAAAACCGACATTTCAAGCTTCCATCAACACACAAAGGCAGACATATGGGCCTAATAAGATGACATATCTTAGAACATTGACTTAGATTTAATTATATAAGGGATAATACATGCACAGAGCTAACATAGAGCTAGTTGCACCCCTTAAAAGTCCGTCACCAGGAGAAGACGATAATGAAGGATACAAGATTGTGTACCTTTTATACAGATCTTTTCCATTGATTAAAGTAACCAACCTGAAACTCTTGCTTAAGGATCAATTGACACTTCATCTACTTCAGTTTAGATGTCTTGTCAAGATTCATTCTCTTGAACCACTTTCAGCATAGGGCACAATCTAGTCGGACCCGAAGGATTTCCTGCAATAAGAAAACGACCTTTATCACAAAGACTAATGCGAGAAGCCGTGTTGCCCAGTCAGATTACAATAAAAATGACATATATATATAAAATAAATAAAGTTAGAACTATCTAAATGAACATTGCACAAAAAGAATTAAGAACCAGCATTTGAAAAGTCAAAAACATCACAGCAAATGAAAGGTCAATTAAATTGAGTTATGTAAGTCTGCAGTTCAAAAAATTGCTAATCATACACCAATAAAAGAAACGACACTACAACTAAAATGAAACTCAAATGAACCCCAATTGTAAACTTGGTGGTTATTGTTATTGCCTATTGCTTTACATTGGACACACCATTTTGAACAGTGCCATCAAAGCCATGATATGGAACTTCAATCATCGGTTTGGGGATCGAGCGTTGACCAAAGTCCTGTGGAAAGGCTTCAAAATCAGGACCGAAGTTGAACTTTACAACACAGTTACTCTGATGAGGTAGCGTATACATTGAAGCAGCGGGGTAATAACGCCCACCGTGGAGGTCCTTAAAAGCAGACCCTTGACATATTCCATTTTTGAAAAAGCATATTTCACTTCCTGCACAACAATAATAATATATAAATCAGAATAATCGTAATAAAGAATAATACTTATTCGCTTTAAATTCAACTAATGTGGCAACCAGAGAAGTAACTAACTCGTTGTGTCAAATATGATAAACTTAGTCGAAAACACAATCTTAGTTCACATTTGTAGAAATTCATATGTAAGCCACACAATGATCGAAATCGTACTAAACAAACAGTAGCTTACATGTGTGACTGTGCGTTTACATTAAGTTTCAATCATCTTGAAAACATGAAAAAACCTAGTTTAATATACAATGTTAGTTCACCTTCACAACCAAAGTAAAAAGCTTTAAACTTTATACATAGATGGATTAGTTAAGTACTTAAGTAACACGTCTGCGTTTAAATTATAATGATCCTAACGTTCACGAACCTTATTCGATAGTTTTGTATGTTACAAAATGTGTCACAATAGTTTCTATACACTAAACATGTATCATTAATAAACAAACAAATAAACAGTCAAGTCACACAACTAGCAACAAACCTGGAACAACTTTCGGCGGGTCTTCTTTCGCATCGGTAGCATAAGCATACTTCTGCCCCTTATACAAAACCAACTGTGGCGCCTTCGGAGCATACAAATTCCCATCAGGCAGATTAATATAAAACCCGATCACATCACCTTCGGCATACCCTTCTTCCCCATACTTCTCCCTTAAAGCCTTATGCACCTTACTCCCGTCAACATCCCGGTACCCGTAACTATTCCCATCATACCCAACCGGCGCCTGCAAATCCCCCTTTTCCGTCGACCACCCGAGTCTCGTATGCCCCGATTCCCCTAAATTCACAACCTTAATTTCGTAATACCACGCTCCATCCGTCACGCCTCGAGTCGCCCGAACCATTCTATACCCTTTACAACTCCCCGCACTCAACCGGTCCTCATTTAACTCAACTTTCTCCGCCTTGTACACCTTCGATAGACAAATGGTCATATCGGGAGTGTCGTCGGTTTTATCCGGGTACCGATGAATTGGGGTGATCAAAACCGAGTCTTCGGGTTGGGCGGTGGTGCTTTTTGTGCGTTTTTTGCCCTTTCGGGAAGTGGGTTTGGTCCATACATTGTTTCCTTTGGTTTTCTTCTTCTTCAAGCTGTTGGTTGACTTCTTTCCGCTCGGTTTTTCAGTGGGCGGTGGCATCGGTGTGACGGGTGTCGATTCGACGGCTTGAATTGAGGATTCTTCGATTGAGGTGATGTTTTTAAGCTTCTTGGATGGGGGTTGTTCGTTATGGTTATCTTCCATTTCAATATCGTCGTCTGAGGATATGATTTTGGTGAAATTGGGTGAGTTTTTAGGGTTTGGTTCGATGTCGTCGGAGAGTTCTTCGGAGGGAATAGGGTTGCCGGAGTCTGTGTCGGGAGTTTCCGAGGTTGTTGATGTCGTGGTTGGGATGGTTAGGGTTTCGTCCATGGTGGTGACAGTGATGGGTTCGGGTTGTGGATCCGACATGTCGGGTTGAATGTGGGTTGTGTTGTTGTTATTATTAATATTATTATCTTCGTCTTGATCTTGATCTTCTTTGTAGGTTGCTTGAAGGTCGTCCATGGCGGATTTGGTGAGTAAAGAGGAAAAGGGGGTTTTGGGGATAAAGTTGCAGTGGAGAATGGAGTTCAATGAATTTTCAAAATATGAATTAAATAGTTAAATTGGTTGAAACGAGGGTGGCCTTCACAAAACTAGCCTATTTGGGTAGGTGCCAGGACTTTTGGTTCATTATGATATTATGATCTAAGCCACTGTTCTATTCAGCAATAACAATAACTCTTAATGATTTAGACTTAATTTTAACCATTCAGATGTTTTTCTGTTTGAAATCAAACAGTCTGAATCAGTCATATCTTTACATCTGAATGGTTCCATTCAGATGTAAACAAACAGCCCCTTAGTCTGTTGGTGTGAGATGGGGGAGAATATTGGCGTCACCCGAGGGGGGGGGGGTAACGGTGAATTGATTGAAGTGTGTTGAAATGGTGGGGTCGTATTATGATAACAGCATGTTTATAAAAACTCATGAAGCCTAAAACTCTCTGCTCTACACTCGCTAACACCATGGGTCCAAAAAAACCATAAAGCTAAGAAGCCACTACGGTGAATTGATTGAATTGTGCTAAGATGGTAAGTGGGTGATGTCTCTATCATCTTCATAACATTTGGTTAAACTTACTAAAATTATTTTTAAAATGAGACTTTGTTAAACTAATTGAAAGTTGTTAAGAAATCTTATATTTGATATTAGTGTCAAAATTATTTTTAATGGACATTTCAACATGGTAATAGTCTAATAGAGCTTATGTGTTATGAACTTGTAAGCGTCTTGTAATGTCTTTGTATACCCTGAGAGCCACTCTCTGTACTTATGATAATAGAATATTGTTTGGCCTTCCATGAGTCACAGGGAGTGGATCGAACTTTTGAAGATTGGGATAGCAAGAAGTGCAGGCATTCTTTGCGCACATTTTCAGTAGTGTAAAGGATATGCAAAATTGGTAGGAAATCACACATTTAAGTACGTTTTTAATATATATGATTCTAAAACACTTGATTTGTCACGCCTCTTAAGAAACACTAAGTGACCCCGGGCAGATTATGGATAATCTGGGGGTTAAGTAGTGTTTCCCACGAGGGTTTGGTCCGGCAAAGAAGGATGTTCTTCAGATGACCTGCAAAACAGACACCGTGAGCTCGTCACTGAGAAGGGGGGGTTCCTCCTTGTGACCACCCTCCGGCGTGAGAATCAGACTAGATTGCTCTGAATATAAGTGTATATTGAGAGAAATAGCTAGTGAAGGTAAGATACAAGATGATGATACCGTTCCAAGGTGTTGGAGTATTTATAGCCGAAGGTAGGTTTCCAAGCAGGTACAGCCAGCTGTATAATATTCCTGTTCTACCAACTATGGGCTACGCACGTGCCATGCTGGTTGGTGGGTAGGCAGCGGCTGATAGTGACAAGGCCGGCTGTGTACTGTTCCCTTTCCACCAACTGCAGGCTATGTGCGTGCCACGACAAGGATTGGTGAGTAGGCAGCGGCTAATAGTGACAAACAGTACTAGAGCATGCTCCTCCTCGTACTGTTGTCGGTGAGTTGTCACCCTGTGATTGGTTCATGGGCTGCTTTGGTCAGATCTTGTCTATTTTGTCCATACCTTGGCAGGTATAGTACAAAAGATCTTCCAGAAGCATACGGACTGGCTCATTTGGGCGGGAGTATTCCCGCCTTGCTTATTCCTTCAGGTGACACTGAATTATTGAGAGTTAGTGCCTTGTGCGTGTAGCCTTGCTATTAGTGCGGGTAACCTTCCCTGATGGCTTGTATCCGCAGCTGCGGGGACAGGCGGGGTACTTCACCATTGGGAGGCTTTCCCTGCGGAAACAGCTGGCGTACTGCGCGTAAGGTCTTCATCTCTGAGCATGGTGGGTCCTGCGGAACCAGTTGGTCCTTGCGCAGACGTCCCTCTTCAAGGTGAGTCTTGCGGGTCCAACTGGGCTCTGCTGGGACCTACCTCTTCAAGTCCCCCCAGTCCAATGTTCTTCTCATGAATTGTTAATAAGTGAGGTGAACTTTGGACTTAAGCAAGGGGTTTTGAAAAGGATTCAGTTTTAAGGTTGTCCGTGGGGATTCTTCCCGCGGTTTCCCTAATGTCACGTGCAGAAATTCCCGACTTTTCTGCTTGATCTTTGGGTATGATGCAGGTAGGTGTGTAACCTCCTCGCAAGTCAGGAGCGTTGAGTTTCACTTGTGTAGATTCTCCACGAGGTTTTGGTAGTTTTAAACATAGTGATCAATTATGTTAAAGAACCAATTCCATCCTGGAGCTTCAAACAATCTAGTTCTCAACGTTCCCGCTATGCGGGGATGTTATTTCCCTTTCCGCAAGCATGGCCCAGAAGATCCTTCTTGGTTTCAATTCCCTGCGAGTGCTAGGTATGTGAAGGGTTTCGCCTTGACACTGTACCCGCACTCGTCTTATAGTTATCTTACTTCCAAGGTATTCTTGGCGTCCATTCCCTGCGGGTGCTAAGTATGTGAAGGGTTTTGCCTTGACACTGTACTCGCACCTGTCTTATAGTTACTTGGTTGCCAAGGTAAGGGGTATAGTCCCGCTTACTTTTGAATCTTTTTGAAATTCGAAGAGTTGGTGAAAGGATAAGAACAATTCAAACTGTTGAAACGTCGTCCGACGGTTTCTTCTGACAGTGTCAGGACGTGCAGGAAATTATGGCGACGTGACAGTATATGGTCATTCCATACGCTTTTTCAGGCGCGTGGGCGCGATTTTTCGGGCGCGTGGGTGCGGATTTTACGGCGCGCGTCCCGTCAACAGCTGTTGCCAGCTTGCTTTTTCCACGTGCATAGTTTCATTGCACCAGCTCTTTTCTCTCTCCTCCGCATTAAATTCATCGCATTCATTGCGATGAGTATATAAAGGGGGAGAGGGTTCACGGTAATCCACACTTTCTCTTCTTTCTTCTTCTTCTAAGCGATTTCCGGCGATACTCTAACTTTCTGTCGAGCATTCTCCTGAAATCGTTCTTTACTTCCAAAACATGTCGTCTACTCATGATCCAGAAGCTACCGTCGAGGAGTCTGACTTGTATCTCGAGAACCCGACGTCTACGTCCGATAAGGACGATAAGAGCACTGCTGGTGAATGCCAGTGTGCTCTTCCCATCGAGCTTTACCGGTACATCGTCCGGAAGTTCATGCTCGAGCCGTTCGAGCCTGAGTTTCCGGAGCCACACCAGACGGTGTACGATGCCCCCAAGGGCAAAATAGGGGTATATGCCGCCTTCTTCGTCTATGGGAATCTTAGGTTCCCGTTGACGAAGTTTGTATACCGTGTTCTGGATAGACACGGTGTGCACCTGACCGAGGTACACCCAATGGCGATCGCCAAGATCCGCCATTTTGAGTGGGTGTGGCTCATTCTTGGCGTGGATCCCCACGTCGACCGCCTGATGACTTTCTACTCCTGGAGGTGCATCCAAGGCTGGTACACCCTGGTCACCCGGATCAAGGGTTTGAAGATCTGCGCTACCGAGCGCAGTCTTCGGTCTTGGAAGCGGGAGTTCTTTTACATCTCTGCCCGTGTCGTCCCTATAGCGATGACATTTAAGAACGGGAGAGCTCTCCCCAGCCTTCACGCCTCCAACTACCAGGAGGCGGAATGGTTCTCCAAGATTTCCCGGATCCAGACTCCGGTTTACCGCTTTCCGGAGTCCGGGATGGTGATGCTCGGTATGAGCAGGGTGTGGAAGGATGCTGGGGCGGATGCGCCACAGATTCCCATCGTACTTGAATACGGTTTGAACTTTATCCCTTACGGTATGCTCCGTCTTCTTTGTTGATTTAAGGTTTTTTCTAACTGTTTTTCTTTTTATTTCAGAGGGAAATGACCTGCAGTCCCTCCTGCATCCGTGGGAAGCTGACGGTCCCGCTCGGTTGGGTACTCGTACTCTTGACGAGAACGAGTTGCCCATCCTTGCGCAGACTGCGGATCGGTTTGTGGAGGCCTACCCGCCAGGCCACGAAATACTGAGCGCCACGCGGCTAGGTAAAAGACTATTTAACCCTCGCCCTCTGAATGCTGAAACCTCTGCTGGAATTCCTCTAATCTTGTCATCTTATGATGAGGAATCCGCAGATGGTCCTTTTCTTGCGCGGAAGAAGAAGGCTGCTGGCGGGAAGGGCAAGGCGAAGGTAGCCTCCACTGCCGACCAGGTGAACCGGTCTGAGTCGGAGACCGAGAGTGAAGAGGCGGCGGGGAACCCAGGTGGTGTTGAGACCACTGCTCTGGAGGTTGAAACGGCTGTCACCTCCGAGCAGCCCAGGACAACGACGGTGACCGGTACGAAGAGGCCGGCTCCATCGGGTTCGTCCCAGCCCGTTCGCACCTTCAAGCTCAAAAGGACCCGTAAGTATACTTCCTTTATCTTAACTGCATAACTTTCCGCCATTATACTTATATATCTTCTTTGTGCAGGCGTGGATGCTACCGCATTCCAGGGTGGAGCGGGGAGGAGCACCTCCGGACCCATGACGGTAGGTTTGGTCAACCTACCTGAGGCGATGACCCAGGCAACTGCGCCTGCTTCAGTTGTTGGTTCAGTTGCTCACCCGGTTGAGCCAACTGTTCCAACTGTGACGACGTCTCCGCCGGCTGTCAGTGCCATATTCACTGATTCCTTCACTGAGCCGGCGGTGAGTGTTTCTGTGGATTCTTCCACAGCCGCGGCCGCGGTTGTGAGTTCACCTCCGTTGGTTTCTACCACGGCGGCCTCCGCTATGCCTCCTCCGGCGCCGGCGACTACGGCCGGTCCTTCAGGTATGTCCGGGGTTGGGGCGTCAAGCCAATCTCTGCCTCCTTCCCATCAGCCTGACCTCTAGGTTCGGGTGATGGGTTTGGCGGCTACAGGCCTGTCGTCAACCCTACAGGTGCGTAGGGTTATTTTGGCCTTTTATCATTTTATTTTATATTTTTTTTTATCATCTTTTCCTAACTGCTTTTTGCTTTTGCAGTGTCGGATTCCAATGAAGTGTATGTTCCACGATGGAACATCCGCCGAGGAACAACCCTTCGGACGCCTGTGGAATGCGTCGAGTGGGCGCGCCACGCCGCCCCAAGTGGGGTGCTGGGGGAAGCAATGTCAAGCTACCAGGAGGGTAGGTTGACAAATGAGCTCCGCATTCTCGTAGCCCGGATGCAGCCGCGCGTCTAGCTGCTTTGTCGTGAAAACGACAAGTTAAAGGCAGCTCGTATCCAAGAAGTAGCTCAGGCGTGGGCTGTCCGGGAGGAGAACAGGAGGCTCTCCGCCGTTGCTGCGGAGAAGGAGAAGGCCTTTAAGGCCCTTGAGGTTGAATTTCAGGCTCGTCTCGAGGCCCGTTCCAAGGCCGCCCAAGCTGTTAATGAACAGCTTCGGTTGGCTAAGGAAACTGCACGGAACGCAACCGAGAGGGCCACCAAGGCTGAAGCTGCTGCTGAGCCTCTACGCATCGAGAATGAGGAACTTAAAGCCAAATTAGAGAGGCTCCAGCAGGCTCATGATGCCTTGGCCATGGAAGATGCCAAGAAGCTCCAAGAGATCTTGGACCAGAGGGGGGTGCTTGACCACACTGAGCGTAAGCTAAAGGGCGTCGAAGAGGCTGCAGCCAAAGATGTGTTGCTTGCCAACCTTACAAAGAACGAAGTCGAACGCGCCCGTAATGAAGCTCAAGCTGCCCTCCAGGAGGCTCTGGTTACCAAGGAATGGCTTCTTCGAGAAGCGTTGTCTCAGGTATGCGCAGTTTCACAATTTCTTTACGCTTTTCCTTAGAAGAGTTTTGATATACTTCTGTTTTTTAGGTTGTGCATCGGGTGTTCACGAACACATCATATGACGATGCGATGAGCGCAGCCCTCAACGCTTCTCATGAGGATGGGGAAAAGGCTGGCTTCTTGCTTGGTCTAGGGTTTGTTGAACAAGGCATTCCGCCTTCCAACTTCCCTCTTTACAATGTGGATACTGAAGCTGCGTATGACCAAGCAGTGAATCAGTATGCCGCCTTCCCGCATCCGGTGGTGGAGAAGGTAAACGAGATTGCTGCTGCTGATGATGGGCTAACTATCCTCAAAGCTTTCCTTGAACCGCCACACTCTACTGATGGTGCGGGTCCAAGTGGGAGTGGTCCTGAAGCTTGATACTTTAGATCCCTTTCCACCATTAGAGTAGATTTTATGTTTGTAGACTTCTAATCTTGTATGCGGGTATGTACCCAGCAATTCTTGTAATGTTTGAATGTTGATGGAATAAAGATTATTTGTTAATGCCCTGCCTTGTTTATTTCGCGCATATTTTGTTTTAACTTAGCAATTTCTTGAGTACTTAGATAAGTTAACTTTTCAACGTGGCAGATAATAAGTTAAAGTTTTGCTTCCTCTTTCGTGATTGTGCGGATAAGACCGTCACTTTCACTTAGTAGGATGGCTAAACTTTACCTATATCTGACCTGCGTGGAAGTTTTCCTCATCTTTTCCTTTGAAATTTTCTAAGTGTTTTGAATAAGTTAACCTTTCGACGCGCGGTTGCCAATAGGTTAATGTTCAGTTTCCTCTATCATGATTGTGCGGGTAGGACCGTCACTTTCATTTATTGGGATGACCAAACTTCACCTATAGCTGACCTGCGTGAAGGTTTTCCTTAGAAATTTTTACCGTTTTATGTGTTTATGCGGGTTTTGCCGCCTTCCACACGCAACGACTTACTTCTTCCCATATTTATGCGGTGAATACCGGCATATCAGTGTGGGAAGTTCATAAGTATAAAGGTAAGGCTATCAACACAATGTGATAAAGGAGAATCATTTCCATTAGAAGTGGCTCTAGGCCTTTTCTTTACAAGTTTGGAATTGATCTACATGTAACATTTGCGTAATTGAGCTCCGTTCCATGTTCTTGGGATAGGAGTGCCATAGAGCCTTTCGAGCCGGTATGCGCCTTTTCCCAAAACTTCTTTGATAATGTACGGTCCTTCCCAGACCGGTGCCAGTTTTCCTGGGCACTCTTGGTTTGAAGCCTCGTTGTTACGCAATATGTAGTCTCCTACATTGAAGTTGCAGAGTTTTACCCGCGTGTTGTAGTACTTTTGCATTTGTCGCTTGTAGTTTTCTTCACGCGCTGCGGCTAAGTCTCTGCGTTCCTCGGTTAGCATAAGGTCTAACCGTCTTTCCGCATCATTGTCTTCTGGCTGAATCAAGACCCTTGGTGAGGGCAAACCAATTTCGACTGGGACCACGGCTTCAGTGCCATAAGTGAGGCTAAACGGGGTTTCTCCCGTACTGGCCTTTTTCAGCATTCTGTTTGCCCAAAGGACGTGTGGAACTTCGTCTACCCAGCCGGATCTGTGTTCCAGGAGTCTTTTCTTTATGCCTTCGACGATGCTTTTATTTGCTCTTTCCACCTCACCGTTACCTTGCGGGTGTGCCACTGAGGTAAAGGTGTGGGTGATTTGAAGTTCTTCCAGCCACTTTTGTAGCTTCTTGTCAGCAAAGTTGGTGCCGTTGTCACTCACCAAAGTCTGTGGAAGTCCAAAACGACAAATAATAAATTCCCAAATAAATTTTTTAATATGTTTTGCGGTTGTTTGGGCTAAGGGTTTGCTTTTATCCACTTGGTGAAGTAGTCGATGGCTACCACTAGGAACTGAACGTTTCCTGCTGCTGTAGGAAATGGGCCTGTCACATCGATGGCCCACTTCTGAAATGGCCATGAAGAGGTGACTGGAACAAGTTCATTCTTCGGGCGATGCGTGTTGGGTGCGTAGAGCTGGCAAGACCTACACTTTCTGATGTATGCCTGCGCATCCGTATGCATCCCCGGCCAAAAGTATCCCGCGTTGTTTAGCTTAGCTACAACAGCGCGTGGACCTGCGTGTACTCCACAGATGCCTTCGTGTACTTCCCTTAGGAGGTAGTCAGCATCTTGGTTGTCCACACATCTTAAGAGTGGGCCAAGAAAGTTACGTCTGTAAAGGATGTCATCGGTGAGTTGATAGTTTAATGCTTTACAACGTATTTTTCTTGCCTGTGTTTTTGACTCTGGTAGTATACCCGCTGCAAGGTAATTTATTATCGGTGTCATCCACGTTTCTGTGCCGGTTTGGATGACACAAATTTCCTTGTGCGGGACTGATGGTGTTTCAAGGAGTTCAATGCGGATGTCCTTTCCCAAATGGGTGAAGGCTAATGATGCAAGCTTGCTTAACGCATCCGCAGATTTGTTTTCGCTACGCTTGACGTGTATGACTTTATAATCATTAAAATCGCGCATAAGGGTTTTTGCTTGTGCGAGGTACAGGGCATTGTGTCGTTCACGGCCGTGTGCGTTCCGTTTATTTGGTTGGCTACTAACATGGAATCCACGTGGGCTTCCAAGTTTTTCACTCCCATTTTACGCGCAATTCTCAGCCCGGCCAAGAATGCTTCATACTCGGCTTCGTTATTCGTACTTGGAAAATCCAGTCGAATAGCGTAAGTGTATTCTTGGCCTGATGGGTTGGTTAGTTTCAACCCTGCGCCTGAACCCTCGTTGCTGGCTGCTCCATCAGTGTAGAGTCGCCAGACATCATTGATGTCCTGTGCTGGGGAGGGTTGAGCCTCCTCCTGGCACTCTTTCTCCCGCGAAGCGGGGACTTCTGCAATAAAGTCGGCCAGGACCTGGCCTTTCATGGCTGGTCTTGGCTTGTACTTTATCGCATATTCCCCCAACTCAATTGCCCATTTGGCTAGACGTCCCGATAACTCGGGTTTGCCTAGAACATTTGCAAGTTTGAAGTTGGTGAGAATGGTGATTGAGTGACCTTGGAAATATCGTCTTAGCCTGCGTGAAGCCTGTACAAGTGCTAAGACTAGTTTTTTCCAGGGTGGAGTACCGGGTTTCTACGTCTGTTAGGACACGGCTAACATAGTAAATAGGCATCTGGATACCTTTTCGCTCTACTAGCAGAACTGCCCCGGTTGCTCTATCTGTGGCAGAAAGATATATGATTAATTCCTCCCGCGCTTCTGGTGCTGTGAGCGTTGGGAGTTCGATCAAGCGTGACCGAATTTCCTGAAAAGCTGCTTCCGCTTCTGGTGTCCAGCGGAAGTGCGTTTTCTTTAAACAGTTTCTCAATGTTGACACGAATGGGAACGACCTATCCGCATGGTTTGACAAAAAGCGGTTAAGTGCGACTAGGCGTCCATTCAGTGTCTGGGCTTGATTGATGGTAGTAGGTGATTCCATTTTGATAATGGCTTCGACCTTTTCAAGGTTCGCTCTGAAGCCATCTTTAGTAACAATGACTCCCAAGAACTTCCCTTCTTCCATCCCAAAAGAACACTTGCTCGGGTTGAGCTTCATGTTTATCTTTCTGAGCGTGTTGAAAGTTTCTTCGTTGTCTTTCAACATCGCTTCTGGCTCAGGGCTTTTGATGACCAAATCATCCATGTAGACTTCCAAGTTTCTCCCAATTTGGGCATGAAACTCTTTGTCCATCAGGCGTTGGTATGTGGACCCTGCATTCTTAAGTCCGAATGGCATCATTTGATAACCAAATGTGCCATCGGGCGTCCGAAATGCGGTTTTGTCCAGATCATCTACAGCCATGTGGATTTGATGGTACCCCTTATATGCGTCAAGGAAGCATTTAAGGCGAAACGGTGCTAATGAATCCACTTTGAGGTCAATTTCGGGAAACGGGTAACAATCTTTGGGGCATGCTTTGTTTAAATCTTTGAAATCTATGCACATGCGCCATTGTTTGTTAGCCTTCGGTACCATAACGGGATTTGCAACCCATGTTTGATATCTACTAACGCGTACGATGCCCGCGTCAAGGAGTTCCTTGACTTGGGTTCTACACGCGTTAGCCTGTTCCGCCCCCATTACTCTGCGCTTTTGTATGACTGGCGTAAAAGCCGGGTCACACTTGAGCTTATGCTCTGCTTTACTTCGAGGTACACCAGTCATGTCAGCTGGTGCCCACGCGAAGATGTCAGCGTTTCTCTGTAGTAAGCGTTTGAGTAAGGTGCGCGTAGGATCAGTGATTGTTGGGCCAATTGTAACAGCCTGGTCAGGGTATTTGCCATTGAGGGCCCATTTTTCTGGTTCGGTGATGGTTGGTTTAGCCATCTTTGGTTTGGGTTTAGATGAGACAGATGCGATGCATACCTGGGGGATACCGGTGATCATCGCTACACCCTCAGCAGTTGGCCATCCCATCATGCCGTGGACTGAAGATACCACGGCGTTGAATCTTGCAATCCCGTCTCTCCCGAAGAGAATGTCGTATGTGTGGTGTGGCTTCCTCATCACGACGAAGTCCACGTCTTCTGTGCGGGAGTATTTCCCGTCCGTGAGAATGACGGGGAAAGATAGGATACCCAGGGGGGTGTTTGTGCTGCCGTCGAACCCTTCCATTAAGGCGTAAACCGTTTCCAGTCGTTCTTTGTCTTCGTCGTCTAGCTTGTCGAAGAACTGCCTGTACATAACCGTTGACGAGGCGCCGTTGTCAGCAAGAGTGCGGGAAGTTATGTAATGCCCCAGCTGGCTTTTGATGACGATAGGGCCTTCCTTGCTGGGTCCTCCTGGCACTCGCGGGAAGCGTACCTCAGCTTCCTTCCATTCGCATGGTTCTGTCGTTCGTCTTTTTCTTCCTCTGATGTTGCCATGAACCATGTGGATGCTGATGTCAACGGGCTTTCGTCCGTTGCCTTTATACCGGTTATCATTCCTTCCTCCATTCTTGATTGATGCCACAAGGTGTGCAAGTCTTCCATCCTTGACGAATGTTTCAACAATATCCTTCAAGGATGTACACTCCTCTGTATTGTGACCCTTTGTCCCGTGGAAGTCACAGGATTTGCTCTGATCCGCATTAGGTCGCTGCCGGATCATTGGAGCTTTTGGCTATAGGAGTTTTTCGGTGGCAAATATCTCCGTGACGCTTTTGGTGAGTGGCGTCCACCGGTGTTTTCGGCTTGAAGGGTGCGTGTTATCCCTTCCGCCAACAAGAGGGCGAGAGCTGGATGAGGTGTCAAAGTTTACCCTTGACTGCCAAATACCTAGCTTCCTCTTTTTGTTCTGCCGGGCGATCCGAACATTGTTTTCTCTGGTCCTCTGCGTGTAGAGGTGTGTACTCTGGGGAAGATCCCTTCCCAGTTGCTTCTCCGTCTCGGCAAAGCGCTTGGCCGCCGTCATGATGGCATCCCATGTGGATGGCATGCCGTCCTTACCCGTCAACGTGCGGATAAGCTCTGGGTATTCGGCGCCCTGGATGAAAGCGGCTGCGAACAAGATCTTCACTTATGTTGCCCAGACTCAGCTTTTTGGAGTTGAAGAGAGTGATGAAGTCTAGTAAAGATTCATCTTCCTCTCTCACGCAGTTGAGGATCGTCCACTGCTCTTCAGTATATTTCCTCTGTTGACTTAAGTGTTGGCTGAACTTGTGTTGAAAGTCCGCCCAATCATAGATGTGGTGGACCGGTAAACGATCAAACCACGCCCTGGCCGCTCCAACCAGCGTCATCTGGAACATATAACACCACGTGGGTTCCGTCCAGTTACTGACGGTTGCTCCCGCTATGAATCTGTTCAAGTGATCATCTGGGTCGGATAGACCATCATAAGTGCCGATGTTGGACATCTGTTTGGCACTTCTCGGAGCGATTGCTTCTGCAATATCCCTTGCAAACTTGGATGTTCCCGCATTTGCAGCAGTTGGTCTAAAGGTTTTGGAGAAGTCGCGTGGGTTTCCCCCCGCGTTCCTTGGTTTGAAGGTTTCTCCGAAATTCCTTCTTGGTTGGAAGTCCGTTTCTTTACGCTTCCCTTTCGCCCTATGGCGAGGGTTCGCGTCAGTGTCGGATTCCTCCCGATCATCGTCCGAGTACTTGCACTCACTGTTCATGTTGAGCTGTTGTCGAGTGCTTCCGAATTCGTCAGCCTGTTGGAGTGAACGCAAGCGTTCATCCAACTCAGCTTGTAATTCCTTCTGACGTGCTTCGGCCCACGCCTTAACTTGATCGAGTGTTTGGCGAGGGAGCCTCGTCTGTTTCTCCAACTGGGCATCAGTGAACCCCAGTGAAATATTGTTTACTGCACTTGCCCCGGCTTGGGTAACCGGGGTAGTGTTCGTAAAATTTGTGTAACCGCCGGTGTTCCCCCCAGTAGCTGGGGTTGTGGTTACCGGGGTTTCTTGGTCACTTACTGGCCTTGGGACCGGAGTAACGTTAACCATTTTTTCAGAAGTTTTGAAAAAACTGAGAATTAGTTCTAGCTTTTATGCACGGATGGCGCCAATGAAGAAACACTAAGTGACCCCGGGCAGATTATGGATAATCTGGGGGTTAAGTAATGTTTCCCACGAGGGTTAGGTCCGGCAAAGAAGGATGTTCTTCAGATGACCTGCAAAACAGACACCATGAGCTCGTCACTGAGAAGGGGGGGTTCCTCCTTGTGACCACCCTCCGGCGTGAGAATCAGACTAGATTGCTCTGAATATAAGTGTATATTGAGAGAAATAGCTAGTGAAGGTAAGATACAAGATGATGATACCGTTCCAAGGTGTTGGAGTATTTATAGCCGAAGGTAGGTTTCCAAGCAGGTACAGCCAGCTGTATAATATTCCTGTTCTACCAACTATGGGCTACGCACGTGCCATGCTGGTTGGTGGGTAGGCAGCGGCTGATAGTGACAAGGCCGGCTGTGTACTGTTCCCTTTCCACCAACTGCAGGCTATGTGCGTGCCACGACAAGGGTTGGTGAGTAGGCAGCGGCTAATAGTGACAAACAGTACTAGAGCATACTCCTCCTCGTACTGTTGTCGGTGAGCTGTCACCCTGTGATTGGTTCATGGGCTGCTTTGGTCAGATCTTGTCTATTTTGTCCATACCTTGGCAGGTATAGTACAAAAGATCTTCCAGAAGCATACGGACTGGCTCATTTGGGCGGGAGTATTCCCGCCTAGCTCATTCCTTCAGGTGACACTGAATTATTGAGTTAGTGCCTTGTGCGTGTAGCCTTGCTATTAGTGCGGGTAGCCTTCCCTGATGGCTTGTATCCGCAGCTGCGGGGACAGGCGGGGTACTTCACCATTGGGAGGCTTTCCCTGCGGGAACAGCTGGCGTACTGTGCGTAAGGTCTTCATCTCTGAGCATGGTGGGTCCTGCGGAACCAGTTGGTCCTTGCGCAGACGTCCCTCTTCAAGGTGAGTCTTGCGGGTCCAACTGGGCTCTGTTGGGACCTACCTCTTCAGCCTCACACAACAAAAACATACAAGTCATTGTATAATATTGCTCTTACATGACAGCACCCTATAAAATTAACAAGGGATGCTTAACAAACATATGATCCCAAGTGCAATGATCATTTTTCATGGATCCGTCCCTTGCTCTTCTCGTTAAAACTCCATTGGCCTTAGACTTCGATCATGATTTGTGCCTTGTGTTGGTCAAACAGGTGATCTTGTGAATCTCCAACATTCATATCAAAGTTGGGTATGAATTATTCATGGAAGAAAATATGAAATCAAAAGTGGTTAGCATTTAGAAATAAAGAACTGAGAGTGTATTTGAATTTATATCAATGTTATACACTATAAATTGAGAAAATAAATACAAATTTTGATATATTTTTTTGTATTTTATTTATTAGATAATGTTAGATTTTTTTAGTAGATAACACTAATTGATGCAGCAACTTAGTTGACAAAGATATATCAATATATTATTTAGTTTTTATTTTTTCTCCAAACAACCTAACACTTTAGTTGCCAGTGAGGATGGCCTCATCCCTCATGGGCAGGGGCGGACCTACACTTTGCTATAGGGGGTCGGCCGATCCCTGTGACAAAAATATAATTAGTGTTATGTCGAAGATAAAATCATGACCGACTCATGTAAAATTTTAACATCGAACCCCTGTAAGATAATGAAAAAAGAAGAATAAAAGAGAAAATTATTATGACAAAGGCAATCGAAGAAGTATGAAGATGGAAACTGGTTCTATGGATATTAAAAAGAAAGTTGTATTTCTCTCTCTCAACTAGAACTGTTCAAAGGGTAAGACCCTACCCTTTTACCTAATATCCTACCCGGACCTTTTACCCTTTTAGGAAGAAACGTGGACCCGAGACCCTACCCTCTAACCAATAAAAGGGTCGGGTATAAATAAGGGTTTCAAGGGTCCTAACCTTTACCCTTACAGTAATCACATCTCCTTTTGCTGCATTTACTATTTGCATATCTCATAAATGACTTTAATATATGAATCCTAGAACAATTATATTTTCATTTAATAACATAGTAAAGTCTAACTTCGAAAGTTTATCAATCATTTGAACTTATGCAAACAATATCCACATTCACAAATTACTTGTAGAGAACAATTCAGTGATTTCCATATATATGTTTCCATTAAGTGGTATGACCCTTTATTTTTAATTTTCTTAGTAGTTGGAAATTTCTGATGAATCATATATGAAATACAAACATCTCATAAATTTCATATTAATCGTGAGTCTTATGTATATCTATCTAGTAAACGGGTCAAGGGTTTGAAAAAGGTCGGACCCTTGAAACCCTTTTACCCTTTAAGGTGAAATTTAAATACCATTTACCCGGCCCATATTATTTATTCGGGTCTAATTAAGGGTTTTAAGAGTCGAGTAACTGGGTTTCAAGGGTCCGGCCCTTATCTTGCTCACCCCTACTCTCAACTATTATTATTTATTAGATGTTGGAAATGTATCTACAGGTTACACACATAGACTTAATATAGCACTTCAATTTAAAATTGATGCTATAAAACATTTAAAATAAAAATTATGTTTGTTTTCTATACTAGATGTCTTGGTTGTTTAATATCTATTTGGTTATTTATTTTATGTTTCTTTATTACACTTTTTAATGTATAACGAGTCGACCTGCGATGCATAGGTAGACGAAGAAGACCTTTAATATGCCGCCACTGCTCATGGAGAGACATCTTTGGTTGGCAATATCTAAGGTTTTCATGTTAACCTTAGTCCGTCTTTGTTATATTTTTTGGATCATGACTTCACATCTATAATACATATAAATGAAGACATAAAAATCATACGTGTCACGATTTGGTCGCTCCCTCTTTTTTTGGAGTCATCAGATTTGTTTGATTTCTAAATGGAGGTTTCTCATGCATTTGACCCGAATTCATGAGTATGGGTATTACCAAACCCAGATATTCCTTACACGGGCTATAACATCTCATTAAATTAAAAATTATTCTCACCAAATTGTTGATGTAAAAATCCTATAAAATAGGATATAATAAAAATTAATATCTTATTTATTTTAAAAAATATAAATATATATTATTTAAATTAAAAAACTAATTTGATAGTAAAAAAAAATAAACGGGTCTTGGGTCTCATCAAACCATAAGTATATTATTAACTTTCATAAATATTATTTATAATTAAAAAACCAATTTTATAGTAAAAAAAATAAACGGGTCTTGGGTCTCATCAAAACCATATAGCTTTTAAACCGGGTTATAATATCTCATTTATTTGTGAAACAATTTATTATCAAATCATAAGTATATTATTAACTTTCATACAATAAAAAAATATAAATTCAAAAAATAAATAAATATTAGAACAAACAATATAAAACAACCCCGTAATACGGGGAATAAAAACTAGTTCTCCATATATGGTTTATTAACTTATGACTTTTCATCTCTTAAGATTCATGTACTCAAGGAATTTTAGAGAGTAAAATGTCATTTTCGTCCTTGTGGTTTGTCAAATATTGCGAATTTAGTTCAAAAATATTATTTTTTGCATACAAACCCTCCACGTTTCCCATTTATTGTCAATTACATTCAAATCATTAACCCCGTTAAATTTAATCGTTAAGTTAGGGGTAGACATGTCTTTTCACTATTCTTTATTATAATACTTATTTCAGTGAACTGCGGTTTTCGTCCTTGTGGTTTGTCCAAATCTGCGGTTTTAGTCCAATAGTTTTAAGTTTGCAATTTTCGTCATTTTAGTTTCATTTCACTTGCAATTAAACCCGAATTTATTAACCTCGTTAAGTCTTGTCGTTAACCCATTTGTGTGCCCCTCATGTGACGATCAATTTTGTCATTTTTCTTTTCAAATAAACCTCAGACTTAATTTGTAACCCCCCTCATGTGAGGGGTTATGGTGTATTTGGGGAAAAAGGGGAAAAACAAAGAAGGAACAAAACTGCTACTCACGTGAAGGACACACTAATGGGTTTAACAACCAAACTTATCGAGATTAGGGAATTCAAGTTTAAGTGCAAGTGAAATGAAACCATAGGGAAAAAAATATCGGACTAAAATCGTAGATTTGGACAAACCACAAGAACGAAAACCGCAATTCGATGAAATAAGTATTATAATAAATAAATAGTGAAAAGACATGTCTACCCCTGACTTAATAATAAAATTTAACGGGGTTAGTAATTTGGATGTAATTGGCTAGAACTAGAAAACGTGGAGGGTTCATATGCAAAAAATAAACTTTTTAGACTAAATTCGCATTATTGGTCAAACCATAATGACGAAAATGACACTTTACTCAAATTTTAGATTTAGGATTTTCATGAGTGGAGATTGACGACAAAATCCATTTTGTTTTGTGTTCAGATAAGTAGATGATTATCAAATCAGAAGTAGATTTGAACACTAAACTTTTTGAAAAGTTGATTATTCAAGAGAAAGCATATGTGAAGAATTACCATTGTCTTTTTGTAAGCATTGAAAACAAACTTCTTACATACCAAAGATTTTGAATTTTTCACAAATGTAAATCTTTTTTGTTCTCATGGGAAATTATATAAATTACCGCAGAAAAACCATTGGTTGTACTTAAAATAAGTCAAAACAAGATTGAAATTCAACATATCTCAAGATAATATCCCTACGTAGGTGGGAGGATAACGGGCAAAAACCAAGAATAAACACAACGCAAAATAACCCCCTAATGTTAACCGCAAAAATATATTTCAGATTATTTCCAGCACTTGAGTGGAGCAAAACTTTTAAACAGAATCATAGTTAAACTTATCCCTTAGAGTTGACTTTCTGGAACAAAGTCAACGGGTTGGCTTTCAGAATCTTCCACTTGTGATGATGCAGTGACCTTAGCTTTCTTGAATGCACTTGAACTTCTTAAAAGGTTTCCGATTGATGTGTTCTTCAATTTGCTCCTATGAATAGTTGTGCAGTAAAGTCAAGAATTAAAAGTCAAAACAGCAAAAAAGTTTTATTTTCATATATTAAATTTATGATTAAAGCTTGTATATCACCAAACTTACTGTGAGTTTATATTGTTCTTTCCGGCGCCTTCATTGCCTTTCTTTGCATAAGACCCTGAGACAAAATGAAATTAACGTTATTACGTCAGAAGATTATAATAGAAACATTAAAAAGTAAAACTAAGTGCAACTACTGTTACTTCTTGAGATTATTTCTCCTGACGATGATGATGACGACGATGACGGTGATTGTGTTGATGATGATGATTTTCTAGATGTAGCGTATTTATTCAAATACGCATTTATATCATCACTATCATTGCCAAAGATTGTTCCCAGTAGCCTATTCCTCTTTTTCAGTGAACGGGGTGAACTTCTCTTCTCCACAGTATTAGCAAGAGTCTGAATAAAAGTCGGTTGTTGTTTGTTGGTCTTTTGAGCATTAGTCTTTCTGGTCCTTTTTGGAGTTTTCATTTTATCAATATTAGTCATATTTGGATCATTGAACACATCAACAGAAACTTGTGTTTTCTTCATGTCTTTCTTATTGTCAACAGAAGCAATTTTCTTCAGTTGGTGGCCAGGGGCAAAATTGTCGTCAAGCTCATGAGATCCAGCCTCCGGTATATCAACTTCATTATTAACCTTAGAAACTGCAGACTCAGTCGCAATTTTTTCAGGAAGATAATGGTGGTCAACACTTTGACTTTTCTTTGGCTCCAGCTCCACTTCAGTAGATTGATGTTTACTTGGCAGATCTTGAAGTTCAATTTGTGCCTCTTTTTCTTTCTCTTTATCACCATCTTTTATGTCAACATTTTCAATAATATCACCATCGACACGCTTTGTTATTAACTCGTCCTCGTTTCTTCCAGAAGATTTTTTAGTTTTCCTTCTCTTTTTTCTCTTCGTTGTATCATCCGTCTTCTCTTTCGGCTTTGCTAAATCATCTAGTACACCTTGTGCATTTACCTGACTTGTGTTTTTCTCAGTTATGGACACATCAGCATCATTGTTCATCAGACTTGCAGATTGAGGGATACGGTTATCCTCATTTGTTACAGTTACAGTTACAACATTATTAGTGTCTGTGAATTCTTTCCTTGATTTTTCTTCCACGTTTTCTACTGAAACTTCCACCTCTTTCATAATCACATCATCACCTTTCTTAGCTTCTATTAATGTGTTCTCTGACACTTCATTTATTTCTCCTTCTACAACCAAAGCAATGACTGTTGAAAGAATATCACCCACGAGATTCTCAGCATGTTTAAATACTTTCTTGGTTCTCCTTTTTTTACCTTCACCAATATTCTCAGAACCCTTAGCTCCCTTTTTCCTCTCGGGAAGCTTCAGTTCAGGTTTTTGCTTCAGTGAGGTTTCTGAATCATCTTTGTGTTTATCAATCTGATCACCTGCACGTTCTTGACCGTTGGATCCTACATCTTGTTGTGTAGAAGACTCAGTAGCTGGTTTTAGGACGAATTCATCGTCTTTCTCCTTCTGAGGCATCCCAACAGACTTATCTTGCTGGATGTTTTCAACTACCATTGCTACATCACCAACAGTTTCACATCCAACACCTTCAGTAACGACATCAGTGGCTGCTTGATCAATAGCAGAACAATTTTCACCTTTGCTTATCCTGTTATTTTCATCCCGCAAATCTTTACCTTCTGTTCTGCGTTCAAAGGTATTCTCATTGTTTGCCATATCACTATCATGTGTTAAAGCTAACTTTTCTTCTAAAGCTTTTACATTGTTTTTTATCCTTTGACTCTTACGTTTCTTTTTCACAGACGGTCCAGGCCCAAGACCGTTTTTTGGTGAAATCTCATTTGTGTTATGAAGCTTTTCGATGACAGATGTAGAAGACACTTCCTTTTCTGCGGCTTTAGGTTCCGTTAAATGTTTCATATGGCCCACGACAGTCACTTCAGCAGCATCATGTTCACAATCAGGAGTCCCTAAACAAGTTTCAAATCAATGTTTGAAAACCATTCAGTAATATAGATATGAGTAGGAGAACACAAGAAAGGCATGTATGAAGACTCAACGAAGAGGCT
Organism: Bidens hawaiensis; assembly: GCF_021521415.1. Classification (NCBI taxonomy): domain Eukaryota; kingdom Viridiplantae; phylum Streptophyta; class Magnoliopsida; order Asterales; family Asteraceae; genus Bidens; species Bidens hawaiensis. Next base: position 419,886 of record NW_027492710.1, on the reverse strand, counting down.
TTTGGCTTAAAAGAACACCAACCATATGTTGCAATAATCCCCTTGAAACATTTACACATTAAGAAATTTACTAGGGGTGTAAACAAGCCAAGCTGCTTGTGAGCTAGTCGAGACCGTCTTGCTAGAAGCTTGAATTGAGCCAAGCTTAAACGAGCTTTAAGCCCGACCATAAAGATAAGTGAAGCTGAGCACGAAAATAAGCTTGTCTGGCTAAACAAATTGAACCATGAACCGATCCAAACCCGCAAATTTCGTGTTTGGTTCGTGTTGTGTTTAGTGCAGTGTCAAATATTCACACCCTTAATTATTGAGCTCAAGTCGGCTGGCGAGCATAAACGAACCTCTTATTTATATGATTTTTATTTAATATATTACGCATATATTATATATAAAATGACAAGAAAACACTAAAAAATATATATTATGTTGTATATAGAAATTATAATCAAAATAAATAAATAAATAAATATAAATAAATAAAATTAATTATTTAATAAAAAAACAAACCAAACTCAAGCTTGAAGAACTAGTCACAAGCCTAGATCAAGCCTAATAGAGCTCAGGCTCGGCCCATTTCGTTTACACCCCTAAGTTTACTAGTAAACCCATCCTTTACGATAAATAATCCCTTTAGTACTAACGATATCAACTAATGTACCCATATTTCTAAACTTATTTTCCAGATGTAATGTAAACAGGTCCAAAATTAGCATCAAATTTGCAACTCTTAGCATTCATCATGTAATTACATAGATAGTAAAGCCCTATCATAAAAAACTAGCTTCATTGTATATATCTTCATATTTTCTTGAGTAGTTACAAACGAATCCAGTCTTCTCAAGGTTGTATTTTATTAGGAAATGGTTATTAGTTTAATCAAAAACAGGTAAACTATGTATATATTACACATTTGTTTAACTTGGTAAATATATAGAAACAGATAATAAAAAAAGAAAAATTAACTCTGCACAAAGGTATTCTATGTACTTACTCATCAATGAAGAATGTATTTCATCCTCCATAGCTGGTTTTTGGACGAGTTCATTGTCTTTCTCCTTCTGAGACATCCCAGCAGGCATCTCTTGCTGGATGTTGTTTTCAACTACCATTGCCACATCACCAATAGTTTCACTTCCAGCACCTTCAGTAGTAACAACATTAGTGGCTACTTGATCATTAGGAGAACAACTTTCACCTTTGTTTATTATGGTATTTTCATCCCTCAAATCTTTACCTTCTGTTTGGTTTTCAAATGTAGTCTCATGGTTAACCTTGTCATTAACATGTGTTAAAGCTAAGTTTTCTTCTAAAGCTTTTACATCACTTTTTCCCCGAGTCCTGTGTTTCTTTTTCGCAGAAGATCCAGGCGCAATACCATCTTTTGGTGAACTCTCATTATGCACATCACGTGTTCTTTTCTTCAATTTTTTATCTGCATTCACAGTATCCAGCTTCGGTTGTAGTTCAAAATCGAACTGCTTCTCACTGCATAATCTATCTTCTTCGACATTCTTTGAGACGGCTTTACAAGAATCACCAGATGTCAGTTGATCAACATTAAGAGCCTTTGGGTTCACCAATGGTGCCATTTTAGAATGATCTGAGGGTGACTCGTGACTATGTGTCACCCACGGTAAGGCTAATTGATCCCCAGCCTTGTGGTTAACCGTATGTTGAACACCATCAGTTTGCTCTACACGAGAAGCATCTGCTGACACATACCAGTTTCTTTTTGCAGCATTAAATGCACTTTTAACAAGCATAGAGTCTGACAAGTGATAGAAGATTCCTCTTTGTTTTACCTGTCACATTAATAAAAGTTGGATTAAAAGAGAAACAAGAGACTTACATTTTCAACCAAGAAAAATGTACCTTCAAGGATTCGACTGTAATATCTCCAATAGCAGGAAATAACTGACGGTGCTCCAACATTACTTTCCCTGCATAAAAAAAAACATGATATTTTTTTTTTAAAAAAATGTACTTGTGGATGCTTATCAGAACACAATTACTACAAATCCACTCAAGACAGATGAAATTGTTACATGAATATGAAAACTGCTACAACAAATACATTTTGCACTAGATAGACATTTGCTCTTAAGAAAAAGTATCTTCCGTAAAGAGATAGGTTCCAACACATCAACAGATATCATCCAACAGATATCATACACAACGAGCTTAGATCTACTATGCTTGGTTATAAAATGTGTGGCACTAGGAGCGCATGATCACCCGTGATGCACTGATGAGATCGCATCAAGTGGAGCAATGCGCTCTAAAATGCCTGCACTTATTAGTTAAAGTGAGTTTCTGCATAGATTACTTGTACCTTATGCATAGACATAAACTACTTGTACGCATAGAGTTAAAAGACTTAATGGTTATACATTAATCTCTTATTGTTTTTATCGTTTAAAAGTTAACAAGTTAAAATATTATCTAAAAACAATTTTGTAGTTCTTTCTAATAACAAACGTCTCGCGTACAGTCTCGCGTACTCTTTGGATCAAAACGCATCCGCACATTTTTAAACCAAGCTATGAACTAACACACATAAGCAAGTCTAATATGAAGTAACGCATTTAAGCACGTATAATTTCCTAATAGAAGATAACAAAAGCACCCTATGGTTGCAGGCTTAATGTTTGCTGTGAAATTTAGGCATTATAAACTCATTCGAATCGCAGAATAATAATTGTAAGTTACGTTAAAGCTAAAATCGGTGATAGAGCTATTATAAAAGGTGTAATAGGATTGATAATATTACTTTTGAAATCGGATACAGTGTCAGAGTGTGAGACGATCATAGCCAGATGAGTGTCGAGGCTGGTGCTGATGAATATCATGTTTTGAGCGGTTAATCCGTCGTAATCTGCAGTCGCCGGAGCCATTTCCGGCTGGAATTTAGGGTTTGGGAATGGGAAGGTGGAGATGGAGGGTTTGTGGTTTAGTGAGGTGAAACCACCATGTTTGTTTGTTCCAAGGGTTTAAGTTTCTTCTTTTGTTTTCTTTCTAAATAAATTAATATGAGATATTTTTCATGTAATAAGATTTGTATTTCATGATTTTGAGTTTTCCTTCTTGTTCAATGCGGTGTAGTGATAGAAAGATTGTGTTTCTCTTTGCTCGCAATAATTTGGAGAGCATGGTGGTTCAATGAAGGAAAACTGAGATTTTGTTATTCCTATTTAATCCTTAGGGCGTTTGGGTTTTACTTCCATTGAGTCTTCGAATGAGTGGGTTTTCTTCGGAACTGGAGATAACTTGGAGACGCATAAGGGCTCCGTATGACTAGGTTGGGCTACTTGGCGGTGGCCCTTTGTCATTGTGTCACCCCGTACGGACTATCTAGGTAATTCTCTGTTTATTGATCGTTAACAAAAAATAATTGAGCTTTTGACCCATCTACAATTGGAGTTAATTTTCTATTTGTTGAATGTTTAAAAATAAATAAATAAAAATAACCAGAGATAAAAACTAAAATGGTAATTTCTTAATTGTAGTCTAGTGATAGGAGGCTTAGGTTCTTCATTGGAGACTCAAGTTAAATCCCTATCTATCATTTTTTGGGGACAACATAGTCTGGCCAGAGTGAGCCATCGGGGCTCTCCAAATTTGAAGAATGCGATAGCCTAAATACATAAAAGTCGTCGTTCTAAAGAAATGATAGCTCTAGTAACTTTTTAAAAATTATATAACCCAAATAAATATGTGTTTTATACAACTTTTACAAATCAAACTTATAACGTGTTGAATTTATGAATTCCAATAAATACAACTTATAGCTTGGTAGATATATGGTTTTCAATCAAATGATTGTGAGTTTTAATATCACTTGAGACATCTAGTAAAATAGAAGTAACGAAAAAGATATTACTTGTAAAAAAAAAGACTTAAAGTTTAACTCAAACCATTACATGTGACCCTCTTTCGCGATTTGAACTCAAATAAAACACTTTTATTATACACTTAATTGGGTCCGACCCAACATGGTGGCACATGAAAACTCTAGCTTATCTATTCCTTATGTGAAAAGACTTCATCTTCATGGTAAAAGGGGGAGGGGAGTATTTGGGTACTTGATGGAAGAATAGCGTGGTTGCGCTAGTTTGTCAAAATCGACTACCAAAACTGGAGTTAGGGACTGTTTGACAAGTGCTGAATCATTAAATGCTAAACTAGTAAGAGGTCTGAATGATTAAGAGATTCTGAATCAGTAAGTGCTGAACTAATAAGTGTTGTTTGGTTAGACCTCTAAATGACTGTGTTGAATGACTATTTTGCACTCTGAACTATTTTGTGCTGAATATATCTTAAAACAAATTTTCATTATAACCGACCAAAATTTATATTAAAACAAACTTTCATTACAATCAACCAAAAATTATCTTAAAACAAACTTTCATTATAATCAACCAAAATATATCTTAAAATAATTCACCAAGACACTGACATAAATAACTTAACAATACACCCATAAGCAGAAGACACGTATCCATGCAATCCATCACTCCCTCCATGACCTGAAAATATAGACAAATTTATAATTTTATCAAAGATGGAATCCAATAACAAAAATATATCAAAACATGCCTACCTATCCAGTCCATTGCATATACACCAAAAGTTGCATGATTTGAGTTGTCTTGCAAAATCAACATACCTCCTACTATAAATATGCATCACATGACCAGTTAAGCATATGATGATATTTTATTATAATCTTTAGATAAGACACCATGTTTATAATGTATATTTGAAGAAGTAAACAAGATAAGTTGTAAAAGAATGAAGTGTCTCAAAACTTAATAGCTAAATCAAGCAAAACAAAGTTGTAAAAGAATGACGACCAGAATAAACAAAAAAGCTTTCTTACCGGTAAAGCAAACACAACACAGCACCCGACATAAGAAAGCTTCCAAAAGCAATAACTCTCAAATGCAACAAGCAGCCTAACCCACCTGCAGTACAATGAGATTTTAAGGTAATTTAAAAGGTACCAATTAAAATTCACATAACTTATTCACATGAACTATAAGCATAAGCTACAAATACAGCAAACAAAGCGAATATAATATGCATGAGCATATAATACCGGGTACTAGTAACGATCCGGTACGATACATGTTTGTTACGGGTATCGAGTTGATCTGTGTGTTTTAGTAAATTCAATTAAAATCATAATCTATCGTTTTTATTGATGATTTGCATTATCACAAATGTAAATTTGGCCACTCTAATACCTTTTCAATTAAATGGAATCATAAATATAACATAAACATGAAAAAATAAATTGACATAGATTTCGTTCACATTGTGCACACAAGTTTCTCATAGAAATGAAATCACAGGCCAACCCCGCAAACTAATAAGCAAGGTGTAACAATCGTCTTTTTCGGTTATTGTTGTATTTGTATCAAAACCCAACCCGATTGTAAACTGAATCTTTCGAAAATATAAAATATTGGACTTTTATGTTTCATAATCATCTCACACTTGTCGGTTTTCGAAAACACTTTCTTACGGTCTTTAAAACGCTTAAAACGCCTAAAAACGCTCCGAAACGACCTAAAACGACCCGCGAAGCAAACTGGACCACCCCCCCCCCTCGGAGGCGCCGCGTCACGCGGACCAAGAGGAAAGGCCGGTCGCGTGGCGTCTACTCTCACCTGCACACATATTTTCGGATTTTGGCTATTTTGTTTGTATTGTTTGACTTGTTTACACCTTTTTAACACATGAAACTCTTGATATAAACCAAGGAAAACAACTTTGACTATTTCCCTATATAAGCAAGCCTATCCTCTTCATTTCTCCTTGTTCATTTCATCTTCTTTCTCTCCCAAACAAAGTTCATATCTCTAACGTTCAAGGTTCATAATAATCAAGCAACAACCTTCTTTAATTTTTGTTTTGTTACTTACTAATTCATATCTTGTGGTACAACATATATATAATATGCACCACTTGTTTCCTTCGGCTTTCATCTTCTCCGGGAGGTGATATGCTACAAGGCAAGGCTTCATGGAGAACTCATTGTAGTTCTTGATTATACTATTTTCCTTTAATGCTTTACTAGTCTTGTTTATATTGTAAGTAGTGTAGTTTCTAATTCATGTTTAAAGAGTTTCATGGTATTGGGTATGAAGTCACTAGTCTCGGTTTTATCTCGAGATTAGACCCGAATCAAGATGTAAGGCCCCGTTACCGGTAGCCCTACTTTGTACGTTGGATTTACTCATAAAAGCAGTTCTAAATATCAGAGTTAATAAAAACTTTCGCGGAATAATAAAACTTCAACCATGACATTTTACATAACCCTCAAATCATGTCTTATAAAACATTCGTAGACAATTAAAACAAAACATAGTCTTTAAAACATCACAACATTTCCTCAAGATGTCAGTATCTTCGATTCCATGCCATGTGTCTTCAGTCACGCAAGCTGCCTCAACCTATTTGCATGTGTGAAACTAAAAGTCAGCTACGCTGAGTGAGTTCTAGTTAATCACATAACTTACTTTTCATACACATATACGTGCCTGAAGGTACGCATTACATACATATCATCATCAACAATCGTCCATACACATTCATATCTAACCATACATTATAAAGGGCGTTTCACCCTACATATGTCACACCCTCAAAATCCACTAACGGAGTTTTACCGTCAGAGGGTGTGAACTAACAGGATCGGAATCATTAGTTATAATCAAACCATAAAAACGTTTAAATGCAAATAAGTGCGGAAACGTAAACCATATAAATAAAGATGATTCAAACAATGCATGTTCCTAGACCGTGCGCCCGCCTCGGCTACCTGAGAATAACATACTAAAAGGGTCAACACGAGGTTGGTGAGTTCACAAGTTATATAAAAATAAATCGTTTAGCATTTGCGTTCAGCGTTTTACGTTAAGTGTCTTGCGTAACCACGTTACGGCGTTTAAGCGTTTTGCGTAACCACGTTACGGCGTTTAAGCGTTTTGCGTAACCACGTTACGGCGTTTAAGCGTTTTGCGTAACCACGTTACGGCTTTTAAGCGTTTTGCGTAACCACGTTACGGCGTTTAAGCGTTTTGCATTACCAGATAGTGTTATGTCAAATTATATATCGATAGGTAGCTAATCTATACAACAAGTATCGCTAAGTGGTTCGAGACCGAAGCTGACTGTTTATCAAGTGCCCGTCACCAGGTCAACCCAGACCATGGTAAGTGTTAGCCAAAATTACACCCACTCAACCTCCAGTTGAGCTTAGCGTCGGGTGGGGTTTGTCAAACCCAGTAGTACTACTCAACAGTGACTCGCTATTCCAAATATTAACCGGTTCGATGTGTGGGACTTCAAATGTTACGTTTGCCGCTTAGCCTTTACAAGTGATATATAATTTATAACAAAATCTTAAATATGCGTTTATCTCAGAAAATGCGTTTATCGGAGTATGTTATCTCCCCCAAGTGAAAAACGTTTGAAAACAGTTCAAAGAGCGGGGTAAGTGAAACTCACTGTTTGCGAAAAATTTCCCAAATTAGATCACCAAGTGATGCGCGTCGTAGAACTCTCTCTAGCGTTCTAAATTAACAAAGAGATTTTCTAAGTGTCGGAACGTTTAACGAGTCTCTAGACTCGGCACATAATACCTATGCACATAACATGTGTCGTGTTTCGTTTTGTGGATCGTGTGTGACTTAAACAAGTACACTTGTGATACAATACGTGTGTGAGCAATTACTTTCATGTCATGTATAAACAATGTACATCACTAGCAAATACTCCCCGTAAGGGCAATTTAGTCAAAACACGACAATTAATTAGCAATTACTCCCCACAAGGGCATCTTGGTCAATTTATGACAATCAATTAACAACTATCATATTTCATGCAATTTCACAACAATCAGCAGCTAATTTCATCGAGACAGAATTTCTACTTGAAAGATTGTACTATTTCACCGATCATAACATCTCAATTAATTCACCAAAAATCATCACTGAAGCATACATGTCTTAGGTTTCCAGAACATATTTTATTTTATTTTTATTCCACATAGATTTCTCATAATGATCAAAACACTACAGCAAACTCATATCAGTCAGATTCATGCGCAACAGAATGTTATTTGCAATTCCCGTTAAACGAAAAATCCAATAAATGCAAGACCACTTGGGTTAGGTTCCTAACTCAATAAGTCAACTTCCAGAAGTAGAACCAACCCAATTGGCCTCGTAGATTATGAGATATAACATTTACAAAACAACCTAACAGCAGGTCTAACAATTCGGCTTTGCACCACGGTTTTGTAAAATCATAAAAGTTAACTTTCACACGTCCAAAAATTACAAATTTATATTCTTTAGAAACTAGACTCAACCTAGTTTACTGTAATATCAATTATCTCAATCAAATTCCACTTTAACATCCCGTTACAGTCATTCAAACATCAACAACACAATCTGTCCAGAAACTGTTTGCATCCAAACTCAACAATTTAACAATCTATGTACTATCATGCATTCACATAACACTCTAGACTCCATAAACAATATCCATGCATATCAATTACACCCAATAAAACTAACAATTAAACATAGAGGATGCATAGAATAGTTGTTTATACCTTCCTAGCACCTTAATCTTCAATCAAACTTGAAAGATCTTGAGTGTGTGTGTGTGTATATTGATCGATCACAAGGAGAGGGGAGAGGGGATGGCTGGCCGATTTGGGGTTAGGGAAAAGGGATGGGAGTTAGGGTTTAGGTTTATCATGTATTTATAGACTAATATGTTACACCTTGGCCCCTCAACTCCTAAGTATTACTTTTTCTAGAACATTCTATCATAACTTGCACCTTAAGTTAACATTAAGTATTTCCTTTTTCTAGAACATTCTATCATAACTTGCACATTAAATTAACATGACAATAATATTATCACATAACACATAATCCTAACACATAATTATCACATCATTAGTGTTTTAGTGTGTTTCATTTATTCATCAATCGTTTGCGTTTCGGTGCAAATCCCGAAAGACTACTACACATGTAGTAAGTGTTAAGCGTCATTTAAACCCTAGTTTAAATGTAATGAAGTTTGCGTTATAGATTCAATAAATCCAAGGTTTGAATTGACGGAGTTGCGTTAACGGAGTTAATTTAAAATTGACGATTGTCACATCATTCCCATGTTAAAGAATTTTCGTCCCGAAAATTTGAGTCAAGTCGTGATGAGTGTCTGAAAAAGTAAGAAAAATTTTCAGTTTGTCATAACATACCTCGGATATTATTAGGGTCCGGTCACCCTCCATCCTCGGATATTATTAGGGTCCGGTCACCCTTCATCCTCGGATATTATTAGGGTCCGGTCACCCTTCATCCTCGGATATTATTAGGGTCCGGTACCCTTCATCCTCGGATATTATTAGGGTCCGGTACCCTTTCTTCTATAGCATCATACTATACCTGTCCTTAAATACTTTTCCTGAAAATACATGCAATCTCCGAAGAGCGTTCACGTACCATTAACATATCATACGTACATTATGCATACATCATAATTATTCATACATGCATCTTATCTTACATCATACATAGCAATCACGTCTTTAGCTACCACCTGACGGTACATGCAATATCCGAAGATCGTTCACGCACCGTCAAGCTATCATCATACATAAATCATACAAGGCATACACTTACCACATAAGGTAAGTGTATTAACTATCACATCGAGTATGCACACAGCCCCGAAAACATAACAAGGAAGTGGGGCTAGAACCTCACCTCAATGCGGTTGCGTTCACCGTTTACGGTTATTCCCCTCTTGAGCTGTGCACGACTAACTGTATAATAATTATACGTATTAATAGACTATCACTACACATATCGTCTTTCTAGTTTAATTATTACCCTCAACGAACGGTGGTCCGGGGGCAGTGCCCCTGGCTGGGGTTAAGCTGCCAGGTCAGCTTGAAAAAATTTTATTTTCATTAACAGTCTTAACACATTTTCCATTAGGATTTTGAATCGTTAAATAATTTGCTACTTAAAATCCAAGGGCTTCTTTGTAATTAAATCATTCTTTTCTAAGTCCAGGACCACTATGTCATTCTTTCAAAGTTCTGATTCGTCACTCAGTCCTTAACGAATGGGAATTCATAACGAATTACCCATTATAGCGAATCTGCCTTTGTAACGAATCAGGCATCTTAACGAACTGGTCCCTTTAGCGAATTGAACCTTAACAAACTGATCTGGTCAACGAATGAACCCTATAACGAATGGGGTTCATTCGTCCCTCCCTTAACGAATGGACTTAGCGAATGGCCTAGTTCACCCTTATTTCCTTAATGAATTACCTGCCAGTTCGCTAATCTTTCCTTAGCGAATCGGCTGGCGAGTCACATCTACTTCGCTAGTTACCCTTAGCGAATTAGGGTTAGGTCAGAGAATGTCAGAAACATTCTCTGACACGCTAACCTCGTACCAGCCGCCTTTCCGACACTGCCGCCAGAAAAACGTTGTTTCACCGGAAAAACGAGATCTAGCTCGTTTTCCACCGTTTTTCGTCTCGTTTGATCCAGATCTGAGCTAGGGGACCCCTAAGCTCATCATAGGTTCAGTTTATACCCGATTCCACCCGGATCTCGTGACTTAAACGGTTTAACGGTGTCGGCTCGTCGTTTCGTGTGTATATATCACGGATTTAAGCTCATACAACAAAATACTATCATACCTTGGGTCGGGATCCGTTTCTTCTTCTATATTTCGGCTAGAGAGAGAGAGAGATTAAGTGTGTGTTTTGAGAGGTGTATGGAATATGTGTGAATGAATGAAAATGGATATTAAGTGTTTTTATATATATGGATCATGGGCTTAAGCCCATGGTCCTTTCCTCTTTATTTCATAACCCAAGTCCATAACCCATGTCCATTTGACCCAACACTAGCCCAACTCCTAATAACCCATATTTTCATTTATTAACCGAAACCCGAAAAACGGGATGTTACAAGTCTTCCCTCCTTAAAGAGGTCTCGTCTCCGAAACCTAACTATTACATAAACAAATTTGGATAAAATTTGCGCATCTCTTCTTCAACTTCCCATGTAGCTTCCGATCCCTTGCGATGCTTCCATATCACTTTCACTAGTGGAATAACTTTACGACGAAGCTGCTTCTCCTTGCGATCAACTATCTCGATTGGTTGCTCAATGTAGTTCAGCCGTTCATCAATTTTAATGTCCATTAATGGCACTTGCGACGTGTCATCAGCCAGACATTTTCTTAGATGAGAAACATGGAATGTTGAGTGAATTCCTTCTAACTTTTCTGGCAAATCTAACTTGTAAGCCACTTCACCTACTCGATCTAAAATCTTGAACGGTCTAATGTACCTCGGACTCAACTTTCCCCTCTTCCTAAAACGAATAATTCCCTTCCAAGGCGAGACCTTGAGTATCACATTGTCACCAACGTTAAACTCAATCGGTCGTCGCCGATTATCAGCATACGACTTCTGTCTGTCTTGAGCAGCTTTCATCATTGCCTTAATCTGATCAAACTTTGAAGAAGTTTCTTGAACCACTTCCAAACATCCCATCCGCTTTTGACCAATATCTCCCCAACATACCGAAGTTCTACAACATCTTCCATATAACATCTCGAATGGTGGCATACCAATACTTGAATGGTAGCTGTTGTTATAGGAGAACTCTGCTAGATGCAGGTGATCGTCCCAACTTCCACCAAAGTCTAAAACACAAGCACGTAGCATATCCTCAAGGGTTTGGATCGTCCTTTCCGACTGCCCATTTGTTTGAGGATGATACGCCGTACTGATATTCAATCTCGTTCCCATAGCTTCATGGAACTTCTTCCAAAACCTCGAAGTAAACCGAGTATCTCTATCGGACACGATCGATAACGGCACTTCATGCTTGGATACAACCTCCTTAATGAACAAGCTTGCCAACGTTTCTGACGAGATAGCCTCTCATATAGGCAGAAAGTGAGCACTCTTGGTCAAACGGTCCACAATCACCCAAATGGTATCATGATGCTTAGCTGTGCGAGGTAGCTTAGTTATGAAATCAATGGTGATGTGTTCCCATTTCCATTCTGGTATCTCTAAAGGTTGCATCTTCCCATAAGGCTTCTGATGCTCTGCCTTGACTTGTAAACAAGTTAAGCACCTACTAACATAATCTACCACATCATTCTTCATCCCTGGCCACCAATAGTCTCTTTTCAAATCTTGGTACATCTTTGTAGCTCCTGGATGAATCGAATATCTTGACTTATGAGCTTCGTCTAAGATTCGACCTCTGAGATCTCTATGGTGTGGAATCCACATACGGTCAAACCTAGTCTTAACACCATGCGTGTTTTCCATCAACTCGTCTTGCTGACCGAAAATCCTTTCTTTCTTTACTAGCCCCTCATCTATGAGCACTTCTGCTTGCACTTTGACGATTTCTTCAAAAAGACTTGAATTCATAATCAATTGGTATGACTTCACTGTTGCAATGACTTCCTCATTCTTACGGCTTAACGCATCAGCGACCACGTTAGCTTTACCAGGATAGTACTTAATGTCGCAGTCGTAATCCTTTATCAGTTTTAACCATCTCCTCTTCCTCATGTTCAGCTCTTTCTGTTCGAAGAAATACTTTAAACTCTTATGATCTGTGTAAATGGTACACTTAGTACCATACAGATAGTGTCTCCATATGTAAGGCCCCGTTACCGGTAACCCTACTTTCGTGTTGGATTTACTCATAAACACAGTTCTAAATATCAGAGTTAATTAAAAACTTTACGCGGAATATAAAACTTTCATAAAACATTACATATCAATTCATAATCATGTCTTAAAACATTCCTCTTGTCTTTCAAAATCAAAACATAACTTATAAAACATATCAGATCTTCAGATGCCAGGCTTTAGTCTTCTGCCATGTGTCCTCCACTCAAGCCAGCTGTCTCAACCTACTCACCTGCGTGCATACTAAAAGTCAGCTACGCTGAGTGAGTTCTAGTTAATCATACAATACCATACAATACCTTATTACATACATACGTACTTAACCTCATAACTTTCTTTCATACACACATAAGTACTCATGCCTTCATTCTTACTTACATACTTTCTTTCTTACTTACATACTTTCTTTACATTCATAATCATACGTTTTAAAGAGCCTTTCGCCCTATAACCTCACAGATATTATAAGGGTCTGGTCCCTAACATCACAGATATTATAAGGGTCTGGTCCCTAACATCACAGATATTATGAAGGGTCTGGTCCCTATCCTCACAGATATTGTAAGGGTCTGGTCCCTAACATCACAGATATTATAAGGGTCTGGTCCCTAACATCACAGATATTCTAAGGGTCTGGTCCCTTACATCACAGATATTATAAGGGTCTGGTCCCTTGCTTTCGAATATTAGTAGGGTTCAGTTCCCTCTTCGTTACCATACAACATGCAACATACCTCGAGTATTATTAGGGCTTGGTACCCTTTTCGTCACCATACAACCATACAATCGTCATTTCCTTCTTTTATTAACTTTATTACGTTCATACACCTAAACATACATATCATACTTGCCATATTTATAACGTTACAACCTGACAGTACGTGCAATATCCGAAGATCGTTCACGAACCATCAAGCAATCATTCATACATATCACATATATCACATATGGCTTTATAACGTTACAACCTGACAGTACGTGCAATATCCGAAGATCGTTCACGAACCATCAAGCAATCATTCATACATATCACATATATCACATATGGCATACATTTATCACTTAGGATAAATGTATTAACAACACATCAAGTATGCACACAGCCCCGAAAACATAACAAGGAATGGGGCTAGAAACTCACCTGGATCCTGTTACGCTCGCCGTTGATCGTAATTCCTTTCTTTAACTGGGCTCGGCTAACTGTATAATATTTACACATATCAATTAACTACTACTACTAGTTTTGTATTTCTATCTATATATGACCCACAACGAACGGGGGTCCGGGGGCAGCGCCCCTGGCAGCGGGGTTCTAGGGGCGGCAGCCCCTAGCGGGGTCCAAGGGGCAGAGCCCCTGGCTGGGGTTAAGCTGCCAGGTCAGCTTGGAAAAATTGTATTTTCGATAACTGCCTTACCACATTTTCCATTAGGTTTTTAATTTATTTTATAAACGAACTTCACTTCAGGCGAAGTTAAACCTTAGGCGAACTTGGCTTCAGGCGAAGTTAAACCTTAGGCGAACTTGGCTTCAGGCGAAGTTAAACCTTAGGCGAACTTGGCTTCAGGCGAAGTTATACCTTAGGCGAACTTGGCTTCAGGCGAAGTTATACCTTAGGCGAACTTGGCTTCAGGCGAAGTTATACCTTAGGCGAACTTGGCTTCAGGCGAAGTTATACCTTAGGCGAACTTGGCCGTAGGCGAAGTTATCCTTAGGCGAAGTTACGCTTGAAGGCGAAGTTACGCTTGAAGGCGAAGTTCATCAGGCGAACTTAATCTTGCAGGCGAAGTTATCGCGCTGCAGATCTGTTTGCCCATAACTCCTTCGTTTCTTAGCCAAATAACTCGATTTTGGTACCCACGGAATCGTATGATCGGCGCCTACAAATCCCAACCATCAAATCGGCCTAAAATCGACGTTTTAGGGGTCCGATTTGGGCAGTTTGGGTTTCGGGTCCGGTTAACCCATCCAATCCTAACCATTTACAGTAATAATAGATTTGTTGGATTGTTCTTACCTTACCAACTCAGATCTATCAACAAAATCTCGGGTTTCGGCTTCGAATCTTGATCGGTTAGTATGTGTGTGTTTTGAGTGTGTAAAAGAGAAAGATGGAAATAAAATGATATCTTGGGCTTGGGATGGGTATTTATAAGCCCACGGACCCAAGGCCCATTCTCATTTAACCCATCTTACGTAATCTAAGCCCATGACCCGTTCCTTACTCGACATTAAATAACTAAAACGTGAAATCACTAAACATAACTTTCTTTTATTTAACATTATAAAAATTTTAGGATGTTACACCATATCTTTAGAGCATGCACTACTGCTGCTAGCTCCAAATCATGCGTCGGATAGGTACTCTCATGGACCTTCAACTGCCTAGACGCGTAAGCTATCACTTTTCCTCGTTGCATGAACATGCAACCTAACCCACGATGCGATGCATCAGTGCAAACAACCAGATCCTCGTCACCGTCGGGTAAGCAAGGATTGGATCTTGCGTGAGTCTCTTCTTTAACTCCTGAAAAGCCTCTTCCTGAAACTTACCCCAACTAAATACTATCGACTTTCGGGTCATACCGGTCAACGGTGCGGCTATCTTGGAGAAACCTTCGATGAATCTTCTATAGTAGCCAGCTAACCCTAAGAAGCTTCGTATATCAGTCGGGTTTTGCTGAGTCTTCCAATTTAGTTATCGCTTCAATCTTAGCTGGGTCCACGGTAATCCCTTCAGGATTAATCACGTGACCTAGAAATTGCACTTCTCGCAACCAGAACACGCATTTTGAAAACTTAGCATACAACTTCTCTTTCTTCAGAGTCTCCAATACTTCTCGCAGATGCTCAGCATGATCAGACTCGCTTTTGGAATAAATCAATATATCGTCGATGAAGACAATAACCGACTTATCCAACATTGGCCGACACACCCTATTCATCATATCCATAAATGTTGCGGGAGCATTCATTAGACCGAATGACATTACGAGGAACTCATAGTGTCCATACCGCATCCGAAACGTTGTTTTAGGGATGTGTGCCTCCTTCACTTTCAACTGATGATAGCCTGATCTGAGATCTATTCGTGAGAACCAACTTGAACCTTGCAGTTGGTCAAACAGATCATCGATCCTTGGCAAAGGATATTTATTCTTTATCGTAAGCTTGTTCAGCTCGCGATAGTCTATGCACATTCTCATACTTCCATATTTCTTCTTCACGAACAACACTGGCGCACCCCAAGGAGAAACACTTGGTCTTATGAAACCTTTGTTGAGGAGTTCTTGCAGTTGGTACATCAATTCTTTCATCTCGGACGGCGCTAGACGGTACGGCGCTTTCGCGACGGGCTGGGCTCCTGGTACTATGTCTATCTGGAATTCTATCTCCCGCTCCGGTGGCAACCCCGAAAGTTCCTCAGGGAATACTTCTGAGTAATCGCGCACTATAGGAACATCTTTCGTTTCTTTCGTCTCGGCCGTAGCGTTGACAACATACGCCAGGTAGGCACCGCACCCTCGCCTTAACAAACCTTCGGCTTTTATCATTGAAATGACGTTAAACCTTGAACTTTCCTTATCACCATAAACCGTCACGGAACTACCATCCAAGGACTTTAGCTTTATTATCCTACTCTTACATACTATCTGAGCTTCATATTCAGATAACCAATCCATTCCCAAAACTACATCTAATCCTCCTAAGGTCATAACATACAAACTAACAGGTAACTCACGTCCCTCTAATTCTATCTTACAATTATTAACCATTTTCATTACTTTCACCGAGGTGTCGCTAGCGGTTTCTATTACGAAGGTTTCAGACACTCGGCAACATTTCATTTTAGCTAGTTTACTAAATGTCACAGCTATAAAACTTCTATTCGCACCCGAGTCAAATAATACTAAAGCATAAATACCGTTTACTAAGAACGTACCGGTCACAATATCAGGAATCTGTCTAGCCTGTTCCTGGGTCAGCATGTAGGCTCTAGTCCTCGGCCTTGCTTGATCAGCATCTCTCTTCCCACTACCTCCAGCCTCGCCATCAGTGCACTCCCTTGCCATATGGCCTGTCTTACCACACTTAAAGCATGCTGGTTTTGCATTACATTCATTAGCATAATGACCCATCTTCCCACACTTATAGCAGGCATTTTTCCCCATCCTGCACTCTCCACCATGAGCCTTTCCACATTTGTGGCACATGTCCAAACCAGTACCCCACTTGCACTCGCCATCATGTACTTTTCCACATGTCTTGCAGGTCGGTCTTTCCCACACCTTCTGTTTCTTGTCCTTAGGGTTCCATAACTGAGTACCAGGTCGTTTGACAGGCGCGACCCACTTCTTTTCCTTCTTCTCTTCCACAGCCATCTCATCTGTCAAGTCCTCATAAACCGTTTCCGCGAGCCCTACAGCAGAATCAAAAGTACCTGGTCTACCAGCCTTGACCAAGACACGAACATTCTGTGGCAGTCCCCTAAGGTAGCATTTGATCCGCTTGGCCTCGGTGTTCACCATGTCTGGCACCAACCTTGACAGACGGTTGAATTCAGTGAGGTATTCTCGGTGCGTCATCTTACCCGCCTTCAGACTTAAGAACTTCATCTCAACCTTCTCTATCTCTGCATCAGCATAGAATCGTTTCATCACTAACTCCTTCAGATCGTCCCACCTCAAGGCCTTGATCTCTTCTCGACTCTTCCTCTGCTCAACTGTCTCCCACCAGTACATCGCCTCCTCACCGAATGATTGGGTAGCATACCCCACAGCTTGGTCGGGACGACATTCGCTAATTCGGATAATTTTGTCCATCGCGGTTATCCATTGGAGAGTAGCGATTACGTCTCCCAAGCCGGTTAGCTCCTGTGGACCACAGCCTTTGAAAGACTTATAGTTGCACCCACCTCGGCCCCTTTTCTTGTCATCATCCTTCACTGACTTCACCACGCTTGATTCTTCCCCTTCCTCGTCATCATTTTTCTTACCATCTCCTTCCGCCCTTTCAGCGGTTCTTTCATGGCCTCCAACAGACCCTTCAGCATTCCAGTTCTTCGCAACAGCTGCTACTGCTTGAGCAATGGCAGCTTAAACAACAGGGTCAAGTTGATACCCCTCGATGTTACTCGGATTTCGACCAGCTCCACTTCCTTCTCCCTCATTGTTAGTAGTTACTTCCACCGACAGTTCTCGAACAACGCGTGGCCTGCCACGACGTCTCGTACGTCCTCCTTTTCCAGCAGCTTTCGTAGCTCCAGCCATTCGTATTCTATAAGGAAACACAAACATCATCACTTAAGGAGCCATTTAGTACAAGGATAGTAAGGCTAATAGGTAATAACATTGGCCAACTGTGATTAGCTGATCACGTTACTTTCCGTGTCCTATACACTTCCTCATATGAGTCTATTTGTACTAGTTCTATTTCTAACAGTTAGACAATCAAACAGTTCATATCATCACGTACCCTATCCCTAGCAACTAAGCTAGCATTCATACATTCTTTATTTAGCTACTACGCAAACATTTATTCATCATTCTACTTTACATGTGAATTTAATCACATATTTTACCTTTACTTAGCTTGCTTGAGTGACACATGGCATTCTCGTACTGGCATCTTCTTTCTTTTCTTACTTTAATCCCATTCTCTGTTCGAGTCTAAGCATGTAGGATGCTTAAATCTCTCGAACTTTGCTCTGATACCAACTTGTAAGGCCCTGTTACCGGTAGCCCTACTTTGTACGTTGGATTTACTCATAAACGCAGTTCTAAATATCAGAGTTAATAAAAACTTTCGCGGAATAATAAAACTTCAACCATAACATTTTACATAACCCTCAAATCATGTCTTATAAAACATTCGTAGACAATTAAAACAAAACATAGTCTTTAAAACATCACAACATTTCCTCGAGATGCCAGTATCTTCGATTCCGTACCATTAACATATTATACGTACATTATGCATACATCATAAATATTCATACATGCATCTTATCTTACATCATACATAGCAATCATGTCTTTAGCTACCACCTGACGGTACATGCAATATCCGAAGATCGTTCACGCACCGTCAAGCAATCATCATACATAAATCATACAAGGCATACACTTACCACTTAAGGTAAGTGTATTAACTATCACATCGAGTATGCACACAGCCCCGAAAACATAACAAGGAAGTGGGGCTAGAAACTCACCTCAATGCGGTTGCATTTACCGTTTACGGTTATTCCCCTCTTGAGCTGTGCACGACTAACTGTATAATAATTATACGTATTAATAGACTATCACTACACATATCGTCTTTCTAGTTTAATTATTACCCTCAACGAACTGTGGTCCGCGGGCAGTGCCCCTAGCTGGGGTTAAGCTGCCAGGTCAGCTTGAAAAAATTTTATTTTCATTAACAGTCTTAACACATTTTCCATTAGGATTTTGAATCGTTAAATAATTTGCTACTTAAAATCCAAGGGCTTCTTTGTAATTAAATCATTCTTTTCTAAGTCCAGGACCATTCTGTCATTCTTTCAAAGTTCTGATTCGTCACTCAGTCCTTAACGAATGGGAATTCATAATGAATTACCCATTATAGCGAATCTGCCTTTGTAACGAATCAGGCATCTTAACGAACTGGTCCCTTTAGCGAATTGAACCTTAACGAACTGATCTGGTCAACGAATGAACCCTATAACGAATGGGGTTCATTCGTCCCTCCCTTAACGAATGGCCTTAGCGAATGGCCTTAGCGAATGGCCTAGTTCGCCCTTATTTCCTTAATGAATTACCTGCCAGTTCGCTAATCTTTCCTTAGCGAATCGGCTGGCGAATCACAACTACTTCGCTAGTTACCCTTAGCGAATTAGGGTTAGGTCAGAGAATGTCGGAAACATTCTCTGACACGCTAACCTCGTACCAGCCGCCTTTCCGGCGTCGTCGCCAGAAAAACGCCGTTTCACTGGAAAAACGAGATCTAGCTCGTTTTCCACCGTTTTTTCACCGTTTTTCGTCTCGTTTGATCCAGATCTGAGCTAGGGTGACCCCTAAGCTCATCATAGGTTTGGTTTATACCCGATTCCACCTGAATCTCGTGACTTAAACGGTTTAACGGTGTTGGCTCGTCGTTTCATGTGTATATCTCATGGATTTAAGCTCATACAACAAAATACTATCATACATTGGGTCGGGATCCGTTTCTTCTTCTATATTTCGGCTAGAGAGAGAGAGCTTAAGTGTGTGTTTTGAGTTGTGTATGGAATATGTGTGAATGAATGAAAATGGGTATTAAGTGTTTATATATATATGGATCATGGGCTTACGCCCATGGTCCTTTCCTCTTTCTTTCATAACCCAAGTCCATAACCCATGTCCATTTGACCCAACACTAGCCCAACTCCTAATAACCAATACTTTCATTTATTAACCGAAACCCGAAAAACGGGATGTTACACAAGACCGAACCAAGACCAAACTCTTGTTTACTAGTTTTTGTTTTAAATAGTTTTGTTTACTAGTTTTGTTTGAAATTGTTAAATAAACATGTTTATGTAAGATTTGAATATTATAACTTCTAAAACCATTTTTATAGTTCTATGGTATTTGGGTATGTGGCAACCATCCTCGGTATCATTCCGAGTCAAGGACCGAACCAAAACCGAACTAAACCGAGTTCACTTGCTTAAGACACACAAGTGTGTTTTTGGCCATCGAAACTCATCTTTTCTTCAAGAATGTATTTTAAACTAATGTTAAGTATTTTATCAACTTACTTGGTGTGTCGGAATCCAACTTGATCTTATAACAAGTTTGGACCGGTGAAACCAAATACTCACTTAACGGATGTTAAGGTTATTCACAATAGAACTATATACTTGGTTAAGTCTTTTGATTTTATTGAGTTATCTTAAAAAAATTTGGAGAGTTAACTTTGAGTTTAGTTAATTATCTAGACCCAACTTAACAAATTTGAATACTCGATTAAAACCTTGTTTTGGTATTCAATACCCAAGGGTCTTGCAATAGTGCATGATAACCCACATAAGTTACTTAACATAGGTTGAGTAATATTTATAAATGAAATACCAAGACCCGGTTTCGAGTAAACTTACTTTTTATAACATGTCTTTAATTTCCCAAATATTTACATTTTTAAACCATAAATTTCATTTATTTACTTTACTTGTCATATTTTACTTTAAACCCTTCCAAGACTACCTACTAACTTAAGACCCGTCTAATCTAGGTCTTGCTCGTTAACCCGATCTCCGATTATTCACGAATCAATCTTTCAAGTTACTTAGTTAACGTGAGTACATTTCATCCCCCGTTTTCACTTTTATGTGTTGGGGGTAACATGCATATTTATTCAAAACAAGAATGATTTATTATACACATTTCTCAAATCACAAACTTTAGGGTGTATGATACTTGAATACTTGCACTTTTGTGTGTTATATGTCTCATATGCTTTACGTGCACGAGTGTTTATTTTTATGTTGTTGTTGAGCCTCATTAAGTATGATCATACGCTCCCCTAACTACTTAGCCTTGTGCTAGTAGAATAGGGCCTCATTATCCAAGTATGTCGGTTGTTACCAATTAGAAAGGATCCTCATTTACATATGTTTTATATACCACGATCGATGCTTTTATTTATAGTCTCATATACGTTTGTGGATTTCGCTCATATTATATATACTCAAACTATGAAATTGCTCACCAACATACGTGTTGACAAATATTATTTTATGCATTATTACAGGTTTGATTATTACTTGAGTTGGAGTTCGAAAACATCATTCTATTTTGATACCGCTAGGTTATTAGAATAATGAACAATATATATTTCTTGTCTTTTGGTGTTTATTTGTATGAACAATATGTGTTACTTTGATGATTGAATGAAATTAATGAGTTGATTAAATATTGTCACTTAAATAGTGTCTTGTGTTATTGGGCAATCCGTTTCACCCCGGCATGTTCCGCCGCCTTTGGTAACACAAGGTACAAATCAAACTAAAACAATTTTACTTAAATCACTCCCAGACACATAAACACACACAAGTATTCCGAAAATTAGGGCTTAAAATGTGACATTCGTCATTTTCGGTTTAAATTGTATTTGCATTTGTATGGAAAACCCGACCCATTTTGGTCTTTCGGATCCTTCGTTATTAATAAAATATTGGGTTTTATGTTCATTTATGTTTCACAATTGTCGGATCAAGGAAACACACTGTGCCTTAAAACACCTTTTTATTATTAATAATGACTTAAAACGATTTTCAGGGACCCAAATCGCCAAACAACCAAAGCTAAAGGGGTGTTTCAACATATCCTAATGCATGTAACTCTTGAAAACAACATTATGGCCAACCCTTCACTCTTTCCTTGTATAAACAAGACCAATGCATCCCATTTTGGGTTGCTCATTCACCTCAAACTCTCCCCAATCTTGATATAAGTATTGTTCTTCAAACTCTTGATAGTTTGACTTCTCAATGTTAAACTACTTTTAATCTTTGTTTCTAACTAACTATTGTTAATTAAATCTTTTTATTATACCTTGTTTAAAACATATTCCCCTTGTTTCCTATGCGTTCCCTTCTCCGGCCATGATCGGTTTAGGTGTATTGCTAGGCAAGGCTTCGTGGAGGACTATTATAGTCCTTGTTAAACACTTTAATTTATGTTTTAATTTATGTAAGCTTACTATTGTTGTTTAGTTTCTAATTACTTTAGTTTCCAAATCATTGTAATGAGTTCTATGGCATTGGGTATGTAGCAACCATCCTCGGTTTCATTCCGAGTCAAGGACCGAACCAAAACTGAACTCTTGTTTAAATACTTTATTATTTACATGTTGTATGTAAGACTTGAATATTATCATTTCTAAGTTTATTATAATAAGTTCTATGGTATTGGGTATGTGGTAACCATCCTCGGTCATATACCGAGTCAAGGACCGAACCAAGACCGAACTAAACCGAGTTCACTCGCTTAAGACACACTAGTTGTGTTTTGGGCCACTAAATCTCATGTTTTTCTTTAAAGCTAGATTATAAACTAATTTTAATTATTTTCTCAAAATACTTGGTATGTTGGATCCAACTTGATCTTATAACAAGTTTGGACCAACAAAGCCAAACACTCGCTTAACGGACGTTAAGGTTCTTCCTAATAGAACTACGCACTTGGTTAAGTTTTTTTTGTTTTCATTGAGTTATCTCATAACATGTATCACTTTGGAATCTCGACTTCGGATTTGACCAATTATCAAGACTCGAATCGACAAATCCGAACACTCGTAAAATCTCGTCTTAGTATCTATTTAACAAAGGGTCTTGCAATATCGCACTTATACCCAGATACTTACTTAACAAAGGTTGAGTAAAACTAATGAATAGAATACCAAGACCCGATTTCGAGTAAACTTACTTTTCTAAAACCATTACTTTAATTCTTATGTATTTACACTTAAACCCTTAAACTTTAATTATTTATCTTACTTGTCATGTTATTTTCAATGTTTTAAAAACCGGTATTTTACTTGTACCGGATTAGGTTAAAAAATGGTACAACCGGTTGAACCGGGTTATACCGGGAGGTTCAACCGGTTGAATAGTTTTTCTTATAATTTTCTATAAATGGAACTTCAATCCAAAAATAACCTAACACTAAATTATTTCATAACAAAAAATCATCCAAAAGTAAATCCATATTAAAAAAATGATGCAAAAGCACTCAACTTTTAAAAAATAGTCATAAAGTTTACACTTTTAAATGTTAATTGTTGGGTTAAAAGTAATTTTGAAAAAATATGGGCTGCAAATATCAAAAAATTCTCGAACTTAAAACCGGTTTACCGGTAAAAACAGGTATTTTAGACAAAAACCGCCGGTACGATGTTCTAACAAACCGGCCAAAAATACCGGACTCAAAATACCGGCTTGTTGTCTGAAATCCGGTTTACTGGTTAAACCGGCCTGTTTGAACCGGTTTTTAAAGCACTGGTTATTTTACTTTAAAGCTTTTAAGTCCATCTACTAACTCAAACCCCTTTTTAATCTAGGTCTTGCTCGTTGAACTTACCTTTCCGTTTTACCGCAAACTAATCCCTCAAGTTACTTATTTCACGTGAGTACATTTCGTCCCCCGTTTTCCTTTTTATACTTTGGAGGTAACATGCATACCTATTCAAAACAAGAATGATTTATAATACTCTATCCTCAAACCACAAACTCTAGGTTGTATGATACTTAGAATACTTGCTATATTATGTTTCATATGCTTTACGTGCATGAGTGTTTATTATTATGTTGTTGTTGAGCCTCAATAAGTATGATCACACGAACCCCTAACTACTTTAGCCTTGTGCCAGTAGAATATGACCCCTTTATCCGAGTATGTCGGTCATTACCGATTAGAAAGGATCCTCATTTATTTATGATTCATATACCGCAATTCTTGCTTTTATTTATAGTTTCATATACAAGTTGTGGATTTTGCCTCATATTATATATACTCAAAACTATAAAATTGTTCACTAACATTCGTGTTGATAAATATTATTTTATGCATTGTTACAGGTTTGATTATTGGTTGATTGGAGTTTGAAGATACTATCTTATTTCGAGACCGTTTAGGTTATTAGAAGAATGAACAATTAAATTCTTATATTTGGTGTTATTTTGTATGAACAAGATGTGTTACTTTTGATGATTGAATGAAATTAATGAGATATTTAAATATTGTCACTTTAATAGTGTATTGTGTTCTTGAGCAATCCGTTGCATCCCGGCATGTTCCACTGCCTTTAGTCGGGACGTGCATAAAAAATCTGATCACAAACACACATGTATCTACTCAAAATTCAAAACAAATAAATATACCAAACTATTTCAAGCGATTCCCTAAAAAATCAAGATGAATAACATCCTAAATCAAATTAAGAGAACCAGGAAGAACTCCAACATACGATAGGTAAACATATTTTAAATCATAAACATTAATCAACTAAATCCCTAGTCATATCAACAAAGAAGCGAATCCATACCTGATGCAAAAAGAATTCAAGAGATCATGGGTGACAGGATATGTAAAACGTGAAAACAACTATAGAATAAAATAAACCTGTATATGATGACTCATAAAACATATCCCCCATACGTGTCTCATAAAGCAACCAGCTCGTGAATGAAGATGCATATGGGAGGCGTCAATTTGATAGAGCAGCAGTAGTAGGGTTCAGTGGCCCAATAACAACTGGATAATATTTCAAAATGCATGTTTTAGTATGTATTATGATAAGCAGAAATTAACACACAAATTCCTAAATCATATCTAAGTCAAGTAATTAACATCCAGAAAGCTTTATAGCATCATCTATGATATCAAATAGCTTTGCATACATAATTTAATCATCTCTAGTTTGTCTAACCGAGCTGAAACGTATTAGAAAAATTCCTACCATCACTTGTTAAAATCGTCAAACCTAATCGATGATACATATAACATTAAGCTATACCGATTAACAATTGCAAAGATAGTATAATAATTAGGTTAAAATAACGATGTTTACAAGAAAATAATTGACCTAATCCCATCGGAACTTCTTCATTGGGAGCTCTTCGCTTGATCACATCCTCTCAAATTCTCTCCGTCTGAATGGAAACTTGCGTCAAGACGACGACGGAGACGGCGACGGAGATGGACAGTGGTGGCAGTGCTAATAGTTACGAAAATTGGAGAATGAGCGAGAAGAAGATGAGTGCGCTCTGGATGAAGGTGGATGAGAAGGGTAATCAGGTAGTTTTTCTCATTCAACGTTGTTTTCTGGCTAAATGGTTAAGAGGCTGGTTCAGCCATCAAGATGTGTGATTTTTATGAAACAAACACTTCAATGTCTATGCGAATAAGATCTAATATATGAATGGATCCATTCAGACTCAAACAAACATGGCCTTATACTACTTGTTGTACTATAATCGTTGAGTTTGGAAAAAGTTTCAGGAAAAAAAAAAGAAATAAGAAGAAGAAGATTTTGTTTAAACCTTTTTTTTTCATTTTACACACACAAATAAAAATAACACAACATACAGTTTGTAAGGTCCCGATCTGTTGCCCTACATTAGCGTTGGATTTAATCATAAACAGAATTTTAAATATCATAGTGAATTAAAACTTTTCGCGGAATAAATAAAGTCAAGTGTTCATTACAAAAGTCTTAAAAGTTAAACAAACATTCAAACATGTCCTTAAGTTCAACATCACAAAATATCATAATTTCCATTCTTCAGATGTCAACTTCTTTATTCTTCTGTCATGTGTCCCTCTTCAAGCCAACTGCTTCATCCTACTCACCTGCGTGCATACTAAAAGTCAGCTATGCTGAGTGAGTTCTAGATAATCAGGCAACATACATTACATTCACATACTTATATATATATATATACATACCCGAAGGTACATATTACATACTTAACTTGTTTACATTTTATTTATACATACATATATACATTCGTTCTTTCAAACTTTCATGCTTTAACTTTCATAATTCATACATAACTAACCCTACGTTTTAAAGAGCCTTTCGCCCTATAACCTTCGCAGACATTATTAGGGCCTGCAACTCTTGAACCTTCGCATATATTATTAGGGTCTGCAACCCTTTAACATTCGTAGATATTAGTATGGTCTGCAAGCCCTTTAACATTCGTAGACATTATTAGGGTCTGCAACCCTTCATAACCATAAAACCATACATACGTTTAGTTATATATATATATATATATATATATATATATATATATATATATATATATATTCCTATTCGTCTAAACACATACCCAAAATCCTTTCCATATCATTCATATATCATCATTAAACATACATATAGCATACACTTACCACTTATGGTAAGTGTATTAACTAATCACATTGGGTATGCACACAACCATGTAAACATAACAAAAAATTGGGCTATAACTCACATGTGTCGTGTTTCTCTCTGAGTTAACTAGTAACACCCATCATTATCTATGTACGGCTAACTGTGTAATAGTTATAAATATCAATTAGCTACCCATAACTAGTTCACATTCTAAGTAAGTGAAACCCCTTACGAACATAAGTCTGGGGGCAGCGCCCCTAGCAGTGTAAGGCCCCGTTACCGGTGCCTCACATTTGGGCGTTGAATTTACTCATCAACATAGTTCAATTCATCAGAGTTAATAAAAACATACGCGGAATATAAAAACTTTCATAAACATTACATTAATCCATAACTTGTCTTAAAATAAACACTTTGTCTTTCAAAATATCATAATATTAAATATAAACGTCTTCCAATGCCAGCATCTTATTCAATGCCACGTGTTTCCCTCAAGCGAGCTGTCTCATTCTACTCACCTGCGTGCATACTAAAAGTCAGCTACGCTTAGTGAGTTCTAGTTAATAACATAACATACTTTACATTCATACGCACTTACATACTTTCATTCATACTTTCATATTTAAAATTCTACTTTTCTATCCTGCCTCGGATATTATTAGGGTCCGGTCCCATTTCTGCCTTGGATATTAATAGGGTCCAGTCCCTTTTCTGCCTCGAGATTATTTAAGGGCTCGCTCCCTTTTCTGCCTTGGATATTATTAGGGTCCAGTCTCTTTTCAGCCTCGAGATTATTAAAGGGCTCGGTCCCTTATTCTGAGAGCGGATCCAGAGAAGAGAGGCGCCGGGCGAACCCCCGAGAAAGAATTCTATGTTGGGCCTCATTCACTCCAATTCCTGTAATAGGTTAATGTTAATTGATAAAATGAATATAAAGAAATTATGATTGTTGTGTATACTACATGAAAATTTATGACATTATTATTACTGATTTCTGCCTTGGATATTATTAGGGTCCAGTATCTTTTCTGCCTCGAGATTGTCAAAGGGCTCCGTCCCTTTTCTGCTTTGGATATTATTAGGGTTCAGTCCCTTTTCTACCTTTCTATCTCTTACATTCATTCATAACATACATACGTATCATTCATAGTTCATGCATAACATTCATATTCATAATTATAACTTGGCAGTACGTGCAATATCCGAAGATCGTTCACGTACCGACAAGCAATCACTCATACATTATACATGGCATTCATATTCATAACTATAACTTGACTGTACGTGCAATATCCGAAGATCGTTCACGTACCGACAAGCAATCATTCATACCGTTCACATATTTCACATAGGGCATACACTTATCACTTACGATAAGTGTATTAACAAATCACATCCAGTATGCACACAGCCCCGAAAACATAACAAGGAATGAGGCTAGAAACTCACCTGGATCTGGTTGCGTTCGCCATTAATTGTGCACGACTAACTGTTAAATAGATATATATATATATATATACATATATATATATATCAATTAACCTTATAACTAATTAAGTTGGTATTTTAGTTCACCAACGGGCTTCCCAAGTTGGGCTTGTTTGTTTAGTTCATGACACTGGGCTAGTTTATCTTAAATTGGATAAGGGCTTAGCTTCATGTGGACTTAGGTAATTCAGGCTCACTGTCCTTTATCTGGGCCCAACTGGACTCAGGCCCAAACCCAACAGAATGGGGTGGCTGAGAACTCCAAGCAGAGCACCCTCATGTTGACCGAGAACTCGTGTTTTGACCGAGAACTCACGTTTGGCCGAGAACTCAGGTTTGGCCGAGATCCCATGCTTGACCGAAAACCCACCTGTCACCGAGAACCCGTGGGAACCGAGAACTCTTCGTGGCCGAGATCTCAAGTTGGCCGAGAACTCAGGTTCAGTGCTGCTAGTTCATATTTTTCTATCTTATTTCCTTTTTCTAGGCTCAGGTAGCTTTTAACATCCATAACACGATTTTAACCATCATTTCTACTCTCCATAACCGTTTAATCATCCAATATCATTCCACTTCCAAGATTTAACCCGTGTCTAGCATAAAGCTTAAACCTTTATTACTTTCAAAACTCGTTTTAGGTCTAAAGCTTAAAGCGTTATCGGTTTTAAACCCATTTTAACTAGATAGCTAGTGAATAGATTAAGTCCACTTTTATCATCAAGTTTGCAACTTTATGAAACATCTTGACCTGATCTACTCTAGGGGTTAAGTTTCATAACAAACCGTTCATAAAAACGTAAACTTTAAAGGTAAAAGGCATACCTTTGTGTGTTCGGTGTGGTCGCGGTTAGCTTGGTTATGAGCTTGGTTCGTGTAACTAACTTGAATATCGAAGAAGAATCAAGGATCTTGGCTCGTTTGATCTTGGATTTCTCTTACCCTCTCGCTGCC
Source organism: Bidens hawaiensis (assembly GCF_021521415.1). Lineage (NCBI taxonomy): Eukaryota > Viridiplantae > Streptophyta > Magnoliopsida > Asterales > Asteraceae > Bidens > Bidens hawaiensis. The sequence continues at coordinate 390,773 of NW_027492710.1, read as the reverse complement.
GATTATGGAAATGTATGTGTGTGTTTTTATGGTGTAGAGAGAATAAGATGGATGGAAATGGAAAGATTTAGGGTTTAGGGGGTATTTATACTCCCTTAAGCCCATGGACCTAAAAGCTCATCTTTCCTTATTAGTCCATTATTAATTCCCTTTAATAGCCTACTTATCTTACCATCTATTATCTTATTATTTCTTTTACTAACCTAAGTAAACTTTTCCATAATAAGAAATAATATATATAAAATATTATTATTTGAAATAATGGGATGTTACAAGCAGCGGGATCCTAGGGGCAGCCTCTGGCTTGGAAATTTTATTTTTGTTACTAAGGCTCCATTAAAAGTTCACAAAAAATGCATCTTCAAACTAATCGAATCGAGTTTTCAAACAAATTGAATCGAGTTTTGAAACGAATCGAATTGAGTTCTGAAACGACTCAAATCGATTTCTGAAATGAATCAAATCAAGTTCTTAACCGAATCAAATCAGCTTCTGAAACGAATCGAATCGACTTCTGAAACGAACCGAATCGAGTTTTCTTCAAACGAATCGAATTCTCAGGAATTCAATTCAAAAACTGGTTTTTCATATCTTTTCATTTTAATCGTTTTTCTTACACCCCGTTGTGCCTGTATTACTGATGAAACAAGTTTTGGGCCATAACAACTTCATTTTCTTACTTTAACTCGGTCCATACGTCACCTGTTTTCCCTGAATCACATTCACTAAATCGTTTATCATAAAGTTTATACTTTTCTTATATATCAAGGCCCAATTTGCCTAAGTATCAAATCCTTGGAAAAACCAACCTCTAAAACTCAATGAGGTGGTTTGACCGGCCTAGGAATCGGTTCGGGTGCTAGTAGAGGTGGTTCGAACAAGAGATGAGGCGTTTCGACCACAAGAAGAGGCATTGTTATTTTTAAACTTTTTTAATTGTTTGTTTTTAATTTATCATAGTTGAATGATGTTTTAAGGTTTACTTTAATGTGATTGTTTTTTATCTATATTTTGAACTAAAAAAATGATATTAGGATACTTAAGATAAGTGTTGTCTATAATTAAGGAGTTTTAAGGTAGTTTATAGTGTGAATATCATGGTAGGATACGTGTCACACCCCAAACCACGGCCTAGGCGTAAGACACATATGTTGGTACCCGCATTTGTAATTATATCAGAGTTACGTATTAAAAGCAGAAGTCTTTAGAAACATGTGGATTTAAGATAAAATATTTACATTCAAAAAATACGGGATTAAAAGTTCCCGTTTAGTGTTTTTATGGTTAGTTGTTTTAATTACAATACCACCATTATATCATATTAAACAAAAAGATCTGAGCCATCGGATATCTTGAGCACTTCGTCTTCCCAAACTCTAACTTTGATTACCTGCAAAATGTTTAGAAAATACGTCAGCAACACATGCTGGTGAATATGCTGACGCTAAAAATATTTTCTTTTACTTTATTACCCCTCGAGACTACGTAGGTCTCGGCCCACCGTGGCTTAGGAATAACAAAGCTAAATACCATTATAAACTCAAGTCTCTACACTAAATACCTCAGCAAACACCGCAGCGTTCGACTTAGTTAAGTACCTGTATGTATACACATGGTCACACTACTCGCGTGAAACATCACTATGACCAGGTGTGGTGTGGTGTGCCCACCGTGTATACCACATATGTAAGGATCCAGACAAACGTATACTACAGCCTGAGGGCTAGGCTTATACTCTTGTTTATAATGTTTTTAGAGACACGTAGTCCCATGTATACCATTTTCATATAATTCATTTGACTCGTTTTAAGACAAGTTTGTAAAGTTTGGGGCGTATTCACCTTTTTTATTTGGATCGGCTTCAATACACCGTCTGAGGGTCTTTCCCGTTGCTATCTCACACCTATAGTACGAGTATAACCTTTTGTTTGTCGGGTATACTATCCGGCTTAAGACCTTTAGTCTTTTATAATCTTTACCTCGATGAACCTTTAGTTCAAATCTCTTTTCTTTTATAAATTAAAAGTCTTTCTTTTAACTTATAATTATAATATAAATCTTTAGTTTATTTCTTTTGAACCCTACGTTTCTTCTTCTTTAAGAAACATATTATTTTCTTTTCTTTATTATTTAAGAATAGTTATTATTACTTAAATAATATTTTATAACAAAGAATCATATATACATATACATATATATACATATATATATATATATTTGTATAGATATACATCTCTTTCTTTTCTTTTCTTTCTTTTGTTATATATTTCTTTTATTTTGTCGAGGTATCGAGTATAACCTCGACTTAGGATTTTAAGCCTTTATAATATTTTATTATTATTTCATTCGCCATTATGCCTACCTTTGTCGGCTTATAATAACCCTAGACGATCGAGCAGCACTTCGACGTCTTTCACCCTTTTGAATTCCTTCTTGGTCAACACTTCACTTTGGCACGCAAAACGAGGCACCAACACTTCTCCTCATGCAGGCACGCTTTACGAGGCGGGTCGTCGGAATGTAGGGATGGCAACACCTTCTTCATTGGATCGTTGGTAGAATGTGGCACTTACTTCGAGCTATATTGGCTCGGTTTACGAGGAATCGAGGGCACGAACTTTGAGGTAATAGAGGGTATTTATCTTGGGGCTTAGAGAGATGTTAGAGAGAGAGAGAGAGAGGAGTGCGAGATTTGGTGTGAGAAAGGTTGAACCCGTAACTTGCTATTTATAGGTATTTTCAGGAGCCCATCGCGATATGCGATGACCTCCTTGTCTAGCCCGTCGCGTATCGCGACGTAGGCTTGCGTCGTCACCTATAGACCTGCCACATGGCGCCACGTGGCAAACGTTGTGCCACGTGTGGACACGTGGCAGCCACGTGTTTGCGTGTCAAACAACCCATCGCGATACGCGATGTAAGGAAACCAGAATTTTTATTTTTAACCCTAAGGTTTAGAATTTGACATTTTTGGTCCATTGACTTTGGAAACTTGATATTTTGAATCCAAAACTTTCACGATGTTACAATACGCTTGGTGGAAGTTAGGGTAGTTAAGACTTGAGAGAATCCCCCTTATTACCTAAGACTATTAAGTAAGGATGTCGTTTTGCTTCCCAATTTGATGTGTCACGTCAGTGTTACATCATACCACACTCTACTCCACTATCTTTCACAATTCTATAGAAATGGTCATCAAATCACACATTCCCTAACTTTTCAAATAAAATAATAATATTTATATTACAATAATTTAATATAACTAAAAATTATTTTAATACAACTAAAATTAAAACATATATAAAAATAAAAATAAAGTTACATTCATTGAGATAATTAACAAGTAAAAATTACTTGTTATATACGTAAATTAAGAAAAAGGAAAAAAAACCAACTAAACATATTTGTTGGCGATTTGAGTTTGCAACGCCTCCAATGCTCGTTTACGCTTTTCGTCTGTGACGTCAATGTTAGTTTGGAGGATTTTAAAGCAGTTCTTCTTGTTTTTTGTTTCAAAATTTCGCCCTCGTCGGTTACTGTATCGGCTGCAACAGACACGACCGTGTGAATAAAAAGCGGAATGACCGAACTTGACTCATCATTGGATAAAAAATCCATCTTAGTTGAGAGAGATTTGTAAGTTTTTGATATGAAAAAAGGGAGACAGAATGGATTTACTTATATGGTTTTAGTAAGTTCTGTAATTATATCTTATTAAAAAACACACACACTAAGCGTTTGACAACAGTTATGTTAATTAAAAAAACCTTTTTTTTTGTCTTTTTGGAAGTGGTCAAATGCATGCAGTTGTGATATGAGAATAAATAATCAATATTTCTTTTGGAATTTCTCAAATGCGAACGACATTTTCAGCGGTAATTTAAGCTTCAAAACTCCACTACCATTGGTGCCTATTTAAGTGGCGTGGTGTTCACCGCCGCCACTACCTACCACATCATTGTTTTCATCGGCATAATGGTTTCCATACCTTACAGCCTAAAGGGTCTCTCTCTTTTATTCTTTCCAATCATATTAGTTAAAGCATATTCTCTCATATTTATGGCAGTATCTTGTATTTGACTAAAGCGTTAGAGCGTGGCCCTTAAGGCTTCAGCCTTGGGCCCCTTGTAATGAGTTGGTTTTACATATTTGGCATGAGAATAATAAGACGAGGTGTGGTTGTCTTTTTATTTACTCGGTATTCATGGAACATCTGCCCGCATGATCCGCCTAATGAAAATTTACTTCAACATTCATGAACACCGAATATAGTTACTATAGACAAGTTATGTCTTAATTCCTATAAACTCACCAACCAATATTGTTGACGTTTTTTAGTATGTATTTTAGACAACTAATCAAGAGCCCCGTTCCACAATACGCCTATGTTTACATTTTAACCCGCCTGTTTTGTTGTGGAGTGTAAGGGCATGAAATACGGTGAAACGTCCCATTATCTTCAAGTAATTTCCGAACCTTATGATTCAAGAATTCAGTGCCACCATCACTTTAAAACATCTTTTATCTTACATGAAAATTGTGTTTGAACAACGGCATAAAAACTTAAACACGTCATAAAAACCATATTTAGCTCGCAGAGAATAAAACCACATAAATTTGAAATAATCACCAACAAATGTGACATAATAACGATAACCATCAACAGCGCAAATTATTGACTAGTCCCACAATTCGCAATAGATTAAATCAATGAAAAATTAAAACAATCTCCTTACCAAATTGGCAGGAGAAAGATTCTACAAACAATGAAAAGTTACAAACTAACCCCATAAAGAATTAATATATACAAATACATGACGTAATTAAATCTAAAGTACATGAGAAGCTCAAGTTAGTCTAATAAATGATCATATGATCGTTACAAAGTCAAGAAAAGCGACATACATACTTCAAGGTTTTTTTTTTTCAAGACCAAGCCCTGCACTTCCCGCCAAGACCGAGCAACACCACGGCCATCCCGTGGGCACTCTTTCCAGCCTTATAGTTAGTTAACTACAACGAAACATTAAACTTGAAGGACTGATCTTGCAATTAAACAAAAATAAAAGCCAAATGTGTTGGTCTTCTTATATCCCCCCACGAAGCAAAGCATCTATGTGTTTCTTCGGTGATATATATATAAACAAATCCAATCTCATAAGACACGCATTTGACTCCATTTTGAACAAATAAACAAACAAACCCTACCTGTACTGCATCTCATCTAGTTTACTTTCTTTCAATCGCCGATTCGATCCTCCGCCATGGATGAAGAGTATGACGTCATCGTACTCGGTACTGGCCTCAAGGAATGCATCCTCAGCGGTCTTCTCTCCGTTGACGGTCTCAAGGTATCATTCATCACCATCATCATCATCATCATCATCATCATTTGTGTATTTAAATTCATAAATCGGACTTATGTAACTTATATCTCGTTGATTTGTAGTTACGACTCTGTTATGTAAAGAATTGTAGTTGATTCGTTGTATTAGGTCAACACTTGCGTTCGATAATTTGTACGGATGATTAGATCTGAAATGATTGATTAGGTGTGTATGTTATGTTAAAGGATGATCTGATTGCGTGTTGTAACGATCCGAGGCTTTTGTGATATGAGAGCCGCTGCATTTTATGAAAGTGTGTGGAGTAATTTTATGCTTTGTGATTTTTTGTGTTAGTAGAGATTTAGTTAGTGAAAAGTTGTGATTCGAGTTGTGAAGTATAAGGTGGTTTGTGAATCTGTTGTTTTGCTAATTATGATTTCGTGCTAGTTAAATATCGGTTGATGCTAAAGTTGACGGTGTGAAATTGTTAAACGTGCGTCAGTTATATTTGAACTGCCTGTTATTTTGTTAATATAATTTTGTGCTAGTTACATGTCTGTTGATAATAAAGTTGGCAGTGTGTGAAATTAGTTTATGTATGTGTCAATTTGGATTTGGACTGTTAACTGTCTGCTAGTTTGCTAGTTATACTTTTGTGCTCATTAAATGTCTGTTGTTACAAAAGGCGGCAGTGTGTGAAATTAGTTTATGTATGCGTAGTTTTGGATTTGAACCGTGAACCGTCTGCTATTTGGCTAGTTATTATTGTGTGCTCATTAAATGTCTGTTGATACGAAAGTCGGCAGTGTGTGAAATTAGTTTATGTATGTGTCAATTTTGGATTTGAACCATGAACCGTCTGCTATTTTGCTATTTATGATTTTGTGCTAATTAAATGTCTGCTAATTATTCGATGATTTTGTTATTAATTGATGGTGATCGAGTTTATTTGAGCTGCTGATCTAGTGAGATTTGATTTTTGGCATTAATTTTTGAAACTAGATGACACTACTATTAAGGTTAAAAATGATTTATATGCATTTTGAGTTCTGAGATTATATAATAAAACTGAATGATAACTATTATAGTTGATTTTGTAGCTTTGTTGTTTAAAAGAAGACAGTTTTACAGATAAACATATTTTTATATCGCTATTTAATACGTTAAGGTGAATTTTAAGTAAACAGCAGTACAGTACATCAAAACATCATCTAAAGTCAAATCTTTTATCTCGATTAATTTTCACGTATGCTAGTGTTTTTAACTTTTTGAGTAGTAATACGGCTAATAATCAACAAAGGTACCCCCAATCTTTGTATAATTTGTCTAAATACAATAATAACTGCAGCTTTTTATGAGTTTTCAAATAAATTATTTTGTGAATAAAGTATATTTTAAGCAAAGTATGCCTTCATCTTTTACAAAGGTTATCATAAATATTTATATGCATGTAATCACTTTTCGATGTGTTATATGTTATTTGGTTAAAATTCTTTTTTATGTCAGAAAAAGTTCTATTTGACTTGTAATCTGATATGACGTTTTTAGATTATGAAAAAACGTTGTTACGCATGCACGTGTGCGTGCGTGTGTATACACGTACATATCATAAAGTTTTTTTTTACGTTAATTTTCTTTCTAATTGCTAAACATAGTAAATAGTTGTATCGGTTATTTTTATTCTGTTATGCTGTGTAAGGCTAGAAATTGTGTTTATTTTGATTGATGCAAATATAGATATATATTCAAGCTATATTGAGACTTTTGAATAACAAATACCTTTTTTGAACAAATGCATTCAATAAGGGTTATGTATTTAATGACTACAGTATGTTAAGTTTATGAAACTTCATATTAAATGTAGTGCATATGTTTTCTTTTTATGTTTTGAAGACTAATTTTTATCTTCAACCTTTAGTTAAAACTTAAGGTTTTTTATTTAAGAAATTCTGATCGTTTTTTCCATGGTTGTCACTATCTACATTTCTACAATCTTTTGACTTGGTAAATCGTGGTTTTTGGACCTTTCTACCTTCATTTTGGACTTTTCTACCTTCATTTATGTGTTAGGTTTCTTTTTGTATTGTATTATGTAGTTGGTGGAACCTTTGAGTTGGTATTATTTTGGTTAAAGTTGATTTTATAGAATATAAATTTGCTGAATTGAAAATATGTTACTTGTCAACGGTATTATTTTGGTTAAATTTGATTTCATAGAATATAAATTTATTTATTTGAAAATCTGTTACTTGTCTGATGCATCATGGTTAATACATGTATCGCTACGATATTTAAGGTGTCAGCTACTATAAAGATATTGAATGTAAGAATAAGAAGGAAACGAATACAAACAGAGACTGTAATCTACTTCTTCACTTTAATATTGCATATTAAATCATCCACATACAAACATTGAAGCAATGACCTTAGGTTTGCCGAATGATGTTTCCTAAGCATATTAGTGTTATTAGCACGATCTGAGATTTTTGGCATTGTTTAAATTTAATTGCTGTGTTCTTAATCTATTAATCAGTAGGCTGTCTTACAGTTCGTATTATATTAGTTCCGTAGAAGATATTTTTAATTGAAATCTTGGATTTTTATTTGCTTATAAAAAAGTATACAATCTCAATGTGTTCTTCATTTGACATGAATTTAGATGTATACTGTAGCTTTGTTGCACACTTGTTACACATATTTTTTGATGTGGTGCACATGTTAGTGAGTTTGAAATGTTATTTATTTTCAGTACAAAGTGACAATTTTCATGTTATCGGCCAAATAGATAAATAGCCTCTTACACTTTGTCTGTAAATCAGGTTTTGCACATGGACAGGAATGATTATTATGGGGGAGAATCAACCTCACTCAACCTTATTCAGGTTTTGTTTTTTAAATCTTGTTTAATATGATGTCGAAACTCCAAACACTGTTTGGTATAGTTTTAGTAACATAACCGATTCAACAATTACAGTTGTGGAAGAAATTTAGAGGAAGTGATAAGCCTCCAGCTCACTTAGGTTCTAGCAGAGATTACAACGTGGACATGATTCCGAAGGTATCTATATCTTGTTAGCTTTTCTTTTTCTGGCTCTAATTCTTTTTCTTTTTTAGCATTTTTATATCAGCTTATGATGTTTTTTTTATTTTGCAAGTTTATAATGGCAAATGGGGCTCTGGTACGTGTCCTCATTCACACCGATGTCACAAAATATCTGTACTTCAAAGCAGTTGATGGCAGTTTTGTTTACAATAAAGGAAAGGTATGTTGTTTGTGTCAAATTATTGCGATTTCTACCTGCTTTTTTAACAACTGTCAATTTCCTGATATAATCTCTTAAGTCTTACGCAATTTGATAATTTTAACTGCATAGGTGCACAAAGTTCCTGCTACTGACATGGAGGCCCTCAAGTCCCCTCTGATGGGTATCTTTGAGAAGCGTCGGGCCCGCAAGTTCTTCATTTATGTTCAGGACTACAACGAGAATGATCCCAAAACACACGAGGGGATGGATTTGACGCGGGTGACAACTAGAGAGCTTATTGCGTATGCTTCTTGTTTTTTAAGATTTATAGTTACTTCTGATTTATCCTGCATTTTACTATGTGAGAATTGGTTTAATTGAGTTATATGGTGTTTTCACATAAATGCAAAACGATAGAATATCTATAGAGCCTCTAGACTTTTTAACAAACAAATAAATAAGCCATCAATCATTGGCTTAGCACACAGCTTGACATTGCATTATATCACTGGGAGATGCATACTTGATTTCTGTATTTTATGTTTTTAGTGTGGCATAATTTACACGTGTATTAGATTAGTAAAGTAATTCTTTCTAATTAAATAGAATTATATTGGTGTAGGTGCTAATTAATGGCTTTTGTAAACATTACTAATAATATATCATTTTTTCAGTAAATACGGTCTTGATGACAACACTGTGGATTTCATTGGCCATGCTTTAGCTTTGCACAGAGATGATCGCTACTTAAACGAACCTGCTCTGGATACAGTGAAAAGAATGAAGGTATTAACATTTTATCAATTATCATATTCCGTCATTTGTCTTATAATTTGTTATAAATTTGGTTATAACTAATTGATTTTCAATGTTACTTCTGCACTAGCTCTATGCTGAGTCACTTGCGCGTTTTCAAGGAGGGTCACCTTACATCTATCCTTTGTATGGATTAGGCGAGCTTCCTCAGGTGCAACTTTTATGCTACATTTTTTATCATGTTAATTTATTTACTTGTAAAATAATATTACTAATATCAAGTCAATGTTTCTTCCTATTATATTTTTGTAGGCCTTTGCTCGACTTAGTGCTGTTTATGGTGGAACCTATATGTTGAATAAACCTGAGTGCAAGGTATTCCATATCCATATATTCTAGATTTTAATGATTTTGGTCACTAATATATCTTTTAAAAATATATTAGGTTGAGTTTGATGAAGAAGGCAAGGTTTGTGGTGTCGCTTCAGAGGGTGAAACCGCCAAGTGCAAGAAAGTCGTTTGTGATCCTTCCTATTTGCCTAACAAGGTATTATAAAATCATGTTAATTTTATATATTTTTTATAATAATTCTTGTTCAAATTTATTTAAGCATGATTGATGACAGGTGAGAAAGGTGGGCAAGGTGGCCAGAGCAATTTGTATTATGAGCCACCCAATTCCAAACACAAATGACTCTCACTCAGTTCAGGTTATTCTGCCACAAAAGCAGTTGGGTCGCAGATCAGACATGTGAGTTCAAACACACTATCTGAATAGTTAATGACTTGTTATTTTTAAATTTATCTTTCTTTATTTGAAATGCAATTGTTTTGACTTTACATTATAATTTAAATTCTACAGGTATCTCTTTTGCTGTTCATACTCTCACAATGTTGCTCCAAAAGGGAAATTTATTGCATTTGTATCTACTGAGGCAGAAACTGATCAACCTGAAATTGAATTGAAACCAGGGCTTGACCTTCTTGGTCCTGTTGATGAAATCTTTTATGATGTTTATGATAGATACGAACCAGTCAACGAGCCATCTTTGGATAACTGCTTTATATCCACAGTAAGATTTTATAACTCATTTTTCTATACTTAGTTTTGTTAAATAGTATCCGGTTTGTAAACTTTTTTCTTATGTTCAATAGAGCTATGATGCTACAACTCACTTTGAGTCAACTGTGATTGATGTGCTCAACATGTATTCAATGATCACAGGAAAGGTATGTAAATACTTCTGTTAAAATAAAGTTTCATTCTTTTTGAATTAAACAAATTAAAAGGCTATAAACATTTGGTTATGGCTATGGGTTACTTTCAACCCGATCTACTCGTTTCTTTTTTTTGTCTTTTTGAATGGGACAATTTAAAAGACCGTAAACATTTAGTTATGGCTATGGGCCACTCTCAACCTGATCAACATGTTTCTTTTTCAGCCAAGTGAATATTATTATTATACTTGCATTAAAGTAGATTTTCAATATTTTCTAATAAAATAATTAAAAAGTCCATAAACATTTAGTTATGGCTATGGACTACTTTCAATCTGATCGATCCGTTTCCTTTTCAGCCAAGTTAATATATTATTCTTTCATGAAATAAAGTTTCAATTTTTTTAATTAGATTAATTTATAAGGATGCAAACATTTGGTTATGGTCATGCCCTACTTTTAACCCGAATCAACCCGTTACTTTTTCAGCTATGATTTAAAATTTACTTATTTAACCCGTTCACTGCAAAAAATAATACCCAAATCAAACTCTTTTTTTACATAATTTGGCCCAACATTGAGACCCTTGATTTTCATGGTCGGTGCTAACACGTTCGTGTTTTGATGTAGGTTCTTGACCTGAATGTTGATCTAAGTGCTGCAAGTGCTGCTGAAGAGTAGAAAAATGGGAAGTATGTTGTTTCTCTATATCTACAAGACTGGTGGAAAAAAAACTTCACTTTCAGTTTTTAAGTTTTTACTTTCAAGATATTATCTGTACTTTTGTAAAATGTGACTTGTGGTGTGCAAATCTGTTCTTATTTGTTTCTCATAATTTGTGATGAAACTTATAGTTATCGACCCATGATATCGAGCTATTCAATCCGAATAGCTCGATCATGGTTTACGACTAATCAATCGGGTGGGCTTTGGTTTAGAGAAAGATTTGGGTTTAAATCATGAAGAATATTTAATGGGGTTTGTATATATATATATGAGAATCTCTGTAAAAGTGGGACCCATAGTGTAAGCAATCTGCACTCGTGACCCCAGATTGCCATAACTTTATGGTGTGACGAGTCATTGTAGAATTGAATCGAGGCCCAACATGTCACTGTTTACACTTTAATGCGTTTATGACGGAGTCTCTACATGTCATTTTAAAAGTATCCATTTTTTACTAAAAGAAAAGTGTTATATTCTTTATTTTAAAATAAAATTTATTCTTCAATTATAAAAATATGAAATAGTTTTTGTAATTACAATTTCATATAAAAAGTTAAATACATACAGGGGGGTACAGTTTTAAGTACAATGAAAAAGTCAAGCAACTAACAGTTAATCTTCACTATAGCTATAAAAATCAATTACGTACAAACATGTTATGCGTGTTTTATAGTTTTCTATTTAAAATTAATTATACGAAAATTACGTACACGCACATTATACGTGTTTCACACTTTTCTATTTAAAATCAATTACATAAACGCCACCAAACACCCGTTAAGCTATATTTATTTTTGATTAAACACCAAATTATACGCGTCTATCATATAAATATCTTAGCCTAACCCTTCCATTTCACAAATCCAAACCAAAACACGTTTATTTCAACATTAAAATCACAATAACCCAACCACAAACACAAAACCTAACCAAAAACATAAACTCAAAATCAAAATCAGTTTGTTTTAACCTAACCACCACCCATTTTACCTGCGTACAGTAAAAATCGAAAATTATAAAGCATTATAATATTTTATTATATTTTTATGATAGAAAAATCCAAGAACAATTTGGGCTCGAAAACAACAAGAGGAGAGAGAGAGAGAGGAGTTGGGAAAGGAAAGGTAAAGGTGAGGCAAGAAACTCATTTCATTTCCAGAATAACCAAACCAAACCAAACCAAACCAAGCCTCTCTCACACACGCACTCTCCTTCCTTCCTCAACCCTGGCAGCTTAGCTAATCATATTATTATTTCATTTCATTCCATCAATCAATCAGGTTCACTTTTTTCTGCCTTATTCCTAACCCTAACAATCTCTATCTCTTTCTTCCTTTTCGCAGATATTATTATTATTATTATTATTGCTTTTTAATTATCAAAGTTTGTGGTTAGTTTATTCTCCCGATTGTATATTTTATATTTTACGTTTTGTTTGTTGCTTTCTTCTCGCAGATTATGTTAACCTAGATCTGGTTTTGGTTGGTGGAGAGATATGAATCAAGGTTTTCTCTGATATTATTATTATTATTATTAACGGATTCGATCGAGCCGAGGAATCGGAGGATTTGGATATCGCGATGCATTCTGCTGCTGCTGCTTCGAGTGATTGATTTGTTGATATTAAATTAACGAATCTGTACTTGTTAATTGGGACTAGAAATGGATAAGAAGAAAGTTGTGGCGGCTGTGGGAGACGAGGACGCCTTGTTCGTGTTAGGGAATCATGGAACCCATGACGAAATGGAAACCGATCATCCGGATAATGATGAAACTTTAACATGTAAGTCAGAGTCAGACGACAGGGATGGAAATGAAAAGCTTGTTGTTGTTAAAGAGCGTGGTGGTTGTACTTGTAACGATGGGAGTAAGCTCAAATCCAGCTTGTTGACTACTGGTTTGGGAGTTACTAATGTTGAGAAATGTGGCCAGGAGAAGAAGCTTAGTAGGCAAGATCGGATTGAGCTGGGGCGGTTGTATCAGGGTGCTGTGAGTTCTCATGATTGGGAGCTTGCCGAGAGTTTGATATCGTTAGCGGATCCGCAAACGCTTAATGATGCTTTGTGTATTTCGCTTGATTCGATTTGGTTCTTGACCTCCCATCAGGAGCTTGATGGGATTACTGGGTTGATTAAGTCGATAATCTCAAACGGTGCTTCTGACTTCACGAGAGCGGCTCTTAGGACCTTGTTCTTGGCGTCGTGTGTTTCAGCCTGTCAAAGCCGAACCATGAGCCTTGCAGACATTGTTTCTGTTATGGCACAACGGTAATCTTTATCTCGTCATTTTTAAATTGATTATATATTGAATCTTTATTAAATCAATAGTTATGTTTCTTTTTTCAGTTTACATGAGCGATTACAAGAGCGTAATGGCGATGAGGTTTTGAAGGCGGAAGCTGGTGCTAAGGTCCAGAAGTTTACTGAATGGGCTTTGAAATGTATAGGGTTTCATTCCCGTTGCCAAGGGAACAAAGATAGGGTTAACCACAACTCTGCTGTTCAGGTTCAGTTGCAGCTGTCGGCCTTCAAGACTTTCTTGGATCTAGCTGGAAATCATCTAACTGGAAAGGACTTCACAGAGGCATTTGATGCAGCTTGCTTTCCGCTTACTCTTTTCTCAAGCTCCTTTGATCCTGGTTGGGCTTCAGGCATGTCTGCAACTGCTGTTCAAGGGCTGCTAGCTATGTTGGTGGAAGGCGGTGCAGATAATGTTAACCAATGCTTTCTTGAAGCCTCACGGTTCGGAAGCACAGAACTCGTTCGCATATTGTTGCAGGTAAGCAGAAATGCATAGGCCTGTGAATGAGCAGAACGAACACGAATGAGACGTTTGTGTTGCTTCGTTTAACTTCAATCGAACAAACGATTGAACATGAACAGTTAAACGAACGGGGTTTTTTGTTCGTGTTGGGTTGTTAAGAATTTGAGCATGTTCGTGTTGTTTATGTTGTTGAGTACTGGTATATATGAACATAAACAAACCAACGTAACTGAACGTAGATCAACAAAAAACAAACATAACTGAACAAGCACCAACTAAAACTAAACGTGAACATCAACCTGTTGGGCCTAGAAACTTAATAAAACTGAACTAATTTGTAGTGGTGATATTTAATTACATAAAACTAGACAAAATTGTAATGGGCCTAATTATTAAATGAATATATAAACAAAGGTAAACTATCTGAATACACAAATGTAAACTAACTAGCCTACACAAACGAAACTAACTGAATACACAAACGTAAACTAACGATTATAAGTGAATGTAAGCAAACAAACGTTATAAACGAACCTAAACTAATATTGACGAACATAAATGAATGAACAAGACGTGTGTTCATGTTTGTTCGTTTAGTAAATAAACGAACTTTTCACATCATTATAATGTCCTTACATGTAAGAACACTTTTGTTTGTTTATGACGATCATAATTGGACTTTGATTTAGATGATAGTTTTGTATACATAGTTTGTTTATCATCCCATTCTTTTGGTTACGTGTTTTTTCCTTTTTGTTTTTGTGCCAATCTGGGAGTTGACCTTTTAGATTGCTCAAAGGAACAGTTTGGATGTAGACGTTGACCTGGCATTAGGGTTTGCTTCCCATTATGGAAAAATAGGCACCATGGAATGCTTAGTGGAAGAGGGAAACGCGATGGCCTTTTTAGGCCCGTTAATGAGAGCCACTGAACGGGGCTGCATGCAAGTGGTCCAATGGTTTGTGAAACGAGGCTGCAGAGACATGGAACTTTGTCTGGCCCTAACCGCCGCCACGTCCAGCAGCCAAGTCGACATCGCCGCCTATCTCCTCCCACACGTCCCACAACACGTCCTTGCGGCATTCAGCATTGAAATCCTCAAAGCCGCCGGTGAAAGAAGCGGCGGGTCCCTCGAAGGTGTCGCCTTTCTCCTACAATCCAACTTCCTTGGCGACCCGGTCGCCACGTATGCGGTGGCCGACACCATTTCCAGGTCAGACGACGACTCAGTCGCCCCCGAGCTGCGTGACTTCTTGCATGAACAGTGGTCCGAGGCGGCTTTCTTAGACGGGTTGAAACAAGGTCAGGTCCATTACTATAACCTGGTTAGCATCTTGAAATGGGGCGGGTCGCCCATATGCTTAATGGATCTGCCTGGCCCGTTAAGGGTTGCAATAGCGTACCTGCCGCTGTACAGGGAGTGTGTGAAGGCGGGTGGGTGTTTGTTGTCCCAACAACTAAGGGGGCAGTTGGTGGAAGCGGCTAAACAGTTGGGTGGTGTAGTGATGGAGGGAGCGGGCCAGGGGCAAGAGCTCTTGGCTGTTGTAGAGCAGCATCTTCCTCCATTTTTGCTTCATGCATGAATGATGATGGTGAAATGAATGAAACATGTTGTTTAAGAAGAAATTTTGGATCTTTGTGGGTCCTGTTTTTAATGAATCTATGTCAAATGATCATGTACAAGTGATATGGCAATTGAGATTTGTGAAGAAGCTTCATGGAATCAGTCAGTCTTATCTTAATAATCACACATTCATATATCATAATCCGTTGAAACCCTCTGAACCGAAAAAGCTGACCAGTTTGAAATATGTAGGGTCTGGTTCATGGTTCAGTTTTATCGGTTCAATGGTTTATGATTCGGTTTAAAGTTTGGAACTTGGAACTGCCTGCTTAGACCGAATCAGTCGTTTAGCATTCATGATTTAATATGTTTTTCTTTCAAAAATACAAAGTTATGTATAACTGCTGTTAGCTTTTAAGCCCAAAATTTTCGTCAAATCCAAAATTTTCTCCACACAACTTAAGAACCGGGACTTAACTATTAAAAGATCGGTTCTAACAGTTAATTTGTAACCTTAGACAAGTTGCTTGGTCGAACCACCACCAATTTCAGGGGAAACTCGCTTAACGTATCTTGAATTTCCGTCCCTTTTCTCTAAGGTCACAAATTAACTTCGTTTTGTTTTCGTTTCGTTTCTGTATCACTCTTTTTTTTCCCGATAATTGCTTTTCCGTTTATCTAGCGAGCAGTATAAGCAAATTAGGGTGTTCGTGTAAACATCGAAATCTATTGAAAGTTTAAAACGTCTAAGTTGAAGCAGGTTTGTCAGTTTAGCCTGTTTAAGACTCATATTGTTAGGTTTTGACGTTTGGTGGCATACAATTTGGTAGACTTTAATGTTTTGAACTAGAGTTGGCAGACGTGTAATAGTTTGGTGATTTGAGATTTAGTTTGATTTTTGTTTTTTTTTTCTTAAGTTAAAGGGGGTAAAATAGACTTTTTGCATCAGTTTTAACAAAAATTTAACGGCAACCAACTAACCATTCGAAGGACCAAAGTGAATTGAGTTAAATGGAAAGTAGGCACTATAGTTAGAGGTGAAAAAAAACCTGGAACCGGACCCGAAATAAAAACCTGGAACCGATTTTTTTAATACCCGGGTTTTTAATATCCGAACCCGAACCCGACTTTACCCGTAGGGTACGGATAGTGTATGAATTTCGGTACTAAAACCCGAATTCGAACCAGACCCGATTTGTATCCGGTAATACCCGAAAACCCAAACCGGTTCCATACCCGGAACCGGGATTTCCAATATCCGGAACCAGGTATTTCAAATACCCGATGTATACCCAAAAAATACCATAAAAAGATCCCTAAAAAGTGCAATCTTTTAAAAAATTCAATTTGTGCCTGATAATACCCGGAAAAAGCCCGAAAAAACCCACAAATAGGGTTTTTCCAATACTCGAAAATAGGGTATTCAAATATCCGGTTTTAGAATACCCGGTTCTATACCCGACCCGAACCCGATGCATAGGGTATGGTTTTAGAGGCAATACCCGGACCCAAACCCTACCCGATTATTACCAATACTCGGTCATACCCGAACCCGGCTCCATACCTGCCGGGTATTTGAAAAACCCGATTTGTGCACCTCTAACTATAGTCATAATTTATCATACTTGATGAAAGTTGAAATTTTTAGATGCCACATGGACTACATAGTTTGGAAATTAACTCTTTATACCTCTAGTTTATAATTACACAAAAAATATTCATTTTTAATCTTCTTATCAATTAAATAATATTTTTTATAAATTTATCATTATATATTTTTTTTTCTTAATTCACTCATAAGTCATAAACACTTTCAAAAAACATTAAAATAAAATTAGGTGTACAATATTAGTTCAAATTTACTCATAAAATCTCTTTATCTCATCTATTCACAATCACTTCCACTGCTCTATATATACTATAACTCACAATAATAAGGACTGACAAGATATGAAGGACTTGTCTCTAATCACATATCATCAACAAATAAATCTAATGTATAAAAGTTGTTTATTTTCAATCAAAAAGCTTATCTCAGGCACCAGATTAACCGAAACAAGTTTTTATTACAAATTTACTAAATTACAAATCTCAGAAATAAAATAATGATGAGCATGTTTAGCAAGTAACTAAAAGTATAATCCTCCTTTACATCTCTTAATAAAAACTAACACAAACCATTTTAACCAGAAAAAAATGGCCATTCACACCTTCACTTTGTGTCGACTCGAAGCGGGCATGAAGGCGAACGCAGTCAGAACCGCCATTATAAAGATCGGAAGCAGCAACAGCATAAGCGGTGGCGGTGGAAGAGGTGGAAGTATCAGTGGCAGCAGCAGCAATGAAGCTGTCAGCCCTAGTAGCACCAACATTGATTCCATGCTGAAATAACTCTTTGATTTTGATTTTGATTTCGGTTTCGATATCATCATTATTTTATTTCCTCCAAAGTTATTAGTGTTTGATGGTGATCGGCTATCGTACTGCGCGGGTGTTTTTCGCCCTTGCTGCACCACCATTGTACCGCCAGCGGCGGTTTTATGTGAACTCATATTCATATTCATTCTTCTTGCTTCCATAAAAGTTATTGATCTACTTGAATTTTAATGGTGAGAGTTGTTGACTGATGTTCAAAAGCATGTCAAATTGATTTGATCTGTAGATTTTGAACCTGTAATTCGCATATCATAGAAGTTAGATCACAAACCTTCATTAATCAAACGCTAGGACTAATATTTAAGATCATCATCACCAAATCTTACACCTAAAATCTACAGGAAGACTGGAAGAGTCATATACTCGTATGTTTTATGCTCATCATACGACCGCCCACAATATACTTAGATGGCCGTTTTGAACAAAAAAAATCAAACTTTAAAAAATATTGGTTAAAACGACCTTTCAAATATCTGGACGACCGTTCTGACTATACGGAAGCCAAACTTTGAAAATTACTGGTCAATGACTGTATGAACATTATCCAAATGGCTGTTCTGACCATACACGGTCAAACTGTGAAGATTATTGGTTAGAATGGTCGTCTAACTTTATCCAAACGCCTGCTCTGGCGATCGGGGAGCCAAACTTTGAAAATTATTGGTCAGAATGACTGTTTGAACTAGGGTGTGCAAGAAACCGAAAAAACCGATCCAAAATCGGAAAAACCGAACCGAAACAAAAACCAAAGGTTTGGTTTTATGTTTTTGTAAAACCGAACCGAATTTCAAGATTTTTATTTTTATAGTTTTTATTTTAAGTAATTTATAATAATTTAATATATATATGTAACTCAAATACTTTTGACCTAAATGTATAACAGTCTGTTAGTTAACATCCGACAGAATTATTTCTACCTATATTCATTATTTTCGAAACTTTCTTTCGGGCTTAAAATTTGCAAGACTCAAATGCAAAAAATCAAAAAAAACCAAAACCAAACCGAAACCAAAACGAAACGTAATGATTTTAACTTTTAAAATTCCAAAAACCGAAGTTCTAGTTTTAGACCAAAACCGCACTGAACCACACCCCCTCATTTGAACATCATCTTAACGGTTTTCTGACAGCCGTTCTGACCATGGTGGAGTCCGAAAGACCTTTAACCAATATTTAAACGGTCAATCTGATCAAAGACAGTCAAACTTTTGATAAAAAGGGTCTGAATCTAGAACCGAGAAATATAAATATAAAAAGTTTAAATCCATAGATATGATTTGACACAGATGAATGCATGACAGTTATCTGAATGTAAACAATATTCACACAATGAGATCCAATTAATGACAGACACATTACCTGGCAAAAGATGAAGAACAGGTAGAATGAGAAGAGAAATGAGTCGATGTGAATAATAATAATAAGATGGGTAATAATCCATAGTTGGATTAGTAGGCGTGGAGTATGGGGGTGGTCGGGTTCACTGAATATAGATAGCAAAACAATTAAGTATTCCTTTTTTTGAAATGAAACTGTGGGTGGGTGGTTTTCTAGACATGGACCATATCTTCGGTACTAGTCAATACCCTTACCGCCTTTTTCACTCATCACGCAACGTTAACAGTTTTTCAACCATCAATTTATTTTATTATTTTTATTATACTTTTCTTGAATTGGTAACCTACATGGATGGTGGGGGTGGGGGTGGGGGTGGGGGTGGAGGTAGATAATCTTTCTTTTTTTTTTTCTTTTTTTTTTCTTTCTATTCCTTTTTAATAATAAAGCATGTTGGTACCAATTTTTGTTTTTTTTTGTTAGGTGAGATGATTAAAAAAAATGGAGCACACGAATTCATAGATTTGTGGTGGATCAAGATTTGCTTAAATTAACCTTTTTTTTTATATTTTATTTTATTTTAAGCCGAGAAAGAATTAGGTTTTGGGTGCCATTATCATAGACGTTGGACCACTTTTGTAGGTTTTGGGTGTGAAGGAGCGCTTTACACCGTGTAGGAGGGGGCACAATGGTTTGGGCATGAGCAAATTAACAGCAGGGCATGCAAAGAGGAGGGATGGCACGAATGGGGCGTGAACTGTTGCTCCATATGTCTCTAACGTGGGTTGTGGTGGTATTAATCTGCTACGCCCAGCCTAATAGAAGTTACAAATTTACCTATAGAATATTAGAATGTGATTTAGTGGATGTTTCTACTCAAAGTTTACTTTATTAAAAGATTATTATTAGCATAGACATAATTACAAATTTTGTTCATTAAATATATACGATTTATAGATCAGGCTCTTTAAAAAGTTTATTTGCGGGTGGTGTCATTTATATGACAATATACATTCGTTTTTTGTCCTTTACACTAACTGTCATCCAAAAAATCAGTTAAATCCAAACATATCAAGACTTAACGGGGTTTTTGTTTAACATATGCTATTTAGTTTCTTTTTCTAATAATATATTTAATTTGTTTTTTTAATTATAAATACTTAAATAGTATGCGCAAAAAGACTTAAATACCCTCACATGCCAAGACTTAATGAGAGTTTTAGATGTCCGTTAGTCAAAAGAACGAAAATCAAGCTAACATGCCATGTAAAGGACACCGCCTATAAATAATATTTTAAAGGACATAGCCCATAAATTGTACATATTTAAAGAATAAATTTTGTAATTTTATCATTAGTCTAAGCACTTTAGTTGAAGTTGAACATCAAGATTAAAAAACATAATCACATTATTGCAAGAGGGAAAAAAAAAGGTCAAAACTACATGTCAACAATAAGAGGGGTGTTTTCTTATTTAAAAAATGTCACAAACATTTATAAACTTTACATTTATAAAATTTAAATATTTTTAACATAACGGCAGTGGAGTGACGAGTGAGATTATTTTTTAAAACCCATAATCATTACATGACAAATTAGATTGATTTCATATGTAAGGTACAAAATATCACCTTAGTTTACTATTTTGATGTATACATATTTCCATTTATTATTGAGGTATTGCAAGCTAACTTTTCATCTCAAGTATTATTATTGTTCGATTTAGTTGATTTATTATGTGAGTACAACACGATTTTATGAAAACAATAAATAATAATCCATATATTTTGCATAATATTCTAATATTGAATTTTGAGGTTAAAATCATATTCGATCACTTCATAACATGATTTAAAACACATAGTCATTTAGAAATTACGACTGCAACATGTAATATGTAATAAATGTATTAGTAAGATACCTCTCTCTAAATAATGACATAATTATGAGATTGGTAGTCCAGTGACAGAGACAAAGTCTCTTAAATACCAAAATGTTCTGATTGCGAGTCCCAAAGAGTACAAAGAAGTTTGCCTTTACACAAATAGCAAAGAAAAATCATCTCTTAATATCCTACGCCAATAATTCCAATTTCCCATGTTTAGCGAGCCCTAAATGATTTTTTTTTTCAAATATATGGCCACAACGGTGTACATAACCAGTTTTGGCCCAAACCAAACTGAGTTGAAAAAAATTGCCTGGAACGAGTCAAACAATGTCAAAACCACTTTTGCTCAAACCAGATACATTTAGAAACTGTTTTATCTATACTGAAAAACCATATTAAGTTGGATAAGAACGACTTCAAATCGAATTCACAACCAATTCCATGTCTAGACTGGTTTTAAAACCGAATTCCAAGTATATACATCTAAATTGGTCTGGCTTGGTTGTGCCGTATATATAGGCCTAATGGTTGGAGTCCTAACTTTTTAGAGACCTACATTTTTAGTTCTTAGTTAAACATCAACTTTCAATCCAATTTTGTTAAAACATGTTAATTTGAGTTGCATTTTACTTAACTTGTAAAACGAGAACGGGTCAAAACGTACTAAATGTTGTTTACCACTTTATTATTACTTGTTAACTCTTATTTTAAATGTTTTAGTAAATTATTCAAAAAATTTAGTACGAAAATGTCAAGTGTTGGTTGCAAATCCAAACGACAAATTATAGCACCTACATAAAAAAATATATTAGGTTTATCTTATGATGGATTAAGTATATGTGTGGCTTATGATGGATTAAATATATGCGTGGTGCTCTTTAGTCATCTCAAACTTAGATAATAAAACAATATATTAATTAGGCATTAGAACGGTATTAGTAAGGTATCACAATATCCATATGAATATTGTCATGGAGGGACCATATGTCTACTCATATATAAAGACTTTATTGGTTAATTAATATATTTATCAAATTGTCACAATATCATATAATCAAACAAACTCTTGATAACACTTGTTTCCTTGCAAAGCACATCAGTGGCCTACCTTAACTATATTTTAAATCAATTTTTTTTAGTGAATTATTCCATCCACATTTCCACAAATTTTGCATCTGGTTTGTTAATCATCATCTAAGTTATAATTTACAGTCATCCTTTTGCTTTATGTTTTATAGTGTATCGATGGCAAAAAAAAACATAGATGTTTCGGTGTCTGAAGAAACACTAATAGACCCCGGGCAGATTACGGATAATCTGGGGGTTAAATAGATGTTTCCCACGAGGGGTTAGGTCCGGCAAAGATAGTTCTGATGATGACCTGCAAAACAGACACCGTGAGCTCGTCACTGAGAAGGGGGGGGTACCTCCTTGTGACCACCCTCCGGCGTGAGAATCAGACTAGATTGCTCTTGAATATAAGTGTATATTAAGAGAAATGACTAGAGCAGATATGATGGTATGAGATGAGATGATAATACCGTTCCAAGGTGTTGGAGTATTTATAGCCGAAGGTAGGTTTCCAAGCAGGTATAGCCGGCTGAATAGTATTCCTGTTCTGCCAACTGTGGGCTACGCACGTGCCATGCTGGTGGTTGGTGGGTAGGCAGCGGCTGATAGTGACCAGGCTGGCTGTGTACTATTCCTGTTCCACCAACTGCAGGCTATGCACGTCCTCCGACAGGTTGGTGAGTAGGCAGCGGCTGATAGTGATACAGTACAAGAGCGTGCTGCTCGTCATACTGTTGTCAGTGAGCTGTCGTATCTTTGGTCAGATCTTTTGTCCATACCTCGTCAGGTACAGTACAAAAGATCCTCCAGTATCGTACGAACTGGCTCATTTGTGCGGGAGTGTTCCCGGCTTTGTGTGGGAGTGTTCCCGGTTTGCTCACTCCTTCAGGTGACATTACTGAATTATTTAAGAGTTAAGTGCCTTGTGCGTGTAGCCTTGCTGCGCGGGTAGCCTTCCCTGATGGCTAGTATCCGTTGCTGCGGGAACAGGCGGAGTACGTCGACCATTGGGAGGCTTTTCCTGCGGGAACAGCTTGCGTACTGCGCGTAAGGACGTCACGTCTCTGAGCATGGTGGGTCCTGCGGATCCAGTTGGTTTCTGCGCAGACGTCTCTTCAAGTTGTCTTGCGAGTTTAGCCTTTGCGCAGACGTCCCTGTTGAAGGTGAGTCTTGCGGGTTCAACTGCGCAGACGTCCCTCTTTGAGGTGAGTCTTGCGGGTCCAACTGGGCTCTGCTGGGACCTACCTCTTCAAGTCCCCCCAGTCCAATGTTCTTCTCATGAATTGTTAATAAGTGAGGTGAACTTTTGGACTTAAGCAAAGGGTTTTGAAAAAAGGGTTTAGTTTTAAGGTTTTCCATGGGGATTCTTCCCGCGGAAGTCCTAATGTCACGTGCAGAAATTCCCGACTTTTCTGCTTGATCTTTGGGTATGATGCGGGTAGGTCTGTAACCTCCTCGCAAGTCAGGAGCGTTGAGTTCCACTTGTGTAGATTCTCCATGAGGTTTTGGTAGTTTTGAACATAGTGATCAATTATGTTAAAACAACCAATTCCATCTTGGAGCTTCAATCTAGTTCTCGAAGTTCCCGCTATGCGGGGATGTTATTCCCGTTTCCGCAAGCATGGCCCAGAAGATCCTTCTTGGTTTCAATTCCCTGTGGAGTGCTAGGTATGTGAAGGGTTTCGCCTTGACACTGTACCCGCACTCGTCTTATAGTTACTTTACTTCCAAGGTATTCCTGGCTTCAATTCCCTGCGGGTGCTAAGTATGTGAAGGGTTTTGCCTTGACACTGTACCTGCACCCGTCTTATAGTTACTTGGTTGCCGAGGTATTCTTGGCTTCAATTCCCTGCAGGTGCTAAGTATGTGAAGGGTTTTGCCTTAACACTGTACTCGCACCTGTCTTATAGTTGGTTGCCAAGGTAAGGGGTATAGTCCCGCTTACTTTTGAATCTTTTTGAATCTTTTTGAAATTCGAAGAGTTGGTGAAAGGATAAGAACAGTCCAAACTGTTGAAACGTCATCCGACGGTTTCTTCTGGCAGTGTCAGGACGTGCAGGAAGTTATGGCGACGTGACAGTATATGGTCATTCCAGACGCTTTTTCAGGCGCGTGGGCGCGAGTTTTCGGGCGCGTGGCCGCGAAGTTTACGGCACGCGTCCTGTCAACAGCTGTTGCCAGCTTGCTTTTTCCACGTGTCATAGTTTCATTGCACCAGTGTTTTCCTCTCTCTTCCGCATTAAATTCATCGCATTCATTGCGATGAGTATATAAAGGGAGGAGAGGTTGCATCTCAACTCACAGTTTCACCTCTCTTCTTCTTCTAAACGATTTCCGGCGAATACTCTAACTTTTCTGTCGAGCATTCGCCTGAAATCGTTCTTCCTTACATCCAAAACATGTCTTCTGTTCATAATCTTGAGGCTACCGCCGAGGAGTCTGACGTGTATGCCGAGAATCCGTCGTCCACGTCGAACAAGGATGACAAGAGTACTGCTGGCGAGTGCCAGTGTGCTCTTCCGGCCGACCTCTATCAGTACGTCGTCAGGAAGTTCATGCTCGAGCCTTTCGAGCCTGAGTTTCCTGCACCTCATCAGACGGTGTACGATGCCCCAAAGGGCAAGATAGGGGTGTACGCTGCATTCTTCGTCTATGGGAATCTCAGGTTCCCATTGACGAAGTTTGTATACCGTGTTCTGGAAAGACACGGTGTGCATCTGACTGAGGTACACCCAATGGCGATCGCCAAGATCCGCCATTTCGAGTAGGTGTGTCTCATTCTGAGTGTGGAGCCCCATGTTGACCGCCTGATGACCTTCTATTCCTCGAGGTGCATCCAGGGGTGGTATACCTTGGTCAATCGGATCAAGGGTTTGAAGATCTGCGCTACCGAGCGCAGTCTTCGATCTTGGAAGCGGGAGTTCTTCTATATCTCCGCTCGCGTCGTCCCCATAGCGATTACGTTCAAGAACGGGAGAGCTCTCCCGAACCTTCACGCCTCCAACTACCAGGAGGCGGAATGGTTCTCCAAGGTTTCCCGGATCCAGTCTCCGGTTTACCGCTTTACGGAATCCGGGATGGTGATGCTCGGGATGAGCCGGGTGTGGAAGGAGGCGTCACAGATTCCCATCGTCCTCGAATACGGTTTGAACTCTGTCCCTTACGGTATGCTTCATATTATCCGTTAATTTAGGGTTTTTGTTCTAACCGTTTTTTCTTTGTTTTCAGAGGGAAACGACTTGCAGTCTCTCCTGCAGCCGCGGGAGAGTGATGGTCCCGCTCGGATGGGTACTCGTGCTCTAGATGAGAACGAGTTGCCCATCCTTGAGCAAACTGCGGATCGGTTCGTGGAGGTCTACCCGCCAGGCCACGAGATCCTGAGCGCCAGGCGGCCAGGTAAAGAACTTTTTGACTCTCGCCATCTCAATGCTCAAACCTCTGTGGGAATTCCTCTAATTTTGTCATCTTCTGATGAGGAATCCGCAGATGGTCCTTTCTTGGCGAGGAAGAAGAAGGCTGCCGGCGGGAAGGGGAAGGCGAAGGTTGCCTCCACTACCGATCCGGTGAATCGGTCTGACTCAGAGACCGAAAGCGAGGAGGTGGCGGGGAACCCTGGTGGTGTTGAGATCACTGCTCCGGAGGTTGAGACGGCCGTCACCTCCGGGCAGCCCAGTACAGCGACGGTGACCGGCGTAAAGAGGCCGGTTCCATCGGGTTCGTCCCCGCCTGTTCGTATCTTCAAGCTCAAGAGGACTCGTAAGTACAAACTTCCTTTACTTTTAACTTCATATCTTTCCGCCATTATACTTATATATCGTCTTCGTGTAGGCGTGGATGCTACCGCATTCCAGGGTGGAGCGGGGAGGAGCACCTCCGGACCCATGAAGGTAGGTTTGGTCAACCTACCTGAGGCGATGACCCAGGCGGCTGCGCCTGCTTCAGTTGGTTCAGTTGCTCACTCGGTTGAGGCAACTGCTCCAACTGTGACAACGTCTCCGCCGGTTGCCAGTGTCATATTCACTGATTCTTTCACTGAGCCGGCGGTGAGTTTTTCTGTGGTCTCTTCCGCAGCAACGACCGCGGTTGTGAGTTCACCTCTGGTGAGTTCACCTCCGTTGGTCTCTACCACGGCGGCCTCCGCCATGCCTCCTCCGGCGTCGGTGACTACGGCCGGTCCTTCAGGTATGTCCGGGGTTGCGGCGTCTAGCCAATCTCTGCCTCCTTCCCATCTGCCTGACCTCTTGGATGGATATCCGTTAGGTTCGGGTGATGGGTTTGGCGGCTACAGGCCTGTCGTCGACCCTACAGGTGCGTAGGGTTAATTTTGGCCTGTTATGTTTTTTTTTTTATCATCTTTTCCTAACTGTTTTTTGTTTTTGCAGTGTCGGATTCGAATGAGGTGTTTGTTCCGCGATGGAACATCCGCCGGGGAACCACCCTTCGGACGGCTGTGGACTGCGTCGAGTGGGCGCGCCACGCCGCCCCCAGTGGTGCACTGGGAAAAGCTATATCAAGCTACCAGGAGGGTAGGCTGACAAACGAGCTTCGAATTCTCCTTGCCCGGATGCAGCCGCGCGTCGAGCTGCTTTGTCGTGAAAACGACAAGTTAAAAGCAGCTCGTATCCAAGAAGTAGCTCAAGCGCGGGCTGTCCGGGAGGAGAACAGGAGGCTCTCCGCCGTTGCTGCGGAGAAGGAGAAGGCCTTCAAGGCCCTTGAGGTTGAAGTTCAGGCCCGTCTCGAGGCTCGTTCCAAGGCTGCCCAAGCTGTTAACGAACAGCTTCGGTTAGCTAAGGAAACCACTCGGAACGCAACTGAGAGGGCCACCAGGGCTGAAGCTGTTGCTGAGCCTCTACGCACCGAGAATGAGGAGCTTAAAGCCAAATTAGAGAGGCTCCAACAGGCTCATGATGCCTTGGCCATGGAAGACGCCAAGAAGCTCCAAGAGATCTTGGACCAGAGGGGCGTGCTTGACCATACTGAGCGTAAGCTAAAGGGCGTCGAAGAGGCTGCGGCTAAAGAAGTGTTGCTTGCCAACCTTAACAAAAGTGAAGCCGAACGCGCCCGTAACCAAGCTCAAGCTGCCCTCCAGGAGGCTCTGGTTACCAAGGAATGGCTTCTACGAGAAGCTTTGTCGCAGGTAAGCTTAGCTTCATAACGTCTTTACACTTTTCTTTGTACTAAGAAAAGGTTTTGATACTTGTATTTTTTCTTGTAGGTTGTGCGTCGGGTCTTCACGGACACATCATATGACGATGCCATGAGCGCAGCCCTCAACGCTTCTCATGAGGATGGGGAAAAGGCTGGCTTCCTGCTTGGTCTAGGGTTCGTTGAGAAGGGCATCCCGCCTTCCAACTTCCCTTTATATGATGTGGATACTGAAGCTGCTTATGACCAAGCAGTGAACCAGTATGCTGCCTTCCCGCATCCAGTGGTGGAGAAGGTGAACGAAGTTGCTGCTGCTGATGATGGGTTAACCATTCTCAAGACCTTTCTTGAACCGCCACAGCCAAGTGATGGTGCGGGTACAAGTGGGTTTGGAGGAAGTGGTCCTGAAGCTTGAACCTTTAGATCCCTTTTCACTGTTAGGATAGGTTTATGTTTTTGTATAGATTTACACTCTTGTAGGCGGGTAGATACCCGGCCATTCTTGTAATACTTGAATTTTTATGGAATGTAAATCCTTTGTGCGGGTAGGACCGTCACTCTTGCTTTATAAACGTTATACGACTTGCTCATGCATATTATAGTTTAATTTGGCACTTGTTTTGCCGCATAAACAATATATGATTCGCTTGTGCATACTTTAGTTTAACTTAGCAATTTTTTTAGTACTTTGAATAAGTTAACCTATCAACGTGGCAGATAATAGGTTAAAGTTTTGCTTCCTCTTTCGTGATTGTGCGGGTAAGACCGTCACTTGCACTTAGTAGGATGGCTAAACTTTACCTATATCTGACCTGCGTGGAGGTTTTTCTCATTTTTTCCTTGAAGAGATTTTCTAAGTGTTCTGAATAAGTTAACCGTTCGACGCGCGGTTGTCAATAGGTTAGTTCGGTTTCCTCTATCATGATTTGTGCGGGTAGGACCGACACTTTCATTTAGTGGGATGACCCAACTTTACCTATGACTGACCTGCGTGAAGGTTTGCCGTTTTTTGTGTTTATGCGGGTTTTGCCGCCTTCCACATGCAACGACTTGTTCACACTTATTTATGCGGTGAAAACCGGCATCAGTGATTTGAATAAATTAACCGTTCGACGCGCGGTTGTCAATAGGTTAGTTCGGTGTCCTCTATCATGATTTGTGCGGTTAGGACCGGCACTTTCATTTAGTAGGATGATCAAACTTTACCTATGACTGACCTGCGTGAAGGTTTGCCGTTTTTTGTGTTTATGCGGGTTTTGCCGCCTTCCACACGCAACGACTTGTTTTCCCACTTATGTATGCGGTGAAGACCGGCATATCAGTGTGGAAAGTTCATTAAGTATAAATGTAAGACCATCAGCGTCAATGTGATAAGGAGAATCATTTCCATTAGAAGTGGCTCTGGGCCTTTTCTTTTACAAGTTTGGAATTGATCTACATGCAGACTGTATAATTGAGCTCCCTTCCATGTTATTAGGAGTGTCATCGAGCCTTTCGAGCCGATATGCACTTGGTTCGGAATCTCGTTGTTTACGCAGTATGTAGTCTCCGACATTGAAGCTGCAGTTTTATTCGTGTTTTCCCCAACTGGGGTTCTACATGCATTAGCCTGCTCAGCGTTCATTACGCCACGAGGTGCGTGAGCGTCCCATCTCTGACAAATGCTTCGACGATGTCTTTCAAGTCTACGCATTCCTTGGTGTTGTGGCCTCTTGTCCTGTGGAAGTCACAGAATTTGCTCTGATCAGCGTTGTGACGCTCTCTGATTACTGGAGCCTCTGGCCATGGGAGTCTCTCGGTGTCGAATATCTCGGTGACGCTTTTGGTGAGTGGCGTCCATCTGGAGTTCCGGTTTGACGACGGCATGTTATCCTTTCCGCCTAACCGAGGGTGTGAGCCGGATGAGGTGTCAAAGTTCACCCTTGACTGCCAAATGCCTAGCTTCCTCTTTTTGTTTAATCGGGCGATAAGGACATTGTTTTCTCTTGTTTTCTGGGTGTAGAGGTTTGTGCTCTGGGGAAGATCTCTACCCAATTGCTTTTCCGTTTCCGCGAAGCGTTTAGCTGCTGTCATGATGGCATCCCATGTGGATGGCATGCCATCTTTACCCGTTAAGGTGCGGATGAGCTCTGGGTCTTTCGCGCCCTGGATGAAAGCAGCGCGAACAAGATCTTCGCTAATACTACCCAGACTTAGCTTCTTTGAGTTGAAGCGAGTGATGAAGTCTAGCAAAGATTCATCTTCCTCTCGAATGCAATTGAGGATTGTCTATTGCTCTTCGGTATACTTTCTTTGTTGGCTGAAGTGTTGGCTAAACTTCTGTTGGAAGTCTGCCCAATCGTAGATGTGGTGGACCGGTAGACGGTCGAACCACGCCCTGGCTGCTCCAACCAGCGTCATCTGGAACATATAACACCACGTGGGTTCCGTCCAGTTGCTGACGGTTGCCCCCGCTATGAATCTGTTCAAATGATCGTCTGGGTCAGATATACCATCATAAGTTCCGATGTTGGACATCTGTTTGGCACTTCTTGGGGCGATTGCTTCCGCAATGTCCCTTGCAAACTTGGAGGTTCCCGCATTTGCAGCGGTTGGTCTGAAGGTTTTAGAGAAGTCACGTGGGTTTCCACTCGCGTTTTTTGGTTTGAAGGTTTCTCCAAAATTCCTTCTCGGTTGGAAGTCCGTTTCCTTACGCTTCCCTTTCGCCCTATGGCGAGGGTTTGCGTCGGTGTCGGATTCCTCCGAATCATCGTCCAAGTACTCGCACTCATTGCTCATGTTGAGCTGTTGTCGAGTGCTTTCGAATTCGTCAGCCTGTTGGAGTGAACGTAAGCGTTCATCCAACTCAGCTTGGAATTCCCTTTGACGTTTTTCCCCCCACGCTTTAACTTGTTCAAGTGTTTGGCGGGGGGGCCTCGTCTGTTGTCTTTCCACCTGGGTATCAATGAATCCCAGGGGAGGATTGTTTACTGCACTTGCCCCGGCTCGGGTAACCGGGGTAGTGTTCGTAAAATTTGTGTGCTCGCCGGTGTTCCTCTCAGTAGCTGGGGTTGTGGTTACCGGGGTTTCTTGGTTACTCCCTGACCTGGGGACCTGAGTAACGTTAACCATCTTTTCGGAGGTTTTGAAAAAACTGAGAATTAGTTCTAGCTTTTATGCACGGATGGCGCCAATGAAGAAACACTAATAGACCCCGGGCAGATTACGGATAATCTGGGGGTTAAATAGATGTTTCCCACGAGGGGTTAGGTCCGGCAAAGATAGTTCTGATGATGACCTGCAAAACAGACACCGTGAGCTCGTCACTGAGAAGGGGGGGTACCTCCTTGTGACCACCCTCCGGCGTGAGAATCAGACTAGATTGCTCTTGAATATAAGTGTATATTAAGAGAAATGACTAGAGCAGATATGATGGTATGAGATGAGATGATAATACCGTTCCAAGGTGTTGGAGTATTTATAGCCGAAGGTAGGTTTCCAAGCAGGTACAGCCGGCTGAATAGTATTCCTGTTCTGCCAACTGTGGGCTACGCACGTGCCATGCTGGTGGTTGGTGGGTAGGCAGCGGCTGATAGTGACCAGGCTGGCTGTGTACTATTCCTGTTCCACCAACTGCAGGCTATGCACGTCCTCCGACAGGTTGGTGAGTAGGCAGCGGCTGATAGTGATACAGTACAAGAGCGTGCTGCTCGTCATACTGTTGTCAGTGAGCTGTCGTATCTTTGGTCAGATCTTTTGTCCATACCTCGTCAGGTACAGTACAAAAGATCCTCCAGTATCGTACGGACTAGCTCATTTGTGCGGGAGTGTTCCCGGCTTTGTGCGGGAGTGTTCCCGGCTTGCTCACTCTTTCAGGTGACATTACTGAATTATTTAAGAGTTAAGTGCCTTGTGCGTGTAGCCTTGCTGCGCGGGTAGCCTTCCCTGATGGCTAGTATCCGTTGCTGCGGGAACAGGCGGAGTACGTCGACCATTGGGAGGCTTTTCCTGCGGGAACAGCTTGCGTACTGCGCGTAAGGACGTCACGTCTCTGAGCATGGTGGGTCCTGCGGATCCAGTTGGTTTCTGCGCAGACGTCTCTTCAAGGTGTCTTGCGAGTTTAGCCTTTGCGCAGACGTCCCTGTTGAAAGTGAGTCTTGCGGGTTCAACTGCGCAGACGTCCCTCTTTGAGGTGAGTCTTGCGGGTCCAACTGGGCTCTGCTGGGACCTACCTCTTCAGTGTCGTATGTATGTTCGAAGACCAAACGTGACAACATAGGATGAAAATAGGACCAACTTCATAACGAGAGATGATATTTACAGACTTGATTGCTACAAGAACAAATATGTAATCTACTTTTTAAGTTATGTGTCATTAAACTTGCCCGTTACCATTCTTGAACCTCAGACAAAACCAACCTCTTACGATTTACCACCAACACGAGTTTAAAAACCTAGATCATTTAAATTAACACCAATATAAACATAACTCAAAAACAAATCAAAGCTTTATGGAACAAAGGTATATTCAAAGCTAACATAAAAACAAATGTTTTCAAACATACGTAGATCTAGCAATTATTTCAACCAAAATCTAAAAGACTAAAACACACGAATTTGGTTAAAACGTTCACAAAGAAATACAAATATAGCCTAGGTGTACTTAAAAAAAAAATAATTTAAAACCACAAAGGAAACCAAATCCTTTTGACCAAAGCCCACATAAATCTGGAATCAAACCTAACACACACAACACAACACAACACAACACAGATATATTGACACGAACCAAAGGGAGATTTAAAGACCCACACATAATCCATGCGTCACATTCATACCCCAAACACATGTACATAGATCCAAGACGATATATAAATAAATATGTATATATATATATATATATATATACAATATCATATGGTCCAATTATTCTAAAAATAGCAAATTCACAAGCATGAGAAGCTGTTTACGGCATGAGAGGTAAATGCGTCAAACTTCTATAAAAATATGAACAACGAATTTACAAAATCATGGCACGCCGTTATATGAGATAGGTAGACTATGTTCTAGGTAGTCATTGAAGCTAGACGCAACGTTAAGAAAATCATGATGTATCGAGTCTAATACTCTTTATTCTTTTTCTTTCAAGAAGGCTACTCAAATTAAAGATAAAACGTTTGTTTCCTAATAGATGATACTTAACCATCGAGTCAAATATCAGGCATGCCCACTTCTAACTTTAAGTTTCTCACAACCCAAAAATCCAAAATTATTAATTAAAAGCCCATAATCAGTTTATTTTTATATATAAACCAAAACTTTTTAATAAATCTTTTTTAGCTTAGCCCACTTGGTTGGCTGTATACATTATCACAATTCATATAATTTAGCTAAAAATCATAAATTTCTAAAGGATTATTGTCACAAATCCTATGTCCCATCCCTACCTTTAGGAGTGTTCATCGGGTTAACCTGATCGGGTTTCAAGTTAATTGGGTTGGATTAGTCGGGTTTTCCTTAAAAGATATATAACCCACAACCCGACCCTATTAAGGCTCGGGTTATCGGGCTCGGTTATTCGGGTTTCGGGTTAGTCGGGTTAACCATGTTACTTTATAATTTAAGTTGTTTTTTGTGTTTGTAACTTATAGGTTACAAAATTTCTCATTCCACTCAAATTTCAATTTCTTTTACAAGTAATTATCTTATAATTATATATATAGACTTGCAAACGAATCGAACGAACATGAATAAAGGCATGTTCGTGTTTGTTCATTTTACTTTTAACAAACACGAACACTTAATCGAACAAATATTTTTGTTCATGATCGTTAGTTAAAAACTAAACATTTTCGTGTTCGTTTATTTAAAATCTAAACGAATAGTTCACGAACATATATGAACATAATTAAACAAAAATAAACGAACATGAAGGAATATATATGTCATCATGTAATTATCTTGCCTGAATACTCCTCTCTATTTAATTTGGGGTGATGAATACTTAATCCCTGGCTATATGGACTGGTATTTTTAGATGCTTTCTTTAATTTGAAGGATGACTACGTGGATATGAAG
Source organism: Bidens hawaiensis (assembly GCF_021521415.1). Lineage (NCBI taxonomy): Eukaryota > Viridiplantae > Streptophyta > Magnoliopsida > Asterales > Asteraceae > Bidens > Bidens hawaiensis. The sequence continues at coordinate 357,243 of NW_027492710.1, read as the reverse complement.
TGAGTAGGAAATACTCTAAACATATAGTGCACGAGTGATATGACGATCAAGGATACAATCAACAATAGAGGATGTCGTGACTTGAGATGCTAACATTAGCGATGATGCAACAATAGTGAGGCAACGAGAGGATGTGATGCAGGAAAATTACCAAGATGATCGTGGTCCCACAACAAAACATCAAAATAAGCGTATGAAGTGTCTAAAAGTTAGACACTTTACGAAAATTAAGGACTTCAGAACTTGACACATGAGTGAAGCGTTTGTACTTTATATGCTTTATCTAATAGCCGACCCCACCAATGAACCACTTATTTCATGAGACGTGACACTTTTCAGAGGAAGCGACTACACATACGTCTACTTAGGAACGTCTAAAAACAAGACGTCTTCTCTGAAACGCCTAAATATTGACCAAAAGCGTCAAGCATTAGAGTAAACGTCCGAGCCCTAGACGTTTCCGTCGGCTTAGACAACTCAGACTCTAGCTCCACCTTTTTAAACGCTCCCGTTCGTTTTTTAGACTTTTTAAACATATCTATTTAAACAAAATGCTTCGTACAATTTTTGACATTTTATTTAAATTGTTTTTTTCTAAATTTATAAAAATAAAACTCCTAAAAGTCGTACAAAACGTCTAATTTTTTTTATTTTTATTTTTATTTTTTTTTAAAGTAGGGGACAAATCATTTCTTTATTGACATAAATTAGTAAGTAACGTATATTTGAACATTAAAGTAATGGTATTTAATGAAAAGAAATGAATAGCTCCAATATATGGTCCTAAACTAAAGTAATATTTAATTTTTGAAATAACCATTTTCTTTCAGAAAGTAAAAAAAACCCCTCACTTGACTGCAATTCATTCCCCAAATAAAATTAAATCAAATCTTCCGGTGTTGCCGCTCGGTGATCGGCCACTTGGTGTAAGATTCAGGTGATAATAATAATAATATTATTATTACTATGCTGCTCTTCATTCAATTTCTCTTTATATAACATGCTGCACTCACTAACTGTTTCTTCTACGGAACTAATTACTTCAATTATATCTAATTTGAATGAAGCATCGGTAAATAGGTGTAGAATTTAAGTAAAATGTACGAGTATTTGCACTAGGTATTGTAAATAGAGGATTCAAAATGCTGTTTTAGGTTTAGGAATGTTATTCACTTATTGTTCTTCTAGATTTGCAATACGTTTTGCTAGGGCTGGCATCATAGGTCAGACACGATAACACACTATTACTTACTTGTGGTGCTAGACACGAACACAAACACGATATGGCGATAACTAATCGTGTCATCTTTTCCAAACACGAAACAACCTGCTCACCTGCAATTTTATCTTGTAATCGATAACTTTGATTTAGACATGGTTTGGGAAAATTCTTATAAAAGTTAGCCATTTCGTTCATAGCTGTCAAAGGCACAAGCACTTATTTGTTGGGGTTTAGACATGTTTTAGGCTTGTTTAGGATGATTCCAAGTCATTTTTGGATGTTTCAGACCAGTTTTCAGAATTTTGCCAGTTTTTTTAGGGTTTGGCCAGAATCTTGCCCGAAGGTCGCCTGATAGCCTGGATGGCGGCAGGTACAAATTTACAGTGTAGTTAGCTTGTTATTTGGATCTAAAACCATACAGATGTGTGTTGTTATGCTTGATTAGGAGGCTTAGATGGTTTGAGTTTACTTTGCTACAATGGTTCATGGTTGAAGCAATTTCATTATCTTATTTTATATGGTTTCATTGTGTTGATGTATGTACATGTAAGTGATTGAATGCTCAAACTCTTCAAATTTCATTCTTAGAGTCTCGATAAGTCATAAGATTCGGTTATGATATTACATGTACCATGTTGAAGAAGATGTGTTCTAGGTATAGACCATATAGGTAGTGCATATGATTATACCTATGGTATGAGCTTCTTAAGTGCTTACAATCATAAATTAAGTTATCACAGATATGTTAATCAGTGTTATCTGACCTATTGTTAATGCAGTGTGCATTTGGAGGCTTGTAATTTCTTCATTTCTCGGATTCATTGTTTCAAAGCCCTGAGAAATCAACTCAATGAGTATGGACAAACATATTGCTGACTGCCCATACCCTGGATGCTTCTTTTGTGTAATGAAAGAAGGTAATCCTAATAAACGAAGAACTAGCATCATGAAGTTTTTCAGAGAGCTTCCTTCACAAGATGATGATGGTCAAGTTCTCCCAATAAGTGGCCTTTGGAACACAGCAATGGCACATCCTAATGATCCCGAGTTCATTGAGTTAGGTATATTTGAATGCATGGCTGCACTTATTTGGAAAGGATTAAAGAACCGAAGATGGCTAGCTCATGATCAAAACATCTACATACCTTATTATGCTGCTCATATTATTGGATCATACACCATGAACATGGAAGATTTTACTGAAACTGCAGTTAATGCTGGTGTAATCCCACCTTTGGTTGAACTTTTAAGGGGTCGGTTGACATGGGTTGAACAAAGAGTTGCTGTACGGGCTTTAGGACACTTAGCGACATATGCAAGCACTTTTCCTGCTGTTGCCAGCCACGGGGAGATTCTTGAACTTTGTATCCAGTTAGCAATGAGTTCACTTGAAATAGTTTATTCACATTTCTATCAGTATGCTGATAGAAGACTTAGTTACCACTGTGATCTTTTGACACGTGGCATGGGTGGTGTAGAGATGGAGTCTAGGAAAGCCGAAGAATGGGCTAGTCAGTTACAATGTTGGTCACTTCAACTTATAAACTGTTTTGCATTTAAACCCGAGTTTATTTCTACAATATGCAACCCAGAGTTTCTTGTTAAACTTCCTGGTATGTGGGGTGGACTTGTTAATGAAAATTCACCTGCGGGTATTGGCTTACTGAGAACAATATGTCATCATAAATTTGGAAGAGGACCTGTTAGCAGCTGCCCAAGTGTAATTGAGGCGTTATGTAATATTGCACGGTCATCGGATGACTGGCAATATATGGCTATTGATTGTCTTCTATGGCTGCTTCAAGATCCCAATACCTGCCATAAGGTAATAATATGTATTATACTGAAAAATGTTTCTTGAATAGATTCTGTTATAATTCAACACACTAGATTCTTTCAGTATTCATTATTGTTGGTAGACCATAAAAAAAAGAGGTAGCCCTGCAAACAAACCGAATGAACATCAATGGAGCTTGTTCATTTGTTTAACTTTAGCTGAACAAATGTAGATCACAAAATGAACGTGTTCATGTTTGTTAAGAAAATGAACGTGTTCATGTTTGTTTGTTAGTATTCTAAACGAATGATGCATGAGCATAAACGAACAAAAAGTTAATGCAAATGAACATAAATGAACGAACGAAAAGTAACACAAACGAACATTATTTAAAGTAAGTTGAATATACAAATTAAAATCTAAAATGCCATCATCTTTACACTTACATCCAGCATTTTAAAACTAAACAAAGATATCATCAAACTGATTTTAAGTTGGATTTAAGGGTTTAAAAATGTGAAAATCAAATTAATTTTAAACATAACAAATCCATGAGAAAACCAAGGTCCGATTGCCTTTTAGAAAAAGGTCTGATTTGGGCCGATTTTGACCGATTTCCGATTAATATCACCAATTAGCTGAAATTTAATCTATATCTCACCAATTACAGACTAATGCCTATTTCTGCGACAGAGCATAAAGGAATGGACATAAATGAACGAACATAAATGAATATCAATCAACAAATGGAACATGTGCTTTATTTTAATAAATAAACAAAATTTCGAGTTCATGTCTGTTCATTTAGTAAATGAACGAACATAATTGAACTTCCCGCTTAACGGTTCATGGAACGTTCGGTTCGTTTACATGCCTAAAAAGAGTTTGAGTGTATGTCTTCTGTTTTCACCCATAAATCTGATATTTTTAACCTGTTCCATGTTCCAAATTTTAGAACAAATATGATTCTGCTTACATTTGATATATAATTCAATAACTCATGAGGTAATAATATGTTATATCAGGTTATTGAAAAGGCAGCACCTGCGGTATTAGACCTGGCAGAGATCCAAACTCTTGGGGATCACAAAAAGCTTGGAGATTCCATTCTCAATGTCCTTCAAGAGTGCATTCAATCACATGAAACAGGTCGCAATTCAATCAGTAACCGAATAAAAGAAGATGTTGAAGAAATACTACATTCACGAGAGCGTTTCAAATGGGAAAAAAGCATGCCTAAAGAAGATCTCCATATCAAACAAGCTGCAGCATTGGTAGTTAAACTAGAAGGCAATTCCTTATTTTCATCTGGCAATATATCTGGTGCAGCATCAAAATACTCAGAAGCACTTGCGTTATGCCCAGTAAGATCTAAAAAGGAAAGAGTGGTGTTATACAGCAATCGTGCACAGTGTTATTTATTATTGCAACAACCGTTAAATGCTATAAGTGACGCTACACGCGCGCTATGTCTTCATAATCTGGTTAACCGACATGCTAAAAGCTTGTGGAGAAGAGCACAGGCTTATGATATGTTGGGGCTGGCTAAAGAAAGCTTATTGGATGCTATTTTGTTTATAAACGAGTGTTCTCAATCGACAGATCCTGATTTGTCTTCTAAGCAGAATAAAGTGCCTGATTATGCAGAACGATTGGTTAAAAAACAGATGCGTGCCGCTTGGTTGTTTAGGGAAGCTGCTGTCAAACATGGCGGGATTGATTGTGAGGCTGATGTTGGTGATGCTTATGGACAAGGGACCGATGATTCTGAGTGGGAAACTGCTAGTGAAAGTGATGTGGGAAATGATGGTAGAAAAGAGAGGAGTAATGATGATGAGAAAATTACTGATAAGATTGACAAACATTCAAGAGGTAGTTATTTTTGATGTATTATCTTTAGAGAAAATCGCACAAACGACCCATGTGAGAAATTTGTACGTTTAGTCCACACTGTTAATCTTAGTTTCTTTTTAATGGAAAAGTGACGTCATGTGCCATTCACATGAGGGTAATTGTGTTTTTTAAAATTTGGAACTGTTTCGAACTCCATACCTCCTAGCAAATCGAATGTGATGAAGTAGACGTTAGGAGTTTTAGAGTTTGAATTTTGAAAGAGCATATTTTTTAGAATTCCAAATTTGTGAAGGCCCAATTCTACTCACATGAATTGCACATGGCATCAGTTTGGGGACTAAATGTGCCACTCTCTCACAAATGTTTGGACTACATTTGCAGTTTTTAAAATATGCTGACGAAACTTACAATATAGTCAAACCACAGGGACCATTGGTGCTATTTTTTCTTTTCATCATTAGTTACTGTTGTAGTTCACTAGTTCACATCTATGTGCATATGCTAATGATTTGTTACATTGACATTTCATTTAAAATACTGATTTGTTGTAGAAATGTAACGTTGATAAGATTTGCAAGACGATCAACATGAAAGTAATGGTCAAAAAGTCAACACTGAGCTGTAGATTGAACAAGTGGGCTGTGATCCTGTTCAAGATGAAGTTCAGTCTTTTCAGGTTCCTGCAAAGGCAGATGACACGTTGAATCACTTATTATTACTTTGTGTGTTTTTATTGCTTTCTTTATCCTGAAATGTGATTGCAAGGTCTCAAAGGATTGTACATTATTATTATTTATTCGTGTGATTTTGGTGTGTATTTTTTCCGCGTGCAAATGTGCATAAATACTCCGGGAACTTCCTAGTAGTAGTAATAGTTTATTTATCTATATATTCTGTAAGTGTTATGATCGCATTTGATGCGAGTCAATGTTACCATTTTAGTTTCTGAATACTTGATACTAGTCTTGGTCTAAGCCCGGCTTGGGGAGTGTGTTTGCTTTCCGGTTGCTATGCTTAATACATATTTAAAGGTTTGCTTCTTTTATTTCGTTTACTTAGAGTCCTGAATCTGTAAGTTCTCTGGTTAACCTGATCTGATGAGTATCGTAAAGTTGGTCCTTCTAAGTGCAGGTTCACAAGAGGATCTCTTACTTGAGAATGACAGGGGCGACTGCAAAAGCTATATAAACGCAGATACTAAATAATATGGTGAAGCTCTGAAGGAAATGGGTCAAACTGCCTTGCCTATGCGCGTGCTTGCTTTTGACCTCATAGATTCAAACTTCCGAAATTAAAGTGCTACTGGGCAACCAAAAACAAATTGTTTGTATTTCTCCGGGGTGAATTTGAATTTTGCAGTACAGGTTTTTGTATTTTTATCATCGCTATGAAGGTAACGATAACGGGTCACCTTTTCCAACGATAATCATTTAGAGTGGATCGGCTGGTTCTTGATTGGTGAGTTATATATATATATACACACACACACACTAGCTTTTAGCCCCCTGTATTACGGGGGTTTATTTAGGTTTTCATTTTTAAATCGTTTTGATATTTTATGAGAGAGAGAGAGAGAGGATCCTATACAATAATATCTTAACATACAATAGGTACGCGAATGCCCTATATTCACGAAATCGATCCATTAAATCACATCCCAACGTCTCGGAATCGTCAATACATATCCTATTAATCATTGGTTCACCGAAAAAAACAGTTTTGGATCGTTAATCGATCAATTTTTTACTTTTTTTCACAAAAACCTTTTTGAGCGTTTTAGGGTTTTTTGGCTGAGCGTTTTAGAATTTTTTTCCTTTGAGCGTTTTTGTTTTTGCCTTTAAGCGTCTCGCGTACCTATCGCACGTTAAGCAATTATTATACAATAACCTCACCCTATATATATATATATATATGGGTGGGTTAACGTACAATAATGGCTTATTGTACATTACGTATGCGACCTTCCAAAGCGTTAGATTAAAAAACATGCGGTGGCAGTTTCGTAAGTAACCTAACGGTAGTTCGTGATCAAATTCATCGATTACAAATCGACTCTGATCCAAATTCGGAACTCATCACTATATCTCATCTAATTTATAAATTCTAATAACAGCTTAAAGTATGAAATTTCTGATGTCAAAAACCAAATCAAAATTGAACGTTGTTGATCGAACGTCGTTGAACATCAAAAAAATCTTCAAAATTGATCAAGAAATGATGATTTAATCAATCAAATTGATGTGTAGAAGTATTTAGATTCGTCGATCGATTATAAAATTGCAGAAATAATGCACTCAATCGAGCTCTGATTATGGTTCAAAATATTACGTTTTAAACGTTCTGAACAAAACTGAAGACCTTTAAACGTTCTGACAAAAAATGAACATCTTTAAACGTTCTGACAAAAAATGAACATCTTTAAACGTTCAAATACGTTCAAAAATTAGAAGTTTTGGATGTTCAAAAAAGTTTAGAAAAAAAAGTTTAGAAGTTCAGAACTTCTAAAGTTTATAACTCTAAACTAACAAAAAGGTCCAGAACAAAAAGTTTAAATGTTCAAGCCAAATTCCTACTCTTAAACATTCAAATGTTAAACCTTTAGACGTTTAAGGTTAAAATTTTAAACGTTCGTGCAAAAAGGCAAAATAATAATAATAAAAAATAAACGTTCAACTTATACGTTTAGACCTTTAAACGAACACCTTTAAACGTTCTGAAGTTCATATCTAAAATTAAACACCTGTAACATGAAATTGAACACTGAAATCGCTTCATATAATCTCGTAATCATCAAACAGTTATCAATGACCGTTAATTTGATCATCGATTCCATCATATGAACAAATATGGAACGTCTGCAACTGAGTTTTTGCAAATGACGTATTTCAATTCAAATCAATTGAAGTGTGTGTCTGCAAATGACGCCGGTGACGATGGTTGAATCGATGCAACGGTCAATTAGGATGGAAACCATAGTTATTAAAAGCCCTCGCTTCTTGCGCCTAGGCCCATTTTTCAGGCGAGGCTCAATAAATGCGCTTTTAGTTCCTAGGCGAGCGCTTCCACATTGTCTATGCCAAGAACATGAGAAGATAAAAGCCGAGTAAAAGAAAAGCAAGGAGTGCTATTAAAATTTAGATCTAGGAGAGGTCAAATGCATTATATTGATACATTTTGTTATTCAAGTTCTGGAATTACATTTGAATCTTGAATATTTTAGAACTTTTGGTACTAATTAGATGATATTAAATGTTATATAATAGCTTTTGTTTATTTTATTTGAAGAATATTATTATTTTTCATATACATAATACACTTTAAATTTTTTATTCAAGTGTGCCTTTTTTCTTCAGGCCCTCGCTTTTTTTGCGCCTTGCGCCTAGGCCCTAGGTGAGGCCTATACGTCTTGAGTACGCCTAGCGCATTTGATAACTATGATGGAAACAATTTGAAATAATTTACAAATTTGCCACCGCTTTTTTTTTGAAATCTAGGGGGGTCGCGTACGAAATGTACGATAAGAGATTATTGTATTTTATCCTTTATATATATATAAAGGATTATGATCATTTCAGAAATTTTTTTAGAACGAGAGGTACGAAAAAAGACTTTAACCAATCACATATTTTCTCTTTATTTTAGTCAGAAGGTTATATTAGTATATTACCCAGTTTTGTTTTTCTGGTAACTAATAATTACTAGTATGATCATTATTATTTATTTGATTATCATTTATTATCATCCTTATTTGTTGATTTTATTCTTCACAAAACTAATTTTTTTTAGAGATTATGTTCACAATATCAAAATCATATGAATCAGCAGATTCAATATTTTTGAATTATTCCGGATCAAGCTTCTATCAGTTCATTGAATTAGTTAAAAAAGACAAAATCAACCAAACCAAGTTACATTGAATTAGTTTATGCCAAATTCCATAGTGTCATAACATCAATTTTATTGTTTAGTCGTTTCATAGACTTCGTATAAGTCAATGCATTATGTTGCAAGCTAATAACAAACCACAAAACTAGCTACATGAATCACGAATAAAAATACACTACAAGCAGATCCTAACCCATCATATTAAACATAAAACAGTTACAACATGTTAATCCTTCACATAATAATAATAATAATAATAATAATAAAAATAATAATAATAATAATAAAAATCCCAAATCCATAAACGAGTCATAGAAACTTCACCAAAATTGCATGTATCCATAACCAAATGTGGTTAATCTCATTCTTGTGTCATTGCCCTTCAGTGGTCATTTCACATTGTTGTTCGCCAAAGCCTCATGTTCACATGTCTGCCCATCTGTTTAACAAACAAACAAATATATCAAAAAAGGCCTAAAAATAAAATACATAATAAACATGGAAACATACATAAACTGATTTATTATTTAAAACTAGTAAAGCCCCCCCCCCTTCGTGGCGATATCTACGTCTTTAACAAGTAAACAATATGACTAACTATTGAGCGAGCCAAAAATCGACTTTCTTCCCGGTTTTGGATTCGTTTACAAAAGAGAGTAAAGCTTTACTCTCACCCTCCTGATGTTCAAAATATTTATCTCTTTCACATTTTGGCATGTACCTTTATGAACAAACATGTAAAAAAACTTGCTTTCTAGACTATTAGAGAAATGCACAGCTCATTGTTAAATATCAGATGCACTTAATGTACGATAAAAGATTATTGTATTTTATCCTTTATATATATATATTATATATATTTTTGATGTTTTTCTTACACAAAAAGATTATTGGAACATATTTTTTTGTTTGCACACAGTCGATGCTCTTTTTATTATGAGAAAATTAACATGTATAGAAGCATTTGGTTGTTTTCAAGTGTTAAAAGCTGATTATCAAGCAATAAAAATTGATTTTGAAAGTGTGCATCAAACATGTATGGATGAAAAAAAGGTGAATCATGTGAAGTTAGGTGTAACGTTGTACGGGATACACTCCATTATTATATATATTACAATTAATTTTCAGATTTCTGTTTCCTCACATAGTTACTATTCCCTTCATTTTATGCTATCTTTAGTTAGTTGTATTTTATGCTTTCAATGTTGTTATTATTATTTTTTTTAATGCTTTCAATGTTGTTATTGGTAGTTACTCATAGTTTTAGTCATGTGCTACCCACGTGATTGTTGTTACCTACCTATTATTCCATCCACTTTGAATTTCCATCGTTGACTTCAGGCTTTCACAATCTACCGTCCCCGGTACGGTCGCACGACAGCACCGTCAGTTGCTTCGTGGTGGAGGTGGTGTGATGAGTGGGATTAGGATTTGTTGGGTGTAGATTATAAGTAAGAAATAAATTACATCATACGCATATCTTTTCATTTCTTCACCCACATATCTCCATATACATCAAACACATATACTACATACATCTTTATTTTGTTGCTAATAATCATAACTTTTAAGAAGAAACGATTAATTTGTTAATATCAAATCATTGCTTATTAATATTATTTTTTTGAACGATTAAATTTAATTTTTATATGCTTTGTACACATCACCACTTATTTCACATCTTAATCACTTTACTACCTCCTCATTAAAGTAGAAATACTAATTAATATTTATCATTTTTAATTAAATTATTTATTATATAATTTTTATTACAAGTATACAGAATTTATAAACCATTTACTCTTTTTATGTCAACGGGGCGGTGACACATTGACAAAGACAAAATCTTTAAAACACCTAAGGTTGGAAGAGAGTGGTCCTAAGTTCCAGTCCCATTATAAAACAACAAAAAATTAAAAGAAGTTCATTGTTAAAAAAAACTTACTCTTTTTTATTACAAATTCTAACTTTTTATAAAAGTTTACAAATGTTAAAGTTTTTTTTTTGGCAAATGATTCCAAATTATATACACAATATTTATAAATTAGTTTCCATAGCAAAGAAAACAAATATTTTAAAACTTATTTTTATTTTTAAGATTAATACTATCACATAGAAATTTTTATTTTACTTTTCACGTGCAAATTTACACGTCCAGCGTGTGTACGATTTAATGTTTTTACGTATGCTTTTAGTACGGTTTAACAGCTCCATCGCAACGCACAGTGGTAAGTGCTAGTTATATACATTTTGCATAAAGAAACTAATTACGACAGCAAATCAAACATATAAATTCTACGCGGTGTTGTAAGGGGTTAGACGTACAACAATGTATTACATGTATTATTAGCGTTTATTCCCTACATTCGCAGATGTTATTAGGGTATGTTCCCTTCTTAACCATACATATTTTGCCATACAAACATCCATCTATACATACTTTTAATTATATATGTTTATATACATCTACGCAATACTCTTAACCATTTCTATATCATTCATATATCATTCATTAAACATTTATATAACATATACTTACCACTTAAGGTAAGTGTATACACTCAGCCCCTAAAAACATAACAGAGAAATGGGGCTAGAAACTCACATGAGTCGTATTTCTTTCGGAATTGATTGTAACACATATCTTCAGCTAAACAAGGCTAACTGCCTAACTGCTAACAGATATAACCTTGTTCTTGAGTTTTTTTAAAGGAGGGAAAAGAAAGGAAAACTAAGGATAGTTAAAAAATGGGTGTTATTGAGTTTTTTTTAGGATGGAAATGAAAGGAGTAGGAGGAGTAAAGAGGGATTAAATTGATGTTTTTTCCCAATAAATCATCCTCTGAAAAATGGGCTGATTACTAAGGATAAAAAACCAAATTACAATATTACCCACCAAATTACATAGTTATCATTTTATTTCCTCTAATTTCCTTCCAACTCAAGAACACACTTAATTAAAGAAAATTTCCTTCCCTTCCCTTCCCTTTCTTATCATTCTCTCTCCTTTCATTTTCTTTCCTTGATTAAAAAACTCAAGAACAAGGCGTAACGCGTATCCCAAATATACTCTTTGAAGCTCTTCCACATCTCATTCGCAAAGATGCACTAATGTTTGGGCAGTTCTGGGTACTCTTCTCTCAAATTTTGGTAATATTTTTTCCGGCCGACTTTTTACGCGTTTCAACTGGCCAAGGGGGAGCCCGTGAGTAATTTAAGGAGGAGTTTGTTTTCGTGAACATTGAAGGTTGTTCAAGACCTTGCCGAATTTGTCAAGAAAAGAGGGAGATAAAACTTAAGTGTTAATTAACTTCTCTCTATCCTAGTCTTATTACTCAGGTCATCAAGCTAATCTGACCTAAGGCCAAATGAATCGAATCGAGTTTCCAAAACTAATAGCATCGAATTTCCAAACGAATCGAGTCGAATATCCAAACAAATCAAGTCGAATTCCAAAACAAACTAAATCGAATTATGGCAATCCAATCGAATAGAATTTTCATAAATTCGATTCGAACTGGGGTTTCCTACTCTTTCGTTATAAACGTTTTCTTTCAACCCCTTACGATCTGTTTTACCGATATAACGAGTTTTGGGCCTTAACAACCTTACGCACTTGATCTATACATGGTCCTAAAACCACCCATTCATCCCAAACCATCCCAACAACTCGTTTAACACCAAGTTTATGTCTTAAACGTTAAGTTTTGATTTACTACCTTACCAAGTTTCATGGCAAATTGACTTCATTTATCCATCCTTTTCTCGAATCGAACCTTACTCGATTAACCCGAACTGAGCCAAATAATCCATTTACTAGCAATACTTTATCATTAATCGTGACCCGATCTATCATTCTACCATTTTTCATGCAAATCCGTACACGAAAACTAAACCTGTTTAATAAAAACGTACATTTGAGGTATATGTTTAAAATCACTCGATAAAAACCAAAACCATAACAAACGAACTCGGAATTTAGTGATTCAAGCGGCCACGCGACCGATTCGCCGAGCTTTACAAACACCACCCACTTCCGCCGCTACAATATCCAGAAAACTAAAATAATTGCCTATTAACTCACTTTTCCACTATTACGCTTTTCTTGATAAAAACTGGACTTCCGACCTCTGATCGAAGATCTAATCGGTGAGAATCTTTATTTAAATGCCATGAACATTTAGTTAAAATTTGAGACCGATCCGACGGTTATATCTTCAGTAATTGTTGGATCTTTGAAGGTTGCTCTCACAAAAACGAGATTTTGGTAAAGAAGGAGGTTAGATGTGAAGATGATTACAAAATGAGATGGTGTCTAATATTATAAGATAGGAGTAGTGTTTCATGTTTAACTTTTCATCTAATGACACTTAACACACTCATACTTTAGATAATTATATTTATCTTCTATAAATTAATTAAACGCAAGTCATTTAAATATCGAACCAAACATGGGATACAACAATAACAGATCATTGTCGCTTTTAATACTCTATTCCTTTTATATATCGCATATCACTAGTATTCTTTCTTTTCATTCATTGTTTATAAAAATTTGATCATTTACTCATGATAACATAACATATATTCTATACATATTTCTAACTACGCACACATACGTCTACATATCTTTGTTGTTATCATCTTCACCATCATCATAATCATCAACACAACCTCATAGATCAAATTGCAATGAAGGAGTACTTGGACCGCCTTCTAGCTCGTTGTTATAAACCGGTGGCGGTTCATTTGGATTAAAATCTAACAACTTCAATTTAGATTACTTGGACCGCCTTCTAGCTTGTTTTTATGCCAGCTTTGAGTATTTTGTTTTAGATGAGATAGGATAATCTTTAATATCTGAAATTTCCTTTGATGGTAAAGTGGTAATAACCTTTTCAACAGTCTTTTTTACTATCTTCTTATGAGCATCTTTGCTCAACTTACTATCACACCATGCTGACTTCAATAACCCTTTCATGAATTCAACCATAGCAGCATGGAAACATCTACGCGATTTACATTCTCCTTGCACTTTTGATCTTCTATGTGTATCGCCTACTGCAACAAAACTAGTTTATGGAAACAAACTTTAGCAATGCTTATTTATTCGTTAAGCTACAAATTTTTTGTCTATAGAATTTTGTAAAAAAATGAGACTAAACTGTGAATCACATAAAAACTTTGAATTTGTGTACAGTTTTAATGCGATATAAATTTGACAAAATTAAAACAGAGAATTTCTACACTTAATCCACAATGGCTAGAAGACAACATCAAAATTTTGATACACACAATTCTACCTAAATTTCATATTTGGCAGTAGGAATTATTGTAAACATAATAATTTCTTTCTCTGTGACTTTGAAAAACTTTCACATCGCCCCGCAAGAATATCATTTGATATACAATAAGCTTTAAGGAAACATTTGATGTAAGAAAAGCAAATTCATATGTGGTAAATATTATTCGGAATTACGAGTCGAAAATCTATACAACAAGTCAACAAAACTATGTAACATCAAACAAGAACTCTAACTGAACATAGACGAACTAACAACCAACCCCCATATGGTGATATAAAACTGTGAAGTTTTACGTTACCTCGTGAATTCAAATTTCACGGATGCTTTGTTATCCCGCTATGAACAATCAACATGTTATAATTGAGTGATATATACGGACACTAGCCCCCTGCATAATGAAACCATGTAGAAGTAATTAAGCATGCCCATTCGTAACGAAATCGAAAGTTAATGATAAAATAAATAAAGAAAATTCTAATTACCCGTATAACTCAAAATAATATAGAATTAAACACAAGCAACGAATTCCTACTCTTAGATGATGAGGATTGTTTTCCTCTGACATTGGCAACCAAAAGTTTACCATCTAGGTCAGTCTGTGACGGCATGCGGCGCTACTAGCCACTAAGCAGATGCCTTTGATGATATAACAAAAGAATTATGTTTTATGACGATGTTGAAGTAGGGCGTGATATTTATGGATTCATATTATTGGACTACTAAAGAAAGATGTGTTGGGCCTAGGAAAGGAAAGTGGGCCGACATTTCCAATTAATAAATTCCATACTACAACAATTACCTACTACATACAATAATTTACAAGTTAAGAATTAAGCTGCACGGGACACTACTCTTAAATGTTATAAATACGATATTATACCTTTCTCTTTATCATTCAATGAATAGTATTAATAAAATTAATTTATTGCGGAAAAATCAAATTTTATTGTTCTCATGTTTTTAGGTTGACCGATAACAATCTCAACCAAGAAAATTGCAGCCACTGGTCCCACATTTTACACCATTTGTTTGCACTAGAACCCGCTAAAGAAAAAATTAACTTCGTTAAGTTTTTTACCGAACTTCAAATTGATGGTTAGGGCTTTTGATCGACAAGAGTCAATTGATGAACAACTTATCTCAAAACAGTGCTCCGAACGACTTGATTTATGTTAGTTGTAAGTTTAGACACCGGGATTGAAGTACCGTTTCGTCATTTGGAGAACTGTTTGAGGTAAATTTTACATGAACGACTCATATCCTCTTTCTGATCAAAAACCCTAAAATACCTTGAAATTCGAAAAAAAAACTTAATGAAGTTAAGTTTTTGTTTAATAGATACAATGTAAACAAATAGTGCGAAAGGCTGGACCGTTGATAACAATTTTATGATGTGAGATTTATTAGAAATAATATTTTTAAATAGTAACCAACTTTCAGAAGTGTCTCACTTAGATCACCCATCAAATATTTTATTTCAATCAGATTATTAAAGTTTCTTTTGATGCGTCAATATTAGATATTTAACCTGAATGCATTTCATCCATTCTATATGTCATTTTATTCAAGTCTTTTCATTTTTAATACTTGGACATTGCAAAATATTTTAAAAATTGCAAAAACAATTTTAAAATCACAAAAATGCCAAAAAATATTTAAAAATGACAAAATAATAATAATAATAATAATAATAATAATAATAATAAAACTTGTAAAAAAACTCTCGATTTTTTTATAAGCATTAGAAAAAAAAACTTAGGTAATATTCAAAATTTAAATGGTAAAAAGTATTAATTGTGTCTGCACCAAAAAGACCTTTTAATTATATATTCATAAAAGATCATAGCCAAGTAATTATAAAGTTATAACTTTAGTCGATATTCCATTACTAATAGAACGCTCAAATGAGTCAAAATACACCAAAAATCCAACGTGTCAAAATACACCAAGATCGAACTAGACCAAAGTACACCTAAACGAGTCAAAATATACCAAAATACCAAAAGCGGGTCAAAATTCACCAAAATACCTCTAACGGGTCAAATCGCCTAGTCTACTATCTCGCGGGTCACACTTCTTGACTTTATGCTTTTATTTCCACATCTTAGTCTCGCCACCTTTGGTTGTGGGTCTTTTCTCTCGTTTGTGCAAGACCTGATAATATGTTCAATTCTTGGCAGTCTTGACACGCCAATTTTCTTCCAATTTCTACTTTTTAGTTCTTTTCTTTCTCTACAGGGTCTCTTTTCCCTTTTACTGACGCTGTTTCATGTGTTCCTCTCTCTTTTGAAGGTTGGGGTTTTATATCATTTGCTTTAGGCCAATGCGTATTTTCCTTTGGTGATTCTATACAATGTGTAAATGCTTCCTAAAACATGCCCTTTGTAAACCAACACCTAACATGTTTCTGGGTCTATGTTGATGAACCATAAAATTGCTATCGTATGAACACAAGGGATGCCTGACAATCGCCATGATACACAAGTTCAAGTTTGTCCCTGAATCTTCACTACATGTGCACTTTTTTTACTCGTTCATATATGTTTTTTACCACTTGGAATAACATTATAATGCCTACAAAGTTTTCCGATTTCTTTTGCCATTAAGAATATTCAGAAGCCTAAAACAAATTTTTTGTTAAAGCCCATAAATTTTTCCGTACACGAAAACTAAACCATTTTAATAAAAACGTACATCTGAAGTGTCACACCCCGACCAAAGGCGGCGGAACATGCCGAGGCGCAACAGATTGCTCAAGAACGCGATGACACAATTAAAATGACAATATTTACTCAACTTGTTTATTTCATTCAATAATCACAAATACAACTTGTTCATAATAAGATACAAACAATTACGTAAACACAACATTGGTTAAAGTATCCTATAGGTATGATCTAAGTGATGAGTCTTCAATCTTCACAAGCAATCAAATAGTAAACCTGTAACATGCATAAAAATAGATCTGATCAACATGAATGTTGGTGAGCAATACACTAGTTTTGACGTATGTATATTATGAGGCAAAAATCACAATTCATATGTGTTGGGCCTAGGAAAGGAAAGTGGGCCGACATTTCCAATTAATAAATTCCATACTATAACAATTACCTACTACATACAATAATTTACAAGTTAAGAATTAAGCTGCACGGGACACTACTAATAAATGTTATCAATACGATATTATACTTTTCTCTTTATCATTCAATGAATAGTATTAATAAAATTAATTTATTGTGGAAAAATCAAATTTTATTGTTCTCATGTTTTTTAGGTTGACCGATAACAATCTCAACCAAGAAAATTGCAGCCACCGGTCCCACATTTTACACCATTTGTTTGCACTAGAACCCGCTAAAGAAAAACTAACTTCGTTAAGTTTTTTACCGAACTTCAAACTGATGGTTAGGGCTTTTGATCGACAAGTGTCAATTGACGAACAACTTATCTCAAAACAGTGCTCCGAACAACTTGATTTATGTTAGTTGTAAGTTTAGACACCGGGATTGAAGTACTGTTTCGTCATTTGGAGAACTGTTTGAGGTAAATTTTACATGAACGAATCATATCCTCTTTCAGATCAAAAGCCCTAAAACACCTTGAAATTCGAAATAAAAACTTAATGAAGTTAAGTTTTTGTTTAATAGATACAATGTAAACAAATAGTGCGAAAGGCGGGACCGTTGATAACAATTTTATGAAGTGAGATTTATTAGAAATAATATTTTAAAATAGTAACCAACTTTCCGAAGTGTCTCGCTTAGGTCACTCATCAAATATTTTATTTCAATCAGGTTATTAAAGTTTCTTTTGATGCGTCAATATTAGATATTTAACCTGAAAGCATTTCATCCATTTTATATGTCGTTTTATTCAAGTCTTTTCATTTTTAATACTTGGACATTGCAAAATATTTCAAAAATTGCAAAAACAATTTTAAAATCACAAAAATTGCAAAACCGATTTAAAAAATCGCAAAAATGCCAAAAAAATATTTAAAAATGACAAAAAATAATAATAAAACTTGTAAATAACAATCGATTTTTTTATAAGCATTAGTAAAAAAAACTTAGGTAATATTCAAAATTTAAATGGCAGCCAGGGGCTCTGCCCCTTGGTCCCCGCTAGGGGCTGCCGCCCCTAGAACCCCGCTGCCAGGGGCGCTGCACCTGGATCCCCGTTCATTGAGGGTTATAATTAAACTGGGAATACAATATGGTTAGTGATTGTAATTAATACGCGTAATTGTTATACAGTTAGCCCTGCACAACTAAAGGAGGGAATAACCATTAACGGTGAACGTAACCACATTCAGGTGAGTTATAGCCCCACTTCCTCGTTATGTTTTCGGGGCTGTGTGCATACTCGATGTGATAGCTAATACCCTTACCCTATGTGGTAAGTGTATACCTTGTGTGATTCATGTATGATGAATGCTTGACGGTGCGTGAACGATCTTCGGATATTGCATGTACCGCCAGGTGGTAGTTTAAAGATATGATTTCTATATGTAATGTATGAATGATATGTGTATGATGTGTACATGAACGATCTTCAGATATTGCATGTACTGTTGGGTTATGATCACAGATACATATGATATATAATGTATGAATGATAAGAGTATGCCATGTATGATATATGTGGTAGATACGAATGATTGCTTGTCGGTACGTGAACGATCTTCGGATATTGCACGTATTGCCGAGGGAAGTGATTAGCTCCTTACATGTACATGAGATAATAACTTATATATAGTGTTCCTCCTATGGATAATATATAGAGTTCATTCTATGGATAATGTATAATGTTCATGGATAGTATAGTGTTCCCTTCTATGGATAGTGTATTGTTCCTTCTATGGATAGAAGAGTGTTCCTTATATGGAAAGTCTATAGGGTGTTCATTCTATGGAAAGTATATATAGTGTTACTTCTATGGATAATATATATAGAGTGTTCCTTCTATGGAGAATTTATAGCATGGACAATAGTAATAGTTCTTTTAGTAGATATTACGTGACGTTCCTCTTATGGATATTTATACAAGTTTAAGATATGTATGTACGATATGTGTATGTATTGTATGTCGCCTGATTAACTAGAACTCACTCAGCGTAGCTGAATTTTAGTATGCACGCAGGTGAATATGTTTAACGAGCTAACATGAGGAGGGCACATGGCATGGATTGAACGGCTGACATCTGAAGATGGAAGAAGTGATGTTCTAAATATGATGTTTTTATGTTATGGTTTCAAATAAAAGATTAAATATTTTGTAACGAATAAAGTTAACGTTTCCGCGAAAGTTTTAATTAACTCTGATTGTAGAACTGTGTTTATGAGTAAATCTAACGTTCAATGTAGGGCACCGGGATTGGGGCCTTACAACTCTTAAATTTTATAAATACGATATTCTACTTTTCTCTTTACCATTCAATGAATAGTATTAATAAAATTAATTTATTGTGGAAAAATCAAATTTTATTGTTCTCATGTTTTTTAGGTTGACCGATAACAATCTCAACCAAGAAAATTGCAGCCACCGGTCCCACATTTTACACCATTTGTTTGCATTAGAACCCTCTAAAGAAAAACTTAACTTCGGTAATTTTTTTACCGAACTTCAAACGATGGTTAGGGCTTTTGATCGACAAGTTTTAAGTGATGCACAACTTATCTCAAAACAGTGCTCCGGACGACTTGATTTATGTTAGTTGTAAGTGTGAACACCGGGATTGAAGTACCGTTTAGTCATTTGGAGCAATGTTTGAGGCAAATTTTACATGAATGACTCATATCCTCTTTCTGATCAAAATCCCTAAGCATCACTTTGAAATTCAAAAAAAAATTTTAGTGAAGTTAAGTTTCTTTTAGTAGATACAATGTAAACAAATAGTGTGAAAGGCAGGACCTGTCACACTCCGACCAAAGGCGGTGGAACATGCCGGGGTGCAACGGATTGCTCAAGAACACTATGAAACTATTAAGGGACAATATTAACTCATTAATTTCATAAATTAATAAACAACACATCTTGTTCGTACAAAACAAATTGAATACAAGTAAACAAATATATGTAGTATTCGTACTTAGTGGTCTCAAAACAAGCTACGTTCCTCAAATCTCCATTCAAGCAGTTATCAAACCTGTAACATTGCATAAAATAAACTTTGTTAACACGAATGTTGGTGAGCAATTTCATAGTTTTGAGTATAATAAATATAGAATGAAATCCACAAATTCGTATATGCAACAATAAATAAAAGCACACAACTTGGATACACAACTTGAAAATAAATTGATGTGGCTCTTTCGAATAGGTAACAACCAATCGTACTCGGAGAAATGAGGCACCTTTCTATATGGTAACAACCAAATATACTGAGAAAATGAGGCCCAGAATATGAGGCCCTATTCTATTAGCACTTAAGCTAAAATAGTTAGAGGAGCGTATGATCATACTTATTGAGGCAAACCAACCGAAAACAATAAACACGTTAGCAAGTAATCATATAGAGCATATAACACCAAATCGAGCATGTACTTAAGTGAACATATACTATAGAGTTTTGTGGTTTGAGATACAATGTATAAATCACTTTTGTTTGAATATGTATGC
This sequence comes from Bidens hawaiensis, assembly GCF_021521415.1. NCBI lineage: Eukaryota > Viridiplantae > Streptophyta > Magnoliopsida > Asterales > Asteraceae > Bidens > Bidens hawaiensis. The sequence goes on along the minus strand of NW_027492710.1, from coordinate 336,575 downwards.
AATGCCACCCCCAAAACCTAAGGATGAAAACAAGGGATGAAAAAAGTACTCACATGAAATAAATAACTTAAAAAGGTTGTTTGTGCTAAAACGGGATAATAAGTTCAACGAGTGAGGTCTAGATTAAAAGGGTTTCGGTTTAGAAGATGGTCTTGAAAGACTTTAAAGTAAAATACAATGACAAGTCAACTAATTAATCAAAGTTTGAGGTTTAAAACGTAAATATTTAAGAACTTGAAATAACGGTTTTTGAAAAGTAAGTTTGCTCGAAATCGGGTTTCGGTATTCCACTCATTAGTTTTACTTAACATTTGTTAAGTAAATATGTAGGGATTGGTTTAATGCAATAGTGCACGACCCCTTGTTAGATATACCAAAACGGATTTTAACGAGTGTTCGGTTAGTCGGTTCGGGTCTTGATAAATAGTCAAGTCTAAACCCGACATTCCAAAGTGATAAATATCATGGGATAAATTATTTAAAACAAAGACTTAAATAATGTTAGAAGTTCTATTAAAGGAGAAACGCTAAACATCATTGTTAAGCGAGTGTTCGGTTTTATCGGTCCAAACTTGTTATAAGATCAAGTTGGATCCGACATACGAAGTACTTTAAGAAAACATTTATAATTAGTTTGTAAAAGATCTCGAAGAAAAAGCAAGATTCGGTGGCCCGAAATACAACTAGTGTGTTTCAAGCAAGTGAACCCAGTTTATATAACATCACGAAAATATCGGGTCAAAAATACCAAGTTCAAAAGATAAAGGACCAAAAATGACAAGTTTTTAAACTTAAAAATCAAAAATGAAAAATCTGTCACAGGCCTGATTGCGATATGTGACGGAAATAGACCAAACGTCATCGTGTATCGCTATCAAGTGGTCTGACAGGGTGACACGTGTCCTGCCACGTGTCACCACGTGGCATAAAGCCATGATAAGGTGACACGTGTCGACATGTGTCACCTGGTGGCATTATGTGTTGCCACGTGTGTGACTCATCATGCCTACATCGCGATACGTGATGGCATGATCAAGGGACCATCGCGTATCGCGATGGGTCCCGGGAAAAGTCTATAAATAGCATGTTTTGCCATTCATATCTCACACTATTTTTCACACACTACTTTCTCTCTCTAGAATATACTCCCTCTCTCTAAAAATCACCTCGTTAATAGTGTACCGACCACCTCGTTTTCTGTGCCACACAACGACATTTTTACCTCGTAACCCGTGCCATTAAACCGACGATACCCCGAAATACCAACGACAATATCTCGAAGTACGTGCCGACCGAAGACGACCCGACTCGAAGTGCGTGCCGACGAGACATGAAGACCGGCATGCCTCGATTTGCGTGCCAAGGAGGTGTTGATGAAGACTCTCGATATATGTGCCAACGTCGAAGTGCTGCCCGTGAGTTTAGAAAAAATAATAAGCCGAACAAGGTAGGCATAATGCCCGAATAAAATATTAATAAAATAATAAAGGCTTAGAACCTAGTCAAGGGTATAGTCAATACCTCGAAAATAAAGTAAAGAAAAACAAAGAAATTATATAAAGAGAAAGATATAAATATAACTGTTGGTATACATAAAGCGAAATTATTATTTAAATGATTTTAGATAATAATATAAAAGAAAAGAAATAAAAGAAAAGTAAATGAAATAATCTTTATTAATAAATAAAGATAGAAATATTATTTAAAAGTATTTTGAATAATGAGTAAAAGAATATACATATATTTTTTATATGATTCATGTAAACTCAATAAAATATGTATACGTTTTGGAAACGTAGATTTTAGAAAAGAAAACATGACGGACTAAAGGTCCGAATATGAGAATAAAGAGTATATTATTTGAACTATAGGTTCAAACATATTATAAAAGAAAAGGAAAATATAAAGTAGAAAATAGTTATAGTTGATAATATTATTTAAGTTTATCATTCTTAAATAATAAGTAAAAGAAAAATATACGTTTCTTAATGAAGAAGAAACATAGAGTTTAAGAAAAAGAAAACAAGTTAAACTAGAGGTTTATCTTGTAAAAGAAAAGAAAAGTAAATAAGTTAAAAGAAAAAGTTTTAACTTGAAAAAGAAAAGAAAGAAATGATATTTTAAACTAAAGGTTTAAAATAAAGAAATGATGTTTTGAACTAAAGGTTCATAAAGAAAATAAAATCGAGGTAAATATTTTACAAAAGAGACTAGAGGTCTTAAGCCTAATGGTATATCCGACTAACAAAATGTTATACTCGTACTATAGGTGCGAGATAACAACAAAAAGGGAAAGGCCCTCAGATAGTGTATTGAAGCTGATCCAAATCGAAAACGGTTATACTCGTACTATAGGTGCGAGATAGCAACGGGAAATACCCTCGGATGGTGTATTGAAGCCGATCCAAATCAAAAAGGCAAATACACCCCAAACTTTACAAACTTGTTTTCAAACGAGTCAAATGTGTTATGTGAAAAGATTTACATGAGACTACATGTCTCTAAAACATTTATAAGCAAGAGTATAAACCTTGCCCTCAGGCTATAGTATACGTTTATCTGGATCCTTACATATGTGGTAAAATGCGGTGGGCACATCGCACCACACTTGGTTATAGTCACGTTCGCCTGCGGGGAGTAATGACCATGTGTATACGTATGGTACCTAAGTAATGTCGAACGCTACGGTGTTTGCTGGGGTGCTATGTGTAGAGATTTGAGTTTATAATTGTATTTATTTTATTGCTTGATTATTCCTAAGCCACGATGGGTCGGAACTAAGTTATGTCTCGAGGGGTAATCAAGTAAAAGAAAATATTTCTCGCGTCAGCGTGTTCTCTAGCAAATCGCTTACGTTTTTTTGTTTAATATTTCAGGAAATTAAAGTATCAAGAATTGGAGCCATTCATGAAGTGGATGTTCGCAAAGGTAGAGATGGCTCATTGTTTTAAATTATTAAAAACAACAATATTAAACAAAGATTTATAAAACAAATATTGAGTATTTAATTACCCGAGAAGCTTTTTCAAACAAAAGAAATTATATTTTATTAATAATGGTTTCAAAAGTATATAAATATTTTATCAAAAGTCTTCCGCTTAAATAAACTCTGATATATTTACAAAACTGGTACCAACTGTTGGTCACACGCCTAGGATGTAAGTGGGGGTGTGACAGGTTGGTATCAGAGCCATCGATCTTAGCGAATTAGGTATTCAGTTATACCTAGGCTTTGATCAAGCGATAAATAGAAATTTTTATTACAAGATTTTATAAGTTTAGTAAAGGTTTAAATAATATCAAAAGTTTAAATGATAGATAATATAAAAGAGGGATAAGGATAAGATATAACAAATATGGATAAGAAAAGAACATCTTTACACCTATTCTATAATGTGGAAATAGTCGACTATGGTTCGACTAAAAGAACAAGGCAACTTCCGATAGAAAAGGAAGAAGAAAATACGAATTTAGCTTAACCCTAAAATTTACTATATGAATAGTAAAAGGGTTAAAGCAAGCAAAATCAAAGGAAAAATGTTTGAAAACATCTAACAAAAACAAAAGAAAAATGTTTGAAAAATAGCAAACAAAAACAAAGGAAAAATACTTGTAGCATGATCAAGTAAAATAAATCAATTAGTAAATATAAAGAAATAAATATCTTATACTGTAACATCCCGTTTTTCTAGTTTCGGTTAATAAAATGAAATATGAGTTATTATGAGTCGGGCTAGTGTTGGGTTAAATTGATATGAGTTATGGACTTGGGTTATGAAGGAAGGAAGGAAAAACTATGGGCTTAAACCCATGATCCAAAATTATATAAGTCATAATTACCCATTTAATTTCATTTCACTCATATTTCATACACCACCAAAACACACACTTAAGCTCTCTCTCTCTCTCTCTCTAGTTTCTCTCCTTTCTCTAGTCGATCCAATATAGAAAACCGATCCCGATCCAAGGTAATGATAGTATGATGTTGTATGAGCTTAAACCCGATAGATATGATCACGAAACGACGAGCCGACACCGTTAAACCGTTAGAGTCACGAGATCCGGGTGGAATCGGGTATAAACCGAACCTAATATGAGCTTAGGGGTCACCCTAGCTCAGATCTGGATCGAACGGGACGAAAAACGGAGAAAACGGTGGAGAAATAAGCCAGATCTCGTTTTTTCCGGCGAAATCCCGGTTTTCCGGCAAAGGCGACGCCGGAAAGTGGTATGAGGTTAGAGGAATGTCAGAGAATGTTCTGACATTCTCTGACCTAACCCTAGTTCGTCAACGGGAAGTTAACGAACTAGGGGTGATTCGCCAAGTGGTTCGTTAAAGAAAGTCTAACGAACCAGACTTATTTCGTGTTCAATTCGTTAAGGGAAAAAGATGACTAATCACCCTTGATTTGTTATTCGTTAAAGGAGGTAACGAATTGGAAGGTCCAATTCGTTACATGGACTGATTCTCTACCAGAACTGATTTGTCAAAGGACCAATTCATTATAAGGTCCAATTCGTTTAAATAACAAGTTTGTTAAAGGGTTCAATTCGCTATGAGAACCAATTCATTATGATAACCTAATTCGTTAAAGAATCAATTAACGAACTAGAAGTTTAATGGAATTACATAATGGTCCCTGGACATAAAAAAGAATGATTTAATTACAAAGAAGCCCTTGGACTTTTAAGTTAGCAATTAATTATGATTCAAAATTCTAATGGAAAATGTGTTAAGACAGTTAATGGAAATAAAATTTTTTTCCAAGCTGACCTGTCAGCTCGACCCCAACCATGGGCTTTGCCCCTTGTGTCACACCCCGACTTAGGTCCTAGGCGTGTGACCACAAGTTGGTATCTGTTTTGTAAATAAATCAGAGTTATGGGTTAATTTTAGCGGAAGACTTTAGGTTTGAATATAATATTAATTTACATTGAAAATTTACCTGGGAATTAAATACCCAAGTATTTAGTTTACAAAATATATGTTTCATATTACAAGGATTTTAGTTATCAAAAACGAAGCCATCTTGTACGCACTTCTATCATCATTAAGACTCCAATCCTTTCTAATGCTACTTATGCTTAATTACCTGCAATGGGTTAGAAAAATACGTCAGCTATATGCTGGTGAACACGTATGACTCTATAAAACATTTGAATGGCATTACAATACAATTATAGTTTTCTGTACACTCAGCAGAAGTAAGTCTACTTCTGTCTTTGTACCACTACCTTACACACATACAAATGTTTCTCCCGAGCTATGGTAGGCCCTACTAGGAGAATTAGTTATGACCGTTAGCCCACGACCACCTGGCCTTTGACTGATTAGGCTGAACAGTTATGTTTGGATCCAGATACATGTGTACTTGGTCTGAGTTGCTTTTATTTTCTATATTGTATTATAAAGTTTTAGAGATCACATAATCTCATGTAAACATTGACTGACTCGTTAAAACAAACACCCGTTTATCTTATCGAGTATAAATATGCTTTGATTGACTGAAAAGGTTAACGTATTCTCCTGCACCGTAGGTGTTGGAAAACCTTGACTGATTGATTGATTGTGAATGATATTTTACCTTAAACAAATAGGTTTGTATAAATATTTGAATGATGTTTTGATTAAGCTATGTTTGCTAAGCTTAACCTTGAAATCGTTTATCTTTGATTGTGAATGAAAACTCTTAGTTTTTATGTGACATTTGATGTAGCATGCTTTGGATTAATAGGTTATAACACGTTGGTAAGTTTCTCCAGGTAAGTAAACGGGTCCCTCGGTTGATTGGGATTTGTACGAAATACTTTTCCTTAGGCAAGAAACTTACAACTAGTGATATCACCCTTACATTTACTACATGCCCGTCAAAATATATCTTTGGTTGACATTACTTTGCTATGAAGTAACGTTTATGAAAACTCGTTTATGAATGTGAATGTTTAAAAATACTTTCAAGGTTAAAAGCCATAGCCTCGATTGATTGTCTAAGCTATAATTCAAATACTTAAACATAACTCCTACCTTAGATTGAATACTTAGATTGATAATAAGAAAAAAGCAGGATCTTGATCTACTCGATTGTATGATTGCTAGCTTGATTATAACTTCGTTTCTTGCACAAACCACTAGAAAATGGCACGTCGGCTCGTCACGGCTATTGGGCACGCTTCCCTATGCTAACTATGTGAAATTGGAGGTGAAATTGGGATGAGAATAACTCTAACCCGTCACCCCCTTTTATAGGTTGTTCTGGTGCCCCATCGCGATACGCGATGGGTTCTTTGTGGCTCGTCGCGTATCACGGCGCCGCAATTTGACGCCGCCTTACCGGATCGTGAAACGTGGCCTGTCATATCGTGTCACGTGTTGACACGTGGTTGGACACATGTCTAGTGACTCAGCATGGCAATGACCGTTATGTTTTGGGTCATAGCGTATCGCTACGCCGGCCATTTCTGGGTCAACGTGCAAGTCCATCGGGCTACGCGATGGGATTATGTTTGCCCCGTCGCGTATCGCGATGGGTGAAGTTTTCAAAATTTTCATTTTCGGTCGTTATACTTATTAAGTTAGTATATTAGGCTCAAATTTTATAGGGTAAAAGACGCGGTGTTACATCCTCCCCACCTTTTGAATAATCTCGTCCTCGAGATTTATTGGAATAGATAGGGATACTTCTTCTTCATTTCTGACTCGAGCTCCCACGTATACTCGGGTCCTCGTCTTGAATCACATTTGGCTTTTACGAGCTTGAGTCGTTTGTGCTTGAGAAACTTGATCATGCTATATTCTATTTGAATCGGTTGTTCCACAAACTTAAGCTTCTCGTTGATCTTAACATCTTTTAATGGCATAGCAAGAGTTTCATCGGCTAAAAACTTGCGTAGATTGGATACATGAAACACATCGTGAATTCCTTTCATTTCATCGGGTAATTCTAATCGGTAAGCAACCAGTCCAATTCTTTCAAGTATCTTTAATGGTCCCACAAAGCGTGGACTTAGTTTCCCTTTCTTTCCGAACCTTACTACACCTTTCCAAGACGATACTTTCAATAATACTCTATCACCTTCTTTAAATTCTATTGGCTTGCAACGAATGTCCGCATAACTCTTTTTGTCTATCTCTCACCGCTTTCAATCGTTCACGGATTTGTATAACTTGATCAGTGGTTCTTTGAACAATTTCGGGTCCTGACAATTGATTATCACCTGTTTCAGACCAACATACAGGTGTTCTACACTTACGCCCATACAATGCTTCAAATGGTGCCATTTGGACACTCGTATGATAACTGTTATTGTACGAGAATTCCATCAGAGCAAGATGGGTATCCCAACTTCCTCCTAAATCGCTAACACAGGCATGAAGCATGTCTTTTAAGGTTTGAATTGTACGTTCACTTTGGCCATCAGTTTGGGGATGGTATGCGGTACTTAAGTTTAATCGAGTCCCTATTGCCTTTTGAAAGCTTGACCAGAAATTTGAAGTAAAACGACTATCTCTATCGGAAATGATGGATAGCGGTACACCATGTAAGGATACTATGGTTTTGACATATAAGTGTGCTAACTTATCCATGCTAAACGTTTCTTGTATCGGAATAAATTGTGCAGACTTAGTAAGTCTATCTACAATAACCCAGATCGCATCATTTTGGCGAAAAGTTTTAGGTAACTTCATGATGAAATCCATAGTTATCATATCCCATTTCCATATCGGAATTTCCAGTTGTTGTAGTAATCCTAAAGGCTTTTGATGTTCAATTTTCACTTTAGAACACGTCAGGCATTTAGCTACATACAAAGCAATATCTTTATTCATACCGATCCACCAGTAATCATCTTTTAAATTGTGACACATCTTTTCACTTCCCGGATGCATCATATACTTCGACTTGTGTGCTTCTTCTAAAATCTTATCTCTTAAACTTCTGACCATCGCTACCCAAATCCTTGTACCGAGTCTAAGTATTTCATCACTTCCTTTGACTAATTGATCGATTGTACCATTTTCTTTTTCGGCTTTAACGTTTCCTTCTTCCAGTGCCAACTTCTGAGCTTTTTTGATCTGACTAGCTAAGTCAACTTTGAGCTCCAATCTAAGAGCTCGGACTCTCTTTGGTTTCCCATGTTCTTTTCTACTTAAGGCCTTAGCCACAACGTTGGCTTTCCCTTCATGATATACGATTTCACAGTCGTAGTCATTAAGCATTTCCATCCAATGCCTTTGCCTCATATTCAATTTCTTTTGATCGAATATATGCTTCAAACTTTTGTGATTAGTGTATACGATGAACTTAACACCATACAAGTAATGTCGCCATAATTTCAACGCGAAAATTATAGCACCTAATTCAAGGTCGTGTGTTGTGTAATTCTTTTCATGAACCTTTGTATCGAAGCGTAAGCAATTACTTTCTTTCCTTTCATCAAAACACATCCCAATCCTGTATGCGAAGCATCACAGTAAATGATAAAGTTTTCTAGTCCTTCTGGCAAAGCCAAGATAGGTGCATTGGTTAACTTTTGTTTGAGTGTTTCGAAGGCTTCTTCTTGCCTCGGTCCCCATTCAAACTTAATTGTCTTTCTTGTGAGTGAAGTTAATGGGACGGCTATTCGAGAAAAGTCTTGAATAAACCTTCGGTAATAACCGGCTAAGCCTAGGAAACTTTTGACTTGAGTCGGTGTCTTGGGTTTCTCCTACTTGGTAATAGCTTCTATCTTAGCTGGATCTACTTGAATACCCTTCTCATTTATAACATGACCAAGAAATTGAACTTCGGATAACCAGAATTCACATTTGGGTAATTTGGCGTACAATTTCTTGTTTATTAAGGTTTCAAGTATTATTTTGAGATGAACTTGATGATCGTCTTTGGATTCGGAGTAAACAAGAATGTCATCAATGAAGACGATAGCAAACTTGTCTAAGTACGGTTTGCAAATTCGATTCATCATGTCCATGAAATCTGCTGGAGCATTAGTGAGTCCGAAAGGCATTACGGTGAACTCATAATGTCCGTATCGGGTTCTGAAGGCTGTTTTTGATATATCTTCTTCTTGTACTTTCAACTGATGGTAACCCGATCTAAGATCAATCTTTGAAAAACAACTTGCTCCTTGAAGCTGGTCGAACAAATCGTCGATTCTTGGAAGTGGATACTTGTTATTGATTGTGACCTTATTTAGTTCTCTATAGTCTATACACATTCTCATCGATTCGTCCTTCTTCTTTACGAACAGGATTGGAGCTCCCCATGGTGATGAACTCGGTCGTATAAACCCTTTTTCCAAAAGCTTATCTAACTGCTTCTTTAAATCTTTCATTTCCGTGGGTGCTAATCTATAAGGAGACTTAGCTATTGGTGACGTTCCCGGCATGAGGTCGATCCTAAACTCTACCTCTCTATCTGGAGAGGCTCCTAGTAATTCGTCAGGAAATACATCTTGGAATTCGGATACGATTGGCACTTCCTCCATCTTCTTGGGTTCAGGTTCTTTAGTTACATAGGCCATGAATGCAAGGCATCCCATACCTAAGCAACCACATGCTTTTACCTTAGAAATTATTCCTACCCTTCTTGCTTCTTTGTCTCTGGTGATACGAATGGTCCTATTGTTAGATGTTCGAGTGTCAATTGCCTTATCATTACATAAGATACAGGCTTGATTAGATGATAACTAGTCCATACCTAACACTACTGATGTGCTAAAAGTAGTCAAATAATTATTAACTAAAAATAAGCTAATCTATACACTAAGTAATAATTCTAGACTCTTAAACTTAACTTAAACTAATAACCGGCAAGTGTACCGGTCGACTCTAGTACAGCTAAGTAAGTCTGGATATCGAACCCACGAGACTCTTTAAATTACAAAACTAGAAAATTAGACTCAACTACAAGACATGACTATTTAATAATAATGTTTGAAGGGGGGGTTTAAACTAATTATTAATTAACTAAAACTAACCCTAATTGATTAAAATATAATAAAACATAATCATTACTTAAAACCAAATTAATTAAATATTATAAACTTAACCCTAATTAAATAAAATATAATAAACTATTAAAACACTTAGATTAACACAGATGATGAAAATAACTACCTAGGCTAGAATCCCCAATGTTATGGCAATCAATCAAATGGGAAACTTAAGTTATGAAACTGGGATCGTAAAATAGACTCTTGACAGAAAACCCAAACAGGACCCTTGACCTTCAAGAAGACACCTATGGATTTCTAACAAGTTTTAAGACTCACCAGTTTTATGAATTAATCTTCCTTACGGTTATTTAATAATTTATGTCTAAGTATCTTTATGACGAAATCCTACCTTACAGCGCGAAAATCAAAGATAGCAATGCAGACTCAATTGACTTAATAGACTAAGCTGACAATCAAGCCTAGACGGACTCCTTACGAAGAACTAAATCTAGCAATCCTGACCAACAAAGATCTATCAGTAACCTATCACCTTACAGCTTTCTAGGCTAGCAGCTCACTTTTATCTATTTAATTAGTTTCTTGTTTCTATGATCTTAATGCATATCAATCATAAACTAGTCAAGAACACACAGTAAGTGACCTAACAAAACCCTATCCTATGAAACAATCACCAAGGGTAATGAGAAACAATAAATCCAAGTAAATAAAACCAAGGAATCATACGCATCAATTAATTCAAACTCAACACTTTACTAATTAGAACATAAAATCCATAACGAAAAGAAATCCCAATCAAAATCAAACCGAAAAAAGGTTCATCACGACCTAGGTAGTTTATGGAGTTTAGCCTAGCATCATATAGTCTAAATCAAACAAAGAAAATAAAACTGAAAACATGGTGAAATAATGAGAAACAAAAGATTAAAGGCGATAAAACCCGTAGTCTTCGATCTTGAACGTAAAGCTCTTCACCAGCTGTTCTCGTGCCTTCAAAATCACCACAAGACTCGAAAGTATGCTCTCTAAAACTCCAAATTCGTCTGGTGGCTTCAGGGTTTTGTCAGGTTTAAGTTAAAGATGTTTAAATACCCAAAACAAGGCCCAACATGTAGCAAAAACGAAAATAAAAAATCCTCCAGCAACCCCTAGGCGCCGCGCGACGGGCTTTGGGCTCCCCGGTCGCTCGGCGCGACGCCGTTTCTTTGTCCGGTTCCTTCCTGACGCGTTCCGGATCTCCGTTTTGGCTCTTTTTAACTCGTTTTTCGCCCTTTTCGAACACGATCAACTTCCATTGCCTACAAAACATAAAAGTGTTAGTAGTATACAAATCTCGACTAAAAAACGAACATAAACTATTAAATATTAATTAAAATATACAAGGAAAACATAAACATTTAGCATTATATCAAATATCCCCCACTTATTCTTTTCCGTCCCTGAAAAAGTTTGATGCAGTTGGATCAGAATCGGAAAATTACAGTCTAACAAACATATAGGTTAAATTTTTAAGCTCAGAAAAACACAAAAACTGTGATCACTGATATTATTGTCCACTTAAACCCATGCCTTTATCTTTACCGGGACAAATATGTTCCGAAAATAATAGTACTCAGTGACACAATTAAGACCCGCTTATTTTCAGCTTTTACCGGACCAAGCCACCCCAACTTGACTTAAACCTCAAAATTAGCAAATTTAAAACTTTTGTTGCTCTATTTTTTTCATGAATAGTTAAGACGATCATGGGTATTGTTTATCTACCTAAGCTTAAGCATCAAAATCTACCAACCAACCATTAGATACAATTAAGGTTCAATTAATTTATAGCTAGTGTTCCCCACAACATGACATACCCCCGTTATCAAACAATACACCGAAACCATCACCATAGGTGAGTATGCAAAATTTCATCTGTAAGGCTTACATGTAGCGTGTATCTTGTGGTCCGTTTCTTAATGGTAATGAGACGCGAGCAAGGGGACCCCACATGGCTAACAGCGTGGATGATCAAGTCAGTAGTGTATTTATACTTTTGTACTTTTGTGATCATGTTTAAAGACTTATAAGGGTTTGTTCTTTTTTGGTTTTATTTTAAATATTCACAACCCCACTTAAGAATTGTGAATACCCAGATGAATAAATTACATACAGACCCATGGTCTCCGGACCCGAAGCATCCAATCAATACAAGATTTAAGGTTATAAAACCATACGCCAATGAGGTGTAAAACACTAAACTAGCAGTTTAAGATTTATATCACAGGCTACACGGCATACTCTAGCGTTAAACCTACCCAAGCATCATATGATAATGTATTCAAATTTTAAAACTCATAATATTTCCACCTTTTCATACCAAAATTTGAGGCTTGAGTATGGCCCGACCTTTCATTACTTATCTTCCACGGATAAAACGCTTTACCCATAAAAGATTTCTGTTTTAACCATTTTCCAAATTGTCCATTCAATTTCAAGGCTGAGCCTACCGACACATCCCAAGTTAAATGCGTTTTCTTTTATATATCTCATATTATTAGTAGTTTGAAAAACCGATTTCCGATAAAATCATCATCTCCCACTTTAACGCAAAAAAAACTAAATTTGAGGGACATTTTTCAAATTTTTTTTAAAGAAAAGTTAAATTTAAACTATGACTCAAATATCTTATCCCCACACTTAAATTTTGCATTATCCTCAATGCAAGGATAAGGACGACTTAAAATAAAAATAAAGTCGGACTACAAAAAACTTAAAATCTAAAAATTAAAAACAAAAGCAAAATAAAAAATAAAAATAATAAGCTAGCTAATGGAAAAGACTTAGATGGTAGTATGCGAATAAAAATATGATGCCAAGGTCTTCTTCCATGAATGCCCTCCAACTACGAATGTGCTCAGCAAATGGTAACTCCTCTCACACACGAACGTAAGCGGCCAAACTTTTAACAAACAATATCTAGAAATATATCTTATCAAACTGATAGATATTAAGCATTCAAAGTATTTTCACCAACCTAAAAAAATATATAAATTTATCATGAATAATTTGCAGCAAATAATAAATATGAAGTATACGGCTCAGCTGCTCCATCCCCACACTTTTCTTTTTCAATATACTCATCCTTGGGGATTCGTCTCTCTGGCTCACTCAGTCTCTCTTCAAATCTTGCAAAACTTAAAAACACCAAAACAAAGAAAAACTACAAAAAACTACGTTAGCGACTCGATTAAATATACAAACTCCGCGAAACCTACCCACACTTGAACTTAATCAGGAGGTTTCTCCTTGATTTGAACCATGTCCAACCCGTTTAGTTCCACCCGGAATTTATCAAACAGTAATATATCAATGATGGAACCGTAAAATATTAACTTAGAATTAAAAATCAGTAACGGTTCAGACCACATATATTTAAACTTACCTGGCAAGAGCCGAATGCGTTGTAAGTATCGAGAAGACTGGTCGTGTTTGACTTTTAATGGCTTTTTCACTCCCGTAGACCATCTTCTAAAGTAAACGAAACTTCGGTTTTCAGGTAACCTATCGTCCTCGACCTTCTCCCGTGGTTTTAATTCCCGATAAGCATTCAAAACACGGTCCACGAGCAGGCAATAGTGTTCTTCCTTTAACACCACATCCTCATCTACATTGTCCTCTACAAGTAGGGCCTCGAAAAACGCAACATCCTCATTAACGTCTACTGTGTCTCCCCCGTCATAATCCGACAATCCATCCAACTCCAAATTCAAAAATTCATTTTCCTCGTTAAGCTCATTATCAACCTTAACCATATCCTCAACACCAAACATTAGCTCGAGTGACTCTCTCAATTCTATCTCTTCCTCAAACACAGGTTTCACCATATATGATCTCAGATATGCAGCCCACTCCTCCTCGTCACAATCATCATCGGAGTCACAAACCTGAGGTGGGACTTCATCAGCCACTCGTGTTTCCGTATCCGGGATGAGCTCCTCTTATTCATCTACATATTCCATGATTGGCTATTTCCCTTCTTCTGGAATCGTCGGGAACAACTCTCCCAACCGATTTATGTATCCCAAATAGTTGTCTTCCGCATCATACTTATAACCAGGTGTCGGTTGCTCCTTCAGCTGCACACTCTCCTCATCGGTTTCTCAAATTAATTCGCCATCTGACTCGTACACGCATTGAGACATCTGCTTTGACCCTTCTTCCACCTTTGTCAGTTTTCTGGAGATTTCTTTAACTGCATCTTGGAGACCTGCAAAAACAGATATTTGATTTCTTAGTATAGCATCATGTTCAGCTAATGCTTGTTGGTATCGGGCATCTTTCTCCAATGGTCGGGCCAACAACTCCTCGAACTTATTCAAATACGCCTCGTCACCCCTGTTGGGGTTGCTCTCGGAATGTTGACCATAATCTTGCCCATGTTTGTATTGATATCCCTGATCTGGTTCATTGTAATATGATGAGGACCCCTGTGAAAGATAAGACTGTTGCTGCACATAGGGGTTAGTACGATTATATGGACAGGCACAAGTCATATGACAACCATAGAATCTATAACAAATAAAGTTAGAACCCTTATATGGACAATCATAGTGTAAATGAGGATCACCACACGTATCACAATTAAGGTTACTATTGTATGGACATTTAATGGTAAAGTGAGGTCCATTACAATTTTCACACATGATTACAAAAATCAAAACAAGCAAAAGACACGGACAATTAGACACCTACACTCAAAGCAAAAATAAATAAATAAATAAACAGGTAAAAATCTAATTAACTAAAACCCTAAAAACTCAAAAGCAAAAACACAATAGCACGTATATAGCAAGTAAGCCTAATCAAACCTAATAACTCAATCGCCAAGAGTCCCCGGCAATGGCGCCAAAAACTTGATGTGCTAAAAGTAGTCAAATAATTATTAACTAAAAATAAGCTAATCTAGACACTAAGTAATAATTCTAGACTCTTAAACTTAACTTAAACTAATAACCGACAAGTGTACCGGTCGACTCTAGTACAGCTAAGTAAGTCCGGATATCGAACCTACGAGACTCTTTAAATTACAAAACTAGAAAATTAGACTCAACTACAAGACATGACTATTTAATAATAATGTTTGAAGGGGGTTTTTAAACTAATTATTAATTAACTAAAACTAACCCTAATTGATTAAAATATAATAAAACATAATCATTACTTAAAACCTAATTAATTAAATAATATAAACTTAACCCTAATTAAATAAAATATAATAAACTATTAAAACACTTAGATTAACGCAGATGATGAAAATAACTACCTAGGCTAGAATCCCCAATGTTATGGCAATCAATCAAATGGGAAACTTAAGTTATGGAACTGGGATTGTAAAATAGACCCTTGACAGAAAACCCAAACAGGACCCTTGACCTTCAAGAAGACACCTATGGATTTCTAACAAGTTTTAAGACTCACCAGTTTTATGAATTAATCTTCCTTACGGTTATTTAATAATTTATGTCTAAGTATCTTTATGACAAAATCCTACCTTACAACGCGAAAATCAAAAATAGCAAAGCAGACTCAATTGACTTAATAAACTAAGCTGACAATCAAGCCTAGACGGACTCCTTACGAAGAACTAAATCTAGCAATCCTGACCAACAAAGATCTATCAATAACCTATCACCTTACAGCTTTCTAGGCCAGCAGCTCACTTTTATCTATTTAATTAGTTTCTTGTTTCTATGATCTTAATGTATATCAATCATAAACTAGTCAAAAACACACAGTAAGTGACCTAACAAAACCCTATCCTATGAAACAATCACCAAGGATAATGTGAAACAATAAATCCAAGTAAATAAAACCAAGGAATCATACGCATCAATTAATTCAAACTCAACACTTTACTAATTAGAACATAAAATCCATAACGAAAAGAAATCCCAATCAAAATTAAACTGAACAAAGGTTCATCACGACCTGGGTAGTTTATGGAGTTTAGCCTAGCAGCATATAGTCTAAATTAAACAAAGAAAATAAAACTTAAAACATGGTGAAATAATGAGAAACGAAAGATTAAAGGCGATAAAACCCGTAGTCTTCGATCTTGAACGTAAAGCTCTTCACCGGCTGTTCTCGTGCCTTCAAAATCATCACAAGACTCGAAAGTATGCTCTCTAAAACTCCAAATTCGTCTGGTGGTTTCAGGGTTTTGTCAGGTTCAAGTTAAAGATGTTTAAATACCCAAAACAAGGCCCAATATGTAGCAAAACGAAAATAAAAAATCCTCCAGCAACACCTAGGCGCCGCGTTACGGGCTTTGGCCTCCCCGGTCGCACGGCGCGGCGTGCTCCACCAAGGGGCCCGGTCAGATCGGCCCGGTCTGACCGGTTCTCTGTCTGGTTCCTTCCTGACTCTTTTCGGATCTCTGTTTTGGCTTTTTTTAACTCGTTTTTGCCCTTTTCGAACACGATTAACTTCCATTGCCTACAAAATATAAAAGTGTTAGTAGTATACAAATATCGACTAAAAAACGAACATAAACTATTAAAATATTAATTAAAATATACAAGGGAAGCATAAACATTTAGCATTATATCAACTACATCAAAACCTGCCAAAGCCATGGGTAACAATCGTACAGGCATGACGTGTTCAGCTAATGAAATTGTCGCACTATTTATCACCTCGGTTATTTGACTTACACCTCGGTTATTTCAACCTCATAATGTTTATCTAGTTTAACTAAGGGCTCATTTAATAGACTACAGAATTTATAATCTATAAAACTTTGGTTCGCACCTGAGTCAAATAAAACCCTAGCATAAACATTATTGATAGGAAATGTACCGGTGATCACGTCTGGTATATCAGCTGCCTTCTGGGTGTCTAGCATAAAGACACGTGCGTTTCCTTTCTTGGCATCGGTGTTGACACCGCTGCCACTTGCACCAGCCGTCGTTGTTGTCGGCTTCCTCTTTGGACACTCTATGCTGAAATGCCCCTTTTCACCACAATCGAAACCCACCACTGCCTTTTTCTTACAGTCAGTTTCAACATGACCCAATCTTTTACAGAAATTACACACAATAGTATTTAGAGGTCGTTGACATCTTCCGAAGTGTCTTCTACCACATGTCTTACAAACATGGCGAGTATACACAAACGCCCCTTCCCTCTTCTTCTCAACCTTCCTAACTTTTCCTCCAACTGGCGTCTTGCCATCATCCGTTTTCTTCTCTTCCCGATTTCTAATCATCTCATCCATCAGGTATCCGGCCAACTCCATAGCAGATTCCGTCGATGACGGCATATGTGAACGGACTAAGTCACGGATTTCTATTGGCAACCTGTAGATATAGCGCGTCACTTTGTTGATTTCAGGAGTGACCAAGTGAGGGACAATTCTACAGTACTCAAGAAATTTGGTGTTATATACCTTGAGGTTGGTTCCCACAACTTGGTTTGTATTTGATCCATTTCATTAATCGGGCAAAATTTATTTAGTGTCATGGCTTTAAACGTTTCCCAGTCCAGATTGTATAAACTTTTTCTACCCTTAATTCCGATCAGGGTATTCCACCATTCTAATGCCTCTCCCTTGAACATCTGAGAGGTATATTGCACTTTCTCACTTTCCGTACACTTGCTTATTAGTACAATTGATTCCATTTCCTCCAACCATCGGAGGGTAACTATTTCTCCTTTAACCCCATGGAATTCTTTAGGGTTATAAACCTTAAATACTTTGAAATCACAACCCTCGTGTATTTTTAACTTCTTAGTTTTATCACGGAGGTCGTTTTCAGCGGTCGAACTCTCATCACTTGCTTCTTTCTTTTTCTCACTTTCTTTATTCTTACTTTCTTTTTTTTTCAGTTTCTCTTTTTGATTCTCTTTTAGAGTTAGCAGTTTCACTTTTGCTTCGACTCCCCCTCTTATTAGATTGGGAAGCGGTTCGGCTTTGATCATTTTTCATTAACTCATAAAGTGGTGTTACAACTTCTTTTATCAAATCGCGAATACCGAGCACATAGTCTTTCGGTATTCCTTGAATGTTTCCTGCTACTGTCTTTTCTTTATCGTTGTTCATATTTTCTGCAACGGTCTTTTCTTTATTATTTATTTGCATTTCTTGATTACTGTTGGCTTTAGAAATCTGTTACATGAATAAAACAAAATTCAGAGAAAAGACAGACTTTTTTTATAATACATTATTTATCTTACAAAGAGAACATAACAGTTAACAGCAGTACGTAACAACGATTCCTAATCCTTAATCCACTTTTTAACAAGATTTTTCATCTTGTCACATTTCTTAACTATTTTCTTTCCTATTCTCTTTTTGTCCACTTTCTCATTCCTTAGCTCATCCATCACTGAATTTGGCGGGTTAGGGTATCCCGTTGGTGCGGATGCAGCTGGGAAGAGATAAGCGTTCTCTTGTGGATAGAGGTCTGGATTTGCAACGTATGCATTCATTTCCTCATCGGGGATATTAGTTGTATAAAATTCCTCGATCAGGTTTGCCTCTTCACGGATCTCTTTAGCTTGTTGTGATATGGAAGGTGTTGGTCCAACATACAGAGGAAAATAGGGATTTTCATTCTCCTTATTTTCTTCCTCGGGATCCTCCTCTTCCTCGGGTTCTTCCTCCGGTTCATAAGGATTCTTGATTGGTGATTGAACTAATCTCTTTTTGTATGGCAAGATGACTCTCATCCTTGGTTTACGGCTTGGTTCTGCAGTGCTCGGTGGGATTTGGTATTGATAATTCAAAGGTGGTGATCCGAATTGCCATCTCCTTTGGTCAGAGTCACAATTCATCCAGCTAGATGATTCTGATTCAGTCTCCTGTTTGATCTTACTCTGCACTTCCTGTTCCTCGGAAGGATGATATGTGGGAATGTCGAATGGGTAGTACTGAGGAATGTTGTTAGCAGTGTTATCGGAGATTTCAATTGGGCATTGTTGACTTCCTGGGAGATGCACGGGTTGGCTCCCATAGGGTAACGTTGGAATGATCGGTTGATTGTGATTGAAAAAGCTTGTATAATAACTATTGCTACTTTCCATATCGAATGGTTCGTAGTTGATTGTCGGTTTTGATCGGATTGCCACTCGGTGTCTATGACCAAGATAATTAATGTAAGACATCTGCACTTTAGTTGAATTTAGGGATAGGAAGTTTACCAAACCTATCTTATCCCTATGAATAATAATAATAACTTTATGGTTAAAGCTTAGGTACTAATGGTTAAAATACCTAATTCGCTGAAACCGATGGCTCTGATACCAACCTGTCACACCCCGACTTAGGGCCTATGCTTGTGACCACAAGTTGGTACCTGTTTTGTAAATATATCAGAGTTATGGGTTAACTCTAGCGGAAGACTTTAGGTTTGAATATAATATTAATTTACATTGAAAATTTACTTGGGAATTAAATACCCAAGTATTTAGTTTACAAAATATATGTTTCATATTACAAGGATTTTAGTTATAAAAAACGGAGCCATCTTGTACGCGCGTCTATCTTCATTAAGACTCCAATCCTTGCTAATGCTACTTATTCTTAATTACCTGCAATGGGTTGGAAAAATACGTCAGCTATATGCTGGTGAAAACGTATCACTCTATAAACATTTGAATGGCATTCCAATACAATTATAGTTTTCTGTACACTCATCAGAAGTAAGTCTACTTCTGGGCTTTGTACCACTACCTTACACACATACAAATGTTTCCCCCGAGCTATGGTAGCCCCTACTAGGAGAACTAGTTATGACCGTTAGCCCACGGCCACCTGGCCTTTGACTGATTAGGCTGAACAGTTATGTTTGGATCCAGACACATGTGTACTTGGTCTGAGTTGCTTTTATTTTCTATATTATATTATAACGTTTTAGAGATCACATAATCTCATGTAAACATTTACTGACTCGTTAAGACAAACACCCGTTTATCTTATCGAGTACAAATATGTTTTGATTGATTGAAAAGGTTAACGTATTCACCTGTACCGTCGGTGTTGGAAAACCTTGACTGATTGATTGATTGTGAATGATATTTAACCTATACACAAATAGGTTTGTATAAATATTTGAATGATGTTTTGATTAAGCTATGTTTGCTAAGCTTAACCTTGAAATCATTTATCTTTGATTGTGAATGAAAACTCTTTGTCTTTATGTGACATTTGATATAGAATGCTTTGGCTTAATAGGTTATAACACGTTGGTAAGTTTCTCTAGGTAAGTAAACGGGTCCCTCGGTTGATTGGGATTTGTACGAAATACTTTTCCTTAGGCAAGAAACTTACAACTAGTGATATCACCCTTACAGTTACTACATGCCCCTCAAAATATATCTTTGGTTAACATTACTTTTCTATGAAGTAACATTTATGAAAACTCGTTTATGAATGTGAATGTTTAAAAATACTTTCAAGGTTAAAGGTCATAGCCTCGATTGATTGTCTAAGCTATAATTCAAATACTTAAACATAACTCCTACCTTAGATTGAATACTTAGATTGATAATAATAAAAATGCAGGATCTTGATATACTCGATTGTATGATTGCTAGCTTGATTATAACTTCGTTTCTTGCACAAACCATGAGAAAATGGCACGTCGGCTCGTCACGGCTATTGGGCATGCTTCCCAATGCTAACTATGTGAAATTGGAGGTGAAATTGGGATGAGAATAACTCTAACCCGTCACCCCCTTTTATAGGCTGTTATGGTGCCCCATCGCGATACGCGATGGGTTCTTTATGGCCCGTCGCGTATCGCGGCGCCGCAATTTGACGCCGCCTTACCGGCTTGTGACACGTGGCCTGTCATATCGTGCCACGTGTTGACACGTGGTTGGACACGTGTCCAGTGACTCAGCATGGTCATTGCGATACGAGATAACCGTTATGTTTTGGGCCGTAGCGTATCGCTACGCCGGCCGTTTCTGGGTCAACGTGCAAGTCCATCACGCTACGCGATGGGCTTATGTTTGCCCCGTCGCGTATCGCGATGGGTGAAGTTTTCAAAATTTTCATTTTTGGTCCTTATACTTATTAAGTTAGTATATTAGGCTCAAATTTTATAAGGTAAAAGACGCGGTGTTACACCTTTTGACTTCCTTGTTATGTTTTCAGGGCTGTGTGCATACTCGATGTGATTAGTTAATACACTTACCTTAATTGGTAAGTGTATGTCTTATATGATTTATGTATGAATGAACGCTTGACGATGCATGAACGATCTTCGGATATTGCATGTACCATCAAGGGATAGTTTAAAGATATGATTGGCATATATATGATGTATAAATGATGTATGAACGTATGGAAGTTACAGTTAAGAATGTATAGAAAGGTATGGAAGGTATAGTTAGAAAAGGGAACTGACCCTAATAACATCGGCGAATGTAGGGAACCGACCCTAATAATGTCGGCGAATGTAGGGAACCGACCCTAATAATATAGGCGAACATAGGGAACAGACCCTAATAATATCGGCGAAGGTTATAGGGCCAAAAGCTCTTTAAACGTATATGTATGAATGAAAGAATGTATGTAAGTATGAAAGAAAGAATGAAAGTATGTGTGTATGCAAGTATGTAAGTAAATATGGAGGTATGTACATTCGGGTGCATATGTAAGTATGTGAATGTATTGTATGTCGCATGATTAACTAGAACTCACTCACCGTAGCTGACTTTTCGTATGCACGCAGGTTAATAGACTGAGACAGCTGGTTTGAGCGGGACACATGGCAAGATTGAAGAGGCTGGCATATGAAGATTCGTCATGATGTTTTGATACTATGTTTTAATTATGTTTTAAAATGACAAGTTATGAATATTTGTAATGAATGGTTGACTTTTATACTATTCCGCAAAAGTTTTAATTAACTCTGGTATTTAGAACTGTGTTTATGAGTAAATCCAACGTCCAATGTAGGGCACCGGTAACGGGGGCTTACATATACATGATTAATGTGTGAACATGGATTATAAAGGATATATGAAATAAGACGATATATTCGTCCAATTGGTAGCAATAAACCATTTCATAGTAGAAATCTTGCGTAGTACAAGATATGTTTAGATTTTCATAATTATTAAACATATCTATGAATTATTGTAGAATGAAGAAAATACAAAAAGAAACTTTTTCAAAGAAGTAAAAAGAACGTTAAAAATAAAGATATGAAGACCCACCTACATTCATGATGAATAAGTAAAAGGAATTATAAAGAATAAAAACAATTGATTCATCCAATTGGTAGCAATAAGATTTTCTAAAGACCAATTCGTAATAGAAAATCTTGCACAATACAAGATAGGCTTTAATTCCCTTAAGTATTAAACCTATCTACGGATTATTGTAGTATGTCAAAAGAAGAAAATATAAAATGAAACTCTTCCAAAGAAGTTAGAAGTAAGAGAAACAAAGAAATGAATGACCAATTTAGAGACGAGGTTCGGAAAATGATTAATGAAGTTGTAGATCCAATAATGAAGATGCTTAATAACCCTAGACAAATAGAATCAAGAAAAAGGACACAAAACGAGCCTAATTCTTCGAAAGAAAGTTGTAACCAATTTAATCATGAGAGCGACGTAAATAATAAGAAACCCAAACTATAACCGGAATATTTTTTTTGAGAAATTCAAAGCCAATAAACCTAAGAAGTTCCGTGGAAATGAAGATACCATATCTACCTTGAAATGGCTCAAGGAACAAGAGTCAATCTTGAGCAATATTTCTTGCACAAGTGAACAAGCCATTTGGTGTTCTTCACGAATGTTCAAATATAAAGCTTTAGAATGGTGGAGTTTATTAATTCAAGTCAAAGGAAATGAAGTAATGTACAATTTAAGTGTGAAGAATTTAAAGATCTTATTTTATAGAAATTTTGCCCAATTAACAAAATAAAACAAGATCAAATCCTGCCATGGGACCAGAAGGTTGTTAATAACAATATCAAGGAATACAATGCTAAATTCTTGGAATATTGTCAAGTAACTCCGCAATTAGATAAATTGGAGTACGACAAAATGATGAAATACATATCTGGGCTACCAAAAGAGACAAAGAAGATAGTAAAATTTTATATACCACAAACAACCTCCGAAGCTATGATGGTAGCCAAATGTGTAATAAAACCGGAGGAAAAAGAGAGTAAAAAACAAAAGAAGTGAAGAAAAGCAAGAAAGAAAAAGGACCGCCTAAATTCACAAGACCCATTTGTGAAAACTGTGGAAAGAGACATCAAGGAAAATGTTGGAATAACATTAACATTTCTAAAAACAATCCATTAGTCATGTGTACTTTTTGTAAGAGAAAAGGGCATTCAGAAAATGACTGTAGAAGGAAAGCGGATACATGCTACACATGTGGAGAAAAAGGACATTTCAAGAATGAATGTTTGGAAAATAAAACAAGTAAGAGCAAAGGTGAAAAGAAGAACGTTGGAACGGTCACAACAAATGCATGAAGTAATATCAAAACAATCAAACAAAGATAAGAGTAGGCCAAAGGAACGCTAACTCTTGTAAATAACTAATAGTTTAGCTAACTCTTGCAAGTTGTTTGTAATCTCGTTATGTAACGAGAAATTTTGTAATCGTAGAAGGGTATTTAAATCCCTAATGTATATAAAGAAAGATATTAGAGTATAGATCGTGTCTCTACACAAGAATGCTTATATGCAAAGGAAAAGAGATAGTAAAATTTTCAAAATACAAGAAATTATGTTAATTAATAAATCATCATCTATAGAAAGATGAAGTAAAGTGAATGAAGAATTAAACAAATCATGTATATTCAAAGAAAATCAATTATCCGAACTTTAAAAATTCAAGGGGATAATTGATGGAAATAAACGGAAAGAATCCGTCAAAATCATGAAGCAAGGGATTACGTAAAACAAGTATGAAAATCTCGAAAGCTATCAAGAATGAGTAAGTAAAACAAAGATAGAAACTAAGAAGATCAAAAGGATGATGGATGAAAGGAAACTATCAAAATCATGAAGGATAGGATGTCATGAAGATTTCTGCAAAAGAAATTCGATAGATTGAATCCGAGGAATATCTAGTTAACATTAGTAAATATTTAGAATACTGAAGGTAAGGTAAATAATTAAACACAATTGGCCACTGTGTTTAGCGATTTACAATTACTTATGACATTCTAAATTATAAACTTACTATATCATCCAAAGATATAGAATGAACAAAGAGATATACTACACTCGGGAGTATTAATAAAAGAAAGTCAAACAAGATAGCCATAGAAAGAGGCTATCTATTCTCAATCAAATCACATAAATGTATTTACAATGAGGATTGCATAATTACATAAAAGAGTGGATGTAAAACAAGATGGTAAAGCATTAGAATATCCATTTAAAATAGTATATTCAAAGGATGCGAAAGAGAAAACCATCAAGTCTGAAGATTTATATATCACCCATAAATAGAAGAATGAGAAGACCTGAAGAACTAGAACATCGGAGCTTTAGAAGTTTAGAAACCTAAGTAGACATAAACAAAGCGAAACCAAGAAACCTCAAGAGTAAAAAAAAAACGAATCTCCAAAGAGAAATAGCATGGCACAATCGACTTATTAGTCAAGAGAGATGATGAAATCCTTAGACTCGGAAACCGAAATTGGATATTTATAATGGAAAGATACGCAAAACGATAATGAACAAAGCTCATAAGTATAGGATGCACTTTGAAAGTGACAAAACATACCACAAACCTTAGATCGAATTAGTGATAGAAGAATATGAACAAGATATCATTTCGTACATAATGAAATATCTAATTCATCTACAAGTTGAAACCAAGCACAAGAAACCTTCGGATTATTCTAAACAACCCAAACTCTCCATGTAGAAAAGGGTAATGATAACCATGAACCATATTACAAAGCTTTCCAAGACTACACGCCAACACGATGCAAGATGAGTTATTGTTGATAGACTAACAAAGTTTACCCATCTTTCTCCCAACCAACGATTCGTACTCGATGGAAAGATTAGCATGAAAATATGTGAACAACATAATGTCCCTACACGGTTTGCCACTATACCTCCAATCAAGACAGTCGAATTATATCCCATTTATAAGATACTTTCCAACAAATGTTAGGAACTCGATTGAACTTTAGCATTATCTATCATCCCCAAATAGATGGGCAAAGTAAAAAAGAACAATCCAAACGTTCGAGGTTATGCTCCACGCAAGTATGAAAGATTTAAGTGGAAATTGGATAATTGTTTTTCTCCTAATGGAATCCTCGAATAACAATTACCATGCAAACATTTGATTCACACCTTATGAGACGTTATACGAACATAAAAACCAAACATCCGTGTGTTGATCTAAAGATAGGGGATAACCAAATGTCTAGACCCGAAGGACTCCACGAAACGACAAATAAAGTATGGCAAACTCGTGAACGAATCAAGGTGGCGTGAGATCGCCAGAAAGAGGAATAACCAAATACTTGGACCCGAACTAATCCACGAAACAAGGAATAAAGTATTGCAAACCTGTGAACTACTCAAGGTGGCATGAGATCGCCAAAAGAATTATACGTCCGTAATAAGCCATTTGAATATAATATATGTGATAGGGTGTTAAATAAAATTTTGCCTAAGAAAGACGTCATTCGCTTCGATAAGAAAAGAAAACTTAGTCCACGATTGTAGGATATAGTCAATACCTCGAAAATAAAGTAAAGAAAAACAAAGAAATTATATAAAGAGAAACATATAAATATAACTATTGGTTATAGATAAAGCGAAATTATTGTTTAAATGATTTTAGATAATAATAAAAGAAAATAAATAAAAGAAAAGCAAATGAAATAATCTGTATTAATAAATAAAGATAGAAATATTATTTAAAAGTATTTTGAATAGTGAGTAAAAGAATATACATATATTGTTTATATGATTCATGTAAACTAAATAAAATATGTATACGTTTTGAAAAGGTAGATTTTAGAAAAGAAAACATGACGGACTAAAGGTCCGAATATGAGAATAAAGAATATATGATTTGAACTATAGGTTCAAACATACTATAAAATAAAAGGAAAAGATAAAGTAGAAAATAGTTATAGTAGATAAAATTATTTAAGTTTATCATTCTTAAATAATAAGTAAAAGAAAAATATACGTTTCTTAATGAAGAAGAAACATAGAGTTTAAGAAAAAGAAAACAAGTTAAACTAGAGGTTTATCTTGTAAAAGAAAAGAAAAGTAAATAAGTTAAAGGAAAAGAAAGAAATGATATTTTAAACTAAATGTTTAAAATAAAGAAAAGATGTTTTGAACTAAAGTTTCATAAAGAAAATAAAATCGAGGTAAAGATTTTACAAAAAAGACTAGAGGTCTTAAGCCTGATGGTATATCCGACTAACAAAAAGTTATACTCGTACTATAGGTGCGAGATAACAATGAAAAGGGAAAAACCCTCGGACAGTGTATTGAAGCTGATCCAAATCGAAAAAGGTTATACTTGTACTATAGGTGCGAGATAGCAACAGGAAATACCCTCGAACGGTGTATTGAAGCCGATCCAAATCAAAAAGGTGAATATGCCCCAAACTTTACAAACTTGTTTTCAAACGAGTCAAATGTGTTATGTGAAAAGATTTACATGAGACTACGTGTCTCTAAAACATTTATAAGCAAGAGTATAAACCTTGCCCTCATGCTATAGTATACGTTTGTCTAGATCCTTACATATGTGGTAAAATGTGGTGGGCACATCGCACCATACTTGGTTATAGTCACACTCGCCTTCGGGGAGTAATGACCATGTGTAAACGTATGATACCTAAGTAATGTCGAACGCTGCGGTGTTTGCTGGGGTGCTATGTGTAGAGACTTGAGTTTATAATTGTATTTGTTTTATTGCTTGAATATTCCTAAGCCACGATAGGCCGGAAATAAGTTATGTCTCGAGGGGTAATCAAGTAAAAGAAAATATTTTTCGCGTCAGCGTGTTCACCAGCATATCGCTGACGTATTTTTTTTTAACATTTCAGGAAATTAAAGTATCAAGAATTGGAGCCATTCATGAAGTGGATGTTCGCAAATGTAGAGATGGCTCATTGTTTTATATTATTAAAAACAACAAGATTAAACAAAGATTTATAAAACAAATATTGAGTATTTAATTACCCGAGAAGCTTTTTCAAACAAAAGAAATTATATTTTATTAATAATGGTTTCTAAAGTATATAAATATTTTATCAAAACTCTTCCGATTAAATAAACTCTGATATATTTACAAAACAGGTACCAACTGTTGGTCACATGCCTTGGCCGTAAGTCAGGGTGTGACAGTTTAGTTCGGTTTGTTTGGTTTAGTTGGTCCAAGACTTGAGATGTGACCAAGTTTGGGTCCAACAAATCCATATTAAAGTGTCAAACACAAAAGTGTAAATAAAAGAACTTAAACACTTAAATCTTTCATACAACTTGTTTTAAAACAATTAGATAACGAGTTAAATGAGAGTTCAGTTTCAGTTCGGTCCTTGACTCGGAATGAAACCGAGGATGGTTGTCACATACCCAATACCATGGAACTCATCAAGTAACTTTAGAAATTATAATACACAAACTTACATGTAACACATTGTTAAATCATTTTAAATATATAAGACATTTAAACGAGAGTTCGGTCTTGGTTCGGGGCTTGACTCAGAATAAGACCGATG
Source organism: Bidens hawaiensis (assembly GCF_021521415.1). Lineage (NCBI taxonomy): Eukaryota > Viridiplantae > Streptophyta > Magnoliopsida > Asterales > Asteraceae > Bidens > Bidens hawaiensis. The sequence goes on along the minus strand of NW_027492710.1, from coordinate 308,884 downwards.
ATGGTTACCACATACCAAATACCATGGAACTCATTATAATAAACTTAGAAATGATAATACTCAAGTCTTACATACAACATGTTAAAAATAAAGTATTTAAACAAAAGTTCAATTTTGGTTCGGTTCTTGACTCGGGATGAAACCGAAGATGATAACCACATACCCAAATACCATTGAACTATTAAAATGATTTGGAAACTAAAATAATTAAGAACTAAACAATATTAACAAGCTTAAACAAAATTAAAGCATAAATTAAAGTGTTTAACAAGAATTGCAATAATCCTCCATGTAGCATTGCCTTATATGCATTTCACCTCAACCGATCATGACCGAAGGAGTGAAAGCTGAAGGAAACAAGGGGTATATTATATATATATATATATATATATATATATATTGTAATAACAATCTTTAATAATATGTAGTTAGTTAGAAACAAAGAATGGTTCTTGTTTGACTCTTAGAAGTCAAACAAGAAAGAATTTTAAGGTTGAAGCTTAGAACTTTGTTGAGAGTGTTTGGAGTGTATGAGTAGGTTAGAATGAGTGGTGTGGCTTTGTTTTATGAAGGATAAGGTGTTAGAGTTCTCCATTGAGTTTCCTTAGAGATTTCCAAGCTTTCTCAATATCAACAAAAAACGAATCTGGCTACTACAAAGCTTTTTAGCGTGGTGCTAATGGCTCTTATCCCGGTGCTAAGGTCGCGGAGGGAAAAATCTGACTTTTCAACTTTGACAATTTTAGTCCCTGAAGTTCGTTTTGAGTGTTTTAGGGGCATTTTAAGGGTTGTAAAAGATGTTGTTGAGATCCGACAACCAGAACATATATGTAACATAAAATTCATCATTTTTATATTGTTTAAAGGTTCGGGATACAAAACGGATCGGTTTTCATAATAAATCAAATACAAGGACTAATACGAATCGAATCGGAAAATGACGGATGTCACAGGACCGTTAAAAACAATTTTATGAAGTGGGATTTATTAGAAATAATATTTTAAAATAGTAACCAACTTTCAAAGGTGTCTCACTTTGGTTACTCATTAAATATTTCATTTGAATCAGGTTATTAAAGTTTCTTTTGATGCTTCAATATTAGATATTTAACCTGAAAGCATGTCATCCATTCTATATGTCCTTTTATTCAAGTCTTTTCATTTTTAATACTTGGACATTGCAAAATATTTTAAAAATTGCAAAAATCATTTTAAAATCACAAAAAATTGCAAAACCGATTTAAAAAATCGCAAAAGTGCCAAAAAAATATTTAAATGTGATAAAAAAAAATAATAAAACTTGTAAAAAACTATCGATTTTTTTATAAACATTAGGTAAAAAAAACTTAGGTAATATTCAATGGTAGAAAGTATTGATTGTGTCTACACCAAAAAGACCTTTTAATTATATATTCATAACAGATCATAGCAAAATAATGATAAAATTTTAACTTTAGTCGACATTCCATTACCAATAGAATGCTCATATGAGTCAAAATACACCAAAAATCCAACGTGTCAAAATACACCAAGATCGAACTAGACCAAACTACACCTAAACGAGTCAAAATACACCAAAATACCAAAAACGAGTCAAAATATACCAAAATACCTCTAACGGGTCAAATCGCCTAGTCTGCTATCTCGCGGGTCACACTTCTTGACTTTATGTTTTTATTTCTACATCTTAGTCTCGCCACCTTTGGTTGTAGGTCTTTTCTCTCGTTCTTGCAAGACCTGATAATATGTTCAATTCTTGGCAGTTTTTACACGTCAATTTTCTTCCAATTCCTACTTTTTAGTTCTTCTTTTCTTTCTCTACAGGTCTCTTTTCTCTTTTACTGACGTTGTTTCAGGTATTCCTCTCTCTTTTGGAGGTTGGGGTTTTATATCATTTGCTTTAGGCCAATGCATATTTTCCTTTGGTGATATTATACAATGTTTATATGCTTCCTTAAACATGTCCTTTTTAAACCAACACCTGACATATGTTTTGGGGTCTATGTTGATGAACCATAAAATTGCTATCTTATGAACACAAGGGACGCCTGACAATCGACATGATCCACAAGTTCAAGTTTGTCCCCGAATCTTCACTACATGTGCACTTTTTTACTCCTTCATATATGTTTTTACCACTTGGAATAACATCATAATGCCTACAAAGTTTTCCGATTTCTTTTGCCATTAAGAACCTTCTACATATCACAAATCTTCTAATATCTTCTTACATACGGATAATGGGCTTCCTTTGTGTAGTTCGTATGCATGAATTAACACTTTCACTTATTCTATTCTCCCAATGCATAATCACATGCCCCCACCAACTTAAAAAAAAAGCTCTTGGCCAAGTAATTAGATTTTTTTTCCATAAGATGATCATTCACAACTTTGCTACTAGTTTTCAACTTTTTCATGTCTTTAACCATTACTTATCAGTAGGATATTCATAAGCCCAAAACAAATTTTTAGATTCAAGCCCACAAATTTTCAGCATAAATGTGTCTTGTATATTGCATGTGCTAAACATTTGGAAATACATCCTTTACAGTCTCTACTGTGACACCCGACACTTTCGAGTTAGCTCCGTTAACATACACTTAGTTATCTCAAACAATCATGCATAATATTAACACAGATAAGTGAGGAGTCACACGCATGAGTCTGTCCTAACGCATTGGCGATTAATATCAAACCCGATCAGGTTAAGTAATTTGGATAGTATAGATCTTTATGTGCTACTTGATTATGTGTTTGCATGACATGAGAAGAGTAAAAAAGGGGGGCTTCTGTGTCGTGAAGGGCAATCCCCTCACGTTTAACGTGTTGCGATGGAAGTGCAGACGGGAAAAATTGTTTTAAAACCAAAAATCAAACCCTAATTGCCTCATAACCTCTCACAGGCGTTACCACACACACACACTTTTGGGATTTCTAAGATTTTTGGGTGTTTGGATGTGCTAAAGATTATATCAAACATCTAGGAATCATTACACGTAAAATATGTACGAATAATTGCGAAAATATATGTGTAATATTTTATTGTGTTCCCAAATACAGGTTATGTTGCGTAGCGAATAATTGCGCGGAATGAACGTTGACGACGACCCGGGTAAAGTTGAAAGTCTAAAAATTATTTAAATAAGTGGGAATGACTTAAAATAATATATTATTGATGAAAATAATAATATTAAGTCAAAATCCCCGGTTAACGAAACTTATAACTTACACACGTGGGAGCCGGTATAGCACACCGTAAAAGCACCAAACACCAACCATCACCAAAAATTAAGTCAATATCTCCATTCGCATCTCCTACCCACGGCGACACAACATGTCAGCGAACAATTACGCCTCATTGTCCCATAAAATCCATTGTTTGTTTGGAAATGCGGGTGTTATCATGTTTATCCTTACATTAATGAAGGTTAAAAGTTTAATCGTGTAAAACTCTTGTTTAGTTTATGATTTGATCGGAGGGAATTTAATAGATATACGAAACAGACGAGCTTTGAACATCGAACAATTATATAGCCAGACTCATGGCTCAAAAGACACGGCAAGTGTGTCACATCATTTTTTGGAGTATCTATCAACATACGATTTGCTGATGAAAAAATAGACGTTTCTTTGTGGAGACGACCGTAAGTACTAACATGTGAATTAAATATTGCAATTTTCATACTCTTTTCTTGAAAGCAGATTGTCTGATGATGTGGAGATCTAAATGAGTATGGACATGATGCATGCATTATTATTATTTTATTTAAAAGACCATATCCTGTTTTGACCATGACAATTTTCTTGTACAGTAGATATAATCATTTCAAACATTGTGAACATATGTGTAAGAATAAATAATACCACTTTTTACCATGATATTCTTCTTGATTGAGAGCTCAAAAACGTGAGAAAAATGTTAAAAACTTTTAGGTAGAATATGCAGAATACGAAAGAGTTAGAAAATTCATTGTTTCGAGTTCTTATTTGCCAAGTTTTTCTCGTCTTTTCTTCTCTGACAACATGAGCCATACAAGGTTGTTCTGGACAGCCCTTGACCTCTACTTATGGTTACGATAACAAGGTGGACATACACAATCTCTAAAAGTTAGATGATTTACTTTAGATCATGTTGTGTTGTGTTGTTTTATACACTTACTAAAGGTATGGTAATAAGAATAAGGAAAACATGATCTTCATTATAATCAAATGATTACCATATTTTCATACTATTGTTCCCTATCACCCTTTGCTCATTTTCTTTGATAATTATATACTAAGTGTAAATTATTAATGAGCTAAGAGGGTGAAAGCGACATGTACGGGACCAGTTACAAACAACTGATACTATTACATTGATAAAATGCTGATAAAACAAATAACAAACTATTGATGAGCTAAGATTTTTATGTTATAACTTTACTAAACTTTCGATTTGTTAACAGGCCTATATATAAGCAAACAATCAAGACCGTTGCATAGTTGAAAAGAAACAAAAGTAAAAAATTTAAGACCATTTATACACCGTCACAAATGTATACTAGGAAACAAAAATATTGGTCGAGCGCTCTTGCATCAAAGATGAACGGAGCTAAGCGTTCTACCGAAGCCGTGAGACGTAAAAATACATTTGCAGGGGAGCGTTCCACCTTATAGAGCGAAGCACCTGCACGAGCGATAGTGAAAATGTTGGCTTGAGAAACTCAAACATTGACGAGAATCCAATGGCCCGAAAACCTAAGGATTCCTCTGCAAGATTCATCCACGGAGGGTGAGTCAGAACCTAAGATCAGACCGGAAAGATGTAGCCGATGGACAATGGTTCACTCTTTCCTATATTTAATCAATTATAATATTAAATTTAGAAATATATATTAGAGAATTAATACTTAATAAATCCCTTGGAAAGTTAAAAATTTGTTTAAGCAAAATAATAAATCAAGATAGAAACATAATGAAATAATGATACACCAATAGTGTTACTATTTCTATAGTAGAAAGAAAGAAATAAATAGCCGATGGGTGGTGTTAGCAGTACCAGCAGCGGGTGGAGTAGTAGTAGTAGTAGAGTAACTAAGGGGGTATTGCTATTGCTATTGCTATTGCTTTGCTTCATCTTCTTCATAATCTATACATACAAACCCCCTTAAAGAAGCAGATCCCCTTATTATACATACACTATCTAAACCCCCAATTATTATGGCTCAAGAACCCCCCTCACAAACCCTAGACACTCCTATCGATCCACAACAAACACCTTCTTCTAATGAAAACACCAATCCATCACCATCACCATCACTCACACGTGACGTTTCATTCAGCCGTCTTAACGCCAAGGCACCGGAGTTCCTTCCACGAACCACCGCCGTTGATCTAACTCAGCCGCGGCTGGTGATTTCGCCGCCGCCGACGTCACCGGGACTGATTCATGTATATCCAAACCCTAATTCTCCGTTTCACGCGTCGATCGGGACTCATGTACCGGTTGCTGTGTCAAATCATCATCATCATCATGTTGCGATGCAGTATCATCATCATAATCATCTTCACCAGCAGCAGAGTCATGGTCATCAGAGGTATTTGGATCAGAAGGATGGTTCGGTTCAAGCGAACCGAACGGGGCATGGAGATCCGGAGTTGAAAGATGGGCTTACTGATGAAGCTACTCAGAAGATCGTTAATCAGGCACAATTATGTTTCTATTTATGTCTAATTTTATATGTTTCTGGTGAAATTGATGCTTTGTTTATTTGCTTATATAATTTGTCGCCACGCGCCCACGCCAACTGTCTGTTGATGATCTAGATGTGAAGTCCGATTCCGGTGATTTTATATGGGTTGCTTATACTTTATAGTGTAATTAATGTTTATAGCACATGTATGTTTTGTGGAAAACTTAGGGTTTATTAGATATGTCTTTTACATAGGGCCTGTATTTGAACCTAGGTATGATAATTTTTTAGTGAATACCGGTACTGTATCGACACCATACCGTTAGTTTTACCGAGTTACTGTACCAAGAACGCAATTGGTGATTTTCATCTTTTCAGCACTTTCAGTATCAGTACCATTCGGTGTTTTTTAATGGTAATGATACCGATTGTGTTCCTAATTGGTTATTTATACCTGATTTCATATGTTTTTTTGGTGAAATTGATGCTTTGTTTATTTGCTTTTACTCTGTTGCCACGTGAACTTTGTGCTGTTGTGTGTTGATGATCTACAGGCCCGGCTCCGAGAAAGCAAAAAAAGTTTTGGGCTGAAGGCGAAATTTCTTTTGGGCCTTAATTTAAAAGGCGTATTTTCTTGGTTTAAACAATTAATTTTATATATGGGTTTACTTGGTTATAATTTAGGTTGTGTACATTTTTTTTGTATAAAAATAGGATTAAAAATGGCTCAAATGAGACTAGAACCAATAACCTTTTGGTTGAGAGTAATACTCCTTTGCCACTAGACCAACCTAGTGATCATGTAGTTAAGTTTAAACATTAAATATACATATTGTTTTTAATAAAAATAAATATATATTTTCTTTAAAAAATTTGGTCCTAACAGGGTGTCGGGCCTGTGGCCGTCGACCACCCCGCCACCCCTATGAGCCGGCCCTGATGATCTAGATCACAATTTCGATTCCGTTGATTTTTGAAATGCTTTTTGTAGCATAATCTATGTCCAGTGCATATATATGTTTATTTTGTGGAAAACTTCGGGTTTATCAGATATGTTCTCTAAATTGGGCGTGCATTTGTTTTGACGTTGCATTTTGTGTAGGGATGAGATTGGTATCATACCGAAAAATAAAGATACCAAAAACGAGTGAAACCATACACTGAATATCATACCATTTTTGTAGTTCGTACTGATCAGTATCGGTATCATTAAAATATCAAAAAATTACCGTAATCGAATGGTACCGATACTGGAAAAATGAAAATTGATTTACCAATTGTGTTTGACACAGTTTTGGTATTCAGATAAAAATGCTCATCCTTAATTTTGTGTGTCAATGTGTTTGCAATTTGTAGTGGATTTTTGGACATTGGCTAGCTTTTTAACAGGTTGATTGTTTTAGAAATCCATTGCTTTTGCACTTTGTAGTGATTGGTGAATTCTGATACAACATTGAGACGTGTAAAATTGCTTGCATACATGATAAGGAAGTGCATTTTAAGCCTGCTTTTAAGTTTTGTTGCTGCTTTCTTTATACTGCATTATTGTGTACTTTGGTCTTTATTATTGACATTCTAGTAGTACAAATGTTGTAGGTGGAGTATTATTTCAGTGATATAAATTTGGCAACTACTGATCACTTAATGAGGTTCATTAACAAAGATCCTGAAGGATATGGTAAGATTAATCATTCCAATGTAAGATATAGTATCTTTATATATTGTTCTGTCAGTATTTGAGCTCGTATAATTTTTGTATTTAGATATCCTGCTACGGTACCTTCTGATCTATTTCTTAATTTTTAATTTGCAGTGCCAATATCTATAGTTGTAGCTTTTAAGAAGATCAAAGCCCTTGTTAGCAGTAATGCTCAGCTTGCTAACATACTTCGGAATTCTGGAAAACTGGTGGTTTTTTTAAAGAACATTTTATAATACCAACTTTGAACATATTCTTATTTGTTTTTGTCAATTGTGACTTCTAATGTTGCAACTTTGTATAGGTGGTTAGCGAAGATGGGAAAAAAGTCAAGCGTCTACATCCTATGACTGAACCAGATATGGAAGAGCTGCAAGTGAGTCTATGATTTGTTTTAGCATTGTTTATCAACACTCTAGAACACTCATGTTGCACGTATGTAATATTTTATTTTGTTTTCTTTTGTAGTCACGCATAATTGTTGCTGAAAATTTGCCTGATGACCACTGTCATCAGAACCTAATGAAGATTTTCTCGGCTGTCGGGAGGTAGCATATTTTCATTTAGAACTTTTGAGTATGCATAGACGTATGATTTCATTTGGTATTATGCAAGTGATCTTATTATTTGAAGTTGTACTTGATTAGTGTAAAGACAATTCGTACATGTCAGCCGCAAGCTTCCAATGGTGGGGCCACTTCAGCATCAAGAGCAGCAAAGGCAGATGGTATGCTCTACAGTAACAAGGTAATCATGTTTTGACATATTAAGATTCAGTTATTCATGCGTCTGTTACACATATATTAGCAATACAATCACAGTCATTTGTAGTGTTCATTTACTGCATGAATATTTGACCTACCCTTTGATTTATACATATTTTTGGCATAGTTACATGCTTTTGTGGAATATGAAACTATTGAGTCTGCTGAGAAAGCAGTAAGTGTCACCACTCTTTTAGATTACAATGTGTTTCATCGGTCCATTTTCAAGAATTTAATCATATATTCATATTATTATATATTTTTGTTTCAATAGGCTTTGGAGCTCAACAAAGAGGGCAACTGGAGACATGGTTTGAGAGTTCGTTTACTCAGACGCCCTGTATGTGTCTTAACAATACTTTACTAATTGCTACTTTCTCATCTAACTAGTGCACTTTTATTGTTGAGCTCTTCTATAATTTGGAGGGGAAATGTATATTAAGCTAAATACAATGATTCAATAAATCTAAAAGTCACGTGGGTAAAGATTTACATTTTGCCAAAGCTTGTCATAGGATTATAAGTATGGGCTAACATGCGCTCGACCTAAACATGTCATTTTTTGGTACGGTTTATTGGTTGATTGGGCTTGGTCTAGTTGGATTGACTAACAAATATTTCTTTTTGTTTTTAATTTTTGATAAATAATTAGAGTGTTCATTTTGATTACAGAAACACTATTATTGCAACGGTAATTTAATATGTTGAATTAAAATGATAAAATTGGGACAACTTTCAGCCTATATGAAGTGTTCAGCCCATTACAAATATTGTATATACTTATACCCATTTTAGTTGAAGTTAAGCTCAAATTAGCCTAATATTGAACCCAAATTAGCCCATTCGTAGGTAAATATGTCAAAATTGCCAATAGCACCTCAATTGGCAAGTTTATGTTCAAAGTTGTTGCAAGTTAATCCTGAAACTGATCATTAAGAAAGTTGAAGGGGCTAGGTGAAAGTATCTGGTTACAATATTTATAGTATGGGTTATTATTGTTCTTTTGTTTATGGTATGGGTCGAGAGTCAAAGTCAAAGCAATCAAGGTCAAGAGTCTAAGTCAAGGTCTAAGAATAATCAAGCAATCCTTGATTTAAGCATATGGGTTAAGTTTTTGGTCTATTTAAATGGGTGATATGATTCTAAGTTTATTGAGTCAAGTCTGCAAGTTCAATTATAATAAAAGGAGTCTTAAATGTGAAAATTTATTCATAATAAAATGTTATCTAATCTGGGCCAACAAAAATCAGCAGATACTTAAATTATTTATTACCTTAAAATGTCAACCATAATGATCTCTGATATGTAATTTATGTTTGGTTGATTATTTACACCGCTGAATCTGAATTGTTATTTTCTTAAAGTCTCAGGCAAAACCAGCTCAATCACGTGGAAAGAAGGCAGGGCAAAAAGATGAGGCTGTTCATAAGGAAGATGACACGTCAACATCAGATCAACATTCACAGAATGAGAAACAGTTAGATGACACTTGTCAGCAATCCGATGGCCCGTCACATGAACATGTAATAAGTTCCTTTTACTTCAATCTAAATCTAAATCTGAATCTTTCATTATTTTGTACTTTCCAGTAATTTTCATGGTATAGTTTCATTTCGTTGTAACATGTCATACTTTTATAATATAATTATTGTTATTTGTAGCAGGGAGAAGATCACCCAAATGACAAAGAGGGTGGTCATAAAAAGGGGCGCAACCGTGGCAGAGGCAAAGGACGCGGCCGACTTCAGTACAATAACCATCACAACAACCGCGGGAACCACATGGCTACGCCACCTTCAACTAATCCTGTCAACACTGAGCATCCGGTTATTGGGAAACAACCTCCTGGGCCGCGTATGCCAGATGGCACCAGGGGTTTCTCTTTGGGACGGGGGAAGCCCGTGAGTGTTCCCGTTGATAGTAGCATCGTTTCATGAGGCAAGTGGTGATTGGATGGAATAATATGTGGTGATTGTTGGGAGTAGGAGAATATTTTCCCTTTTTACTGGTTTGAGTGTTGTGTATTCTAAAGTAAAAGATATGATGATAATATGGGTCGAAACAGAATGTGGGTTTTTTGATATACTGTTTTTAGAGGTTGATTCCCCTTGTGTTTCTTGTTTGTTAATGTAGAATGCAAGAAGAAAACACCGTTGTGGGAGTTGTGTCGGGTTGGGTGCAGATGTAATTGAAGTGAGTAAACACGATATGATTGATGAAGGTGTATCGGTTAAGGGTTCTTTCTGTCCACAAAATTTCATCTGCTTTATGTTTAGTTTGGTTTGTGTCATGTTATAGATCTATTTATTTTCTCTGATACATGCTGCAAGTTAAAAAAGTTGGTATGTACCAAGGTTTGGACTAAGGCTGAGCATTTTTCGAGTTGGATCCAGTAATCTGGCTATCCGACTCGAATTGGTTCGAGACCACTTGATATCTGTTTTGGTTTTTGGTGTGAAATTCGGGTTTGATTTGGTTTGGATTGGGTAAAAATTGAAAACTGTATGTATGGTTTATGTATAGAAACAGTAGATCTCATGTTTTGATTTTCTTGTGAGTTTGGTCTGGTTCGGTTTCGGTTCGAATCACACCTATAGTCTATGGACATAGAAGTGTTCTTGCGTTTCTACATGGACCTGGTTCTAGGTTAAAAATGCTTTTAATATAAATTGTTATTTTTCAATTTGATTTGCCCTTGAATTGGCTTTCAAGTCATATGACTTGTCCTGACTTGGTTGGAGTAAGATGCCCACTCTGGCTTATGTCCCATCCCATGGCTTCATGCGAGTAAAACAATTTGAACACTATCAGAAATTTGGAATTTTGGATGACTCATCATAGTCTTGATGTGAATTTATTATATATATTTTTTTTTTGAGAATAAATATAATTTTTCATGTATAATATCTCAACTACGCCAACAATATTTGTGTATCAAACTTTATCTTTGCTTATACAAAACTTCCAGTCTTACTATTTGCTGAGTAAAATGTTTTATTATCATAAACCATTTAAATATATAAATAAACGTTTACATTCCTTCCACTCTAGTAGTAGTAATTATTATTATTATTATTATTATTATTATTATTATTATAAAATGTAAATTGTATCGTTAAAAAAAACCTCAAATCTTGATTATTCAGCAACTAATGGATTCACCAATACATACATATATCTGAATAGTTATTACGTTAAAATTTTTGTGGACTAGGGATGAGCTCGGTGCCATACAAGTACTGATTGGTACTGATCTTAAATTTCTCGATTAAGCTTTTCTTAAAAACTCGGCGTTGGTACGAAATGCTCGTTTCGGTACAAATTGTTCCGTATCAGTACCCACTACCATTTGCTCATCATATTGGGGACTCAAAAACACAACTCTTGTTCACAATAACCACCAGGTAAATTCATGGTATACGAGTAAGTTATTAAAAATCGTAAAGCTTGTTTGCTAGGTATGCAATTGGTTATCAAACTTAGACTCAACATACCCGACAAAGTGTATTCACCATTTCACCTAATAAATATGATTTACAGTAGCTTCTAAATATTTATTGGTTTATCATTGAACCGAAAATACACTCACACACTTATGCTATAATATGTACACCATCCCACACATCATACGGTCAGTATAACTTCTACATAATATAACACTATCACGTCTCTCAATTAAAGTCTTATCATACGGGTCGTATCACATTTTACTCATACGTACGAGCTCATATAGGAAAACCCTATTTTGTAGTATGACTGAGCAAATGCTACGGGATACCGTTAGTGTTAATTCGGTACCAAATATGTGAGGTCACTGGATCGGTACACTACCAATATTTTACCGAGTTTTTCCTTCGATCCCAATACCCATTTTAGACGACCTTGATATCTGTACTTTTGGTACTACTACTGGTACTAAGCTCATCCCTAGTAGCCTGGAATATTTATTATTCAATTTAATATTACGTGAAAGAATACGCATAAAGTTCAGAAAAAGGAAGCTAAAAAACCAAAGACCTTTTTTTCTCCTCAAATTTCCAACCCCACTCTATCTTTCATTCACACAGGCTACAGCAAAAGCCAACAGATAATAATAATAATAATAATTAATAAACCAAAAATAACCTCACCTCATTCATACTCCGATCAGTCGCCGGAGAAGTTAATCTTCGCCGGAACAGAATTGAAGAATGACGTCATCAACTAGGCTGCTATTGTTGCCTCCTTTCACCATTGCTGCTGCTGCTGCTGCTGCTTCACGCCTCTTTTCTTCTTCTTCTTCTTCTTCTTCTTCTTCTTCTTCTTCTTCTTCTTCTTCTTGTTTCAATTTTAGGTCATCTGGTCCACAATTCAGTAAGAAGCCGGTAAAACCTCTATTTTAATATTAAATTGTGTGTTTATATGATCTAGAATTCATTGATTGATTGATTGAATAGGTTTGATATGCTTTACTATTGATTTGTGCAGTTTGGGCCTGTATTATATGTTTTCATTTACAATTGTTTGTAAATAATAATCTGATTAGGTCTTAATAAAATCCTTTGATTTTTCTTGTATCATTTTCGGTCCCGTTTATTCATTCAAGAAGATGCTAAAAATCCTAATTAATTCATCACATTGTCACTTTGGGGTACCTTTTAAGTTTTCATTACAAATAATTTTCATACATTATTATTAAATGATATGAAGGTGTTTTCGACTCTGGAATGCACGTAATTATGAATCGAAAGACAACTTGCACACAAGGTTACAATGTAAAGACAGCATATACATAAGGCTGTTTCCAATGTATGTTCACAATAAATACGACATTTGATGCCTTGGTGTAAATATTAATCATTGACCAAGACATGAAATTTAGTGTACATTTTACATCAAATTTGGTGCAAAATCAGTCACCACACCAAATACTGAAAGTTTCATTTCAACTATTTTGAAAAATATTGTTTTGTTTATGCCATACTCGATATTGATTATTTATATAGTTGATATTTACTCAATATAAACGACAAGACTAAATGTAGACTTACTCTCCAAAACTGTTGATGTGGCCCCTAAAAGTTATAAGAAGCAAAACGAAATATGTTTATCCAAACATTAAGAACTGATTATTCAGATAATCAGTTTCAAAATACATGCTATTTGATTGTCAGCTTGAGCTTGATAATTGTTTGTTTGAATGCTCAGTTGATAATTTACTACCAGGGCCCTCTGTTTTTATAGTGGCTTTCTGGCAAAAGTCATCAAGGCATTGTTTGTTTAAGGATTGAAGATGGGAACGAAGTCAATCTGTTTGGGGATTCCGATGATGAATTTGGAACTCAACTTCCAACTCAGGCCCAAAGCGTTGTCGAAGGCTCGGGTGCGGTTCTTGTCTCAGAATATAAACCCTCCCCTGATGTCGATTATTTACAAGTATGTGCTAATGTTATATCTTCTTGCCACTCATTTATTGTTACTTGTTAGTATAATATTATATATTTCTCAGGAGTTACTAGCGATACAGCAACAAGGGCCACGAAATATTGGCTTTTTTGGGACACGGAATATGGGATTCATGCATCAAGAGCTCATTGAGATTCTCAGTTATGCTATGGTCATAACGGTATATACACGGATCGATTAATTATTATAAGAGGAATGTATAGTACGCCCTGCTTGCGGTGCGCGCATATAATGTGTATATGTGTGAACCCTCGGGTGGGCAAAAGTAAAATTGCACTAATTTTGACGTTATTTTACTAATCTCGTGAAAATAACGTTAAAAGTGGCGGAAGGTTAATCAGGCATCATGTGGTGGCGTTGATAGCCGAAAGACAAGGGCACATGCACCGATCAGCCGGTGTCCCGATGATTGAGTGCTATGTGCCTTATGTCCAAGGCTTGATGCAAAACTACTATCGAGCCGGGGGTCTCACCGGAAGCAGCCTCTCTATCCCTATGGGATAGAGGTAAGGCTGTCTACATCTTACCCTCCTCAGACCCTACCATAGCATTGCTATTGGTGGGATATACTGAGTACGATGATGATGATGATGATGAAGAGGAATGTATAGTCATGGTGACAGAAAACAGTATTATCACAATATTAATATAGATTTTGTTGCAGCAAAATCACATCTTTACGTCAGGAGCTTCTGGCACTAATGCTGCTGTAATTAGAGGTGCACTAAGAGCCGAGAGGCCCGAATTACTAACTGTTATATTGCCTCAGAGTTTGAAAAAACAACCTCCTGAGAGCCAAGAGTTACTTTCAAAAGTAAGACTTTAGTCATGTGTTTAACTACTTAATCATATAATATTAATTTTATGGGGTGTAAAAGAAAAAAGATTTATTGAAATGTGCAGGTAAAAAATGTGATTGAAAAACCTTACAATGATCATCTGCCATTGATTGAAGCCAGCAGGTTTTTTTAAAATCGTTAAATTAACTGACTTTCTATTTATATCTTGTTTTGATTTTATTATCAAGGATGATGAGTTATTATGATGAATTTGCAGGCTGTGTAACATGGATATCATATCTCAAGTGCAGCAAGTTATCTGCTTTGCGTTTCATGACAGCCGATTGCTGATGGAAACATGTCAAGAAGCAAAGAATCTTAGGAAGATTGTAACCCTGTTTTACCTAGATTGATTGATTCATTGGTTGTGTACACATCAAAATGCAGCACACCACTACTCATTTCTGCTCTTTTTTTTGTTGTTGCAATCGTTATAGCCCCTTCACAATTTGATTGTGTTGTTATTATTGTTATTGTTTCTTAGACAAAGTAAACAACTTGAAAGGTGTAGGTAAACAGTTATGTGCATTATATATTTGATTATTTTCTTTCTGTACACACCTGTGTAATGTCAATGAGCATGCATATGCATTGGATCTACTTTGATATGGAATCAAATGTACTACAATACTTGAATACATATAAAAAATAAAAACCATACAACCAAACACAAAACTTTGTATATTTTGCTTGGACTCGACATTGTTTGATTAAATTAACTCAAATTTAGGCTCGAGATTATTTAATCTTGTCTCGATTCAAGTCTTTAGAATGCTAATCTTGAGTAGGTTATGAACGAATTGACTTACATGTACGAAACATAAACAATTCTCGATCTAGCAATCCATCCTATGTATGGCCATTGCCACTTTGCAGTTATCATTTGGTTCACACATGCGTTAACGTCAAAGATCATGTAATTGCGATAAACCAATATTAAACGTAGCAAGTACTCTTATGTTGATATATAAAAATATTCATTTCCATGTAAAAAACCCTTAAGTATTGTTTATGTTAGTTTACCATATTCTAGCAATATCCTCTGTATGCAATCATAATGTCATGGACCAAATATTTGAAGATCGAATTGCTTGATTATGCTGACACTTGGGTTTTGCTGGCTAGTCCTGGACTTTATCGGGCATGGCCTTAGCGGGAAAGAGACACGTACATGCCTGATGAACGCATCGCTGGTCACAAGTTGTCCCGCCGCCTGATAATTCCAAGACATGATGAAACTAGTAGATCCTACTCATAAGCGGACAGATTGGCTGCCAGAAGCATCGAAAAATTGCTCAGTGACGATAAGCTCTAGTACAAGATTCCTACCATATAATATTCATAAGATCTTATGCAATCTTGTTTGACTTGAGTTAGTGAATCTGAAACTTTTAACATAAAGTAGAAATCATATACTTAGTTTAAATCACTATGAGTAATGCTCCACTTTGGTTATCATGCTTCACTGAAGAAACACTAAGCGACCCTGGGCAGATTACGGATAATCTGGGGGTTAAGTAATGTTTCCTACGAGGATGAGGTCCAGCAAAGAAAGTTGTTCTTCAGGTGACCTGCAAAACAGACACCGTAAGCTCGTCACTGAGAAGGGGGGGAGTTCCTCCTTGTGACCACCCTCCGGCGTGAGAATCAGACTAGATTGCTCTGTATATTAAGAGATTGCTAGAGAAGATAAGATAATGAGATATCAGATGATGTCCTTACCATTCCAAGGTGTTGGAGTATTTATAGCCGAAGGTAGGTTTCCTAGAAGGTACAGCCGGCTGAATAGTATTCTTGTTCTACCAACAGTGAGCTACTCACAAGCCATGCTGATTGGTGGATAGGCTGCGGCCGACAGTGACAAGGTCGGCTGTATACTGTTCCTTTACTGCCGGCTATGCACTGTTCCACCAACTGTAGGCTGCGCACGTCCCATAGTAAGGGTTGGTGAGTAGGCAGCGGCTAACAGTGACAAACAGTACTAGAGGGTGCTCCTCCTCGTACTGTTGTCGGTGAGCTGTCACCCTGTGATTGGTTCATGGGCTGCTCTGGTCAGATCGTCTGTTTTGCCCATACCTTGGTAGGTATAGTACAAAAGATCTTCCAGAAGCATACGGACTGGCTCATTTGGGCGGGAGTATTCCCGCCTTGCTCATTCCTTCAGGTGACTACTGAAGTAGCAAGAGTTAGTGCCTTGTGCGTGTAGCATTGCTATCAGTGCGGGTAGCCTTCCCTGATGGCTTGTATCCGCAACTGCGGGAACAAGCGGGTACTTCACCATTGGGAGGCTTTCTCTGCGGGTACAGCTGGCGTACTGCGCGTAAGGTCTTCTCTGAGCATGGTGGGTCCTGCGGAAGCAGTTGGTCGTTGCGCAGACGTCCCTGTTCAAGGTGAGTCTTGCGGGTCCAACTGGGCTCTGCTGGGACCTACCTCTTCAAGTCCCCCCAGTCCAATGTTCTTCTCATGCATTATTAATAAGTGAGGTGAACTTTTGGACTAGCAAGGGGTTTTGAAAAGGGTTTTTAGTTTTAAGGTTTTCCGTGGGGATTCTTCCCGCGGTTTTCCTAATGTCACGCAGAAATTCCCGACTTTTCTGCTTGATCTTTGGGTTTGAAGCGGGTAGGTCTGTAACCTCCTCGCAAGTCAGGAGCGTTGAGTCACACTTGTGTGGATTCTCCATGAGGTTTTGGTAGTTTTGAACATAGTGATCAATTATGTTAAAACCACCAATTCCATCTTGAAGCTTCAAACAATGTAGTTCTCGACGTTCCCGCTATGCGGGGATGATATTCCCATTTCCGCAAGCATTGCCCAGAAGATCCTTCTTGGTTTCAATTCCTTGCGGAGTGCTAGGTATGTGAAGGGTTTTGCCTTAACACTGTACCCGCACTCGTCTTACGGTTACTTTACTTCCAAGGTATTCCTGGCGTCAATTCCCTGCGGGTGCTAAGTATGTGAAGGGTTTTGCCTTAACACTTTACTCGCACCTGTCTTATAGTTACTTGGTTGCCAAGGTAAGGGGTATTTTCCCGCTTTTGAATCTTTTTGAAATTTTGAAATTCGAAGAGTTGGTGAAAGGATAAAAACAATCCAAACTATTGAAACGTCGTCCGACGGTTTCTTCTGACAGCGTCAGGACGTGCAGGAAGTTATGGCGACGTGACAGCATATGGTCATTCCAGGCGCTTTTTCAGGCTCGTGGGCGCGAATTTTCGGGCGCGTGGCCGCGAAATTACTGGCACGCGTCCTTTCAACAGCTGTTGCCAGCTTGCTTTTTGCCACGTGTCATAGTTTCATTGCACCTGCGATTTCTCTCTCTTCCGCATTAAATTCACCGCATTAATTGCGATTAGTATATAAAGGGGGAGAGGGTCCTTTGTAATCCACACTTTCACTTTTCTCTTCATCTTCAAAACGACACCCGGCGAATACTCACCTTTTCAGTCGAGCATTCTCTTGAAATCGTTCTCTTTTTCATACCTGCAAAATGTCTTCTGTTCACGATCTTGAGGCTACAGCCCAGGAGGCTGGGGTGTACGTCGAGCACCCGTCATCCACGTCCGACAAGGATGAAAAGAGTACTGCTGGCGAGTGCCAGTGTGCTCTGCCTGTCGATCTATATCAGTACATCGTCAAGAAGTTCATGCTCGAGTCTCTCGAGCCTGAGTTTCCTGAACCTCATCAGACGGTGTATGATGCCCCCAGAGGCAAGATCGGGGTATATGCCGCATTCTTTGTCTATGGGAATCTTAGGTTCCCTTTGACAAAGTTTGTGTACCGTGTCCTGGAGAGGCACGGTGTGCACCTGACCGAGGTGCACCCGATGGCGATCGCGAAGATTCGCCACTTCGAGTGGGTGTGCCGGATTCTGGGCGTTGAGCCCTTCGTCGACCGCCTGATGACCTTCTACTCTTGGAGGTGCATCCAGGGGTGGTATACTCTGATAACCTGGATCAAGGGTTTGAAGATTTGCGCAACCGAGCGCAGTCTTCGTTCATGGAAGCGGGAGTTCTTTTTTATCTCCGCTCGCGCCATCCCCTTTGCCATGAAGTTCAAGAATGGGCAAGCACTCCCCAGCCTTCACGCCTCCAACTATCAGGAGGCGGAATGGTTCTCAAAGATATCCCGAGTCCAATCTCCGGTTTACCGCTTTTGCGGAGTCCGGGATGGTGATGCTCGGGATGAGCCGGGTGTGGAAGGATGCGGATGCGCAAAAGATCCCGATCGTCCTTGAATACGGTTTGAACTCTGTCCCTTACGGTACGGTCTGTCTTCTTTGTTTATATAGGTTTGTCTTATAACTGTTTTTCTTTTATTTCAGAGGGGAACGACTTGCAGTCTCTCCTTTATCCGCGGGAGGCTGATAGTCCCGCTCGGATGGGTACTCGTGCTCTAGATGAGGACGAGTTGTCCATCCTTGAACAGACGGCGGATCGGTTCGTGGAGTTCTACCCGCCAGGCCACGAGATCCTGAGCGCCAGGCGGCCAGGTAAGGCGTTATTCAACCCTCGACCCCTCAATGCTGAAACCTCTGCTGGAATTCCTCTAATCTTGTGTTCTGATGAGGAATCCGCATATGGTCCTTCGTTGGTGCGGAAGAAGAAGGCTGCCGGCGGGAAGGGGAAGGCGAAGGTGGCCTCCACTGCCGATCCGGTGCCTCGGTCTGATTCAGAGACCGAGAGCGAGGAGGTGGCGGGGAACCCGGTGGTGATAAGACCACTGCTCCGGAGGCTGCGACGACTGTCACCTCCGGAGAGCCCAGGATGACGACGGTGAGCGGCGCAAAGAGGCCGGCTCCATCGGGTTCGTCCCCGCCTGTCCGCACTTTTAGGCTCAAGAAAACCCGTAAGTACAAACTTCCTTTATTTTTAACTTCATAGCTTTCCATCATTAATACTTATCTTCTTTGTTCAGGCGTGGATGCTACCGCATTCCAGGGTGAAGCGGGGAGGAGTACCTCCGGACCCGTGACGGTAGGCTTGGTCAGCCTACCTGAGGCGACGACCCAGGCGGCTGCGCCTGCGCCTGCTTCCGCTGGTTCAGTTGCTCACTCCGTTGAGCCAACTGTTCCAGCTGTGATGACATCACCGCCGGCTGTCAGTGCCATATTTACCGCATCTTTCACTGAGCCGGCGGTTACTTTTTCTGCGGACTCCGCAGCGGCGACCACGGTTGTGAGTTCACCTATAGTGAGTTCACCTCCGTTGGTTTCCACTACCGCGGCGGCTTTCACCATGCCTCCTCCGTCATCGGCAACGACGGCCGACCCTTCAGGTATGCATGGGGCTTCTCGCCAACCTCTGCCTCCTTCCCATCTACCTGATCTCTTGGACGGATTTCTCTTGGGTTCATGTGATGGGTTTGGCGGCTATCGGCCTGTTGTTGACCCTACAGGTATGTAGGGTTCTTTTAGCCTCCTTTTTTTTTTTGTATCATCTTTTCCTAACTGCTTTTTGTGTTTTGCAGTGTCGGATTCCAATGAAGTGTATGTTCCACGATGGAACATCCGCCGAGGAACAACCCTTCGCACACCTGTGGAGTGCGTGGAGTGGGCTCGTCACGCAGCTCCCAGTGGTGCGTTGGGGGAAGCCATGGCTAGCTACCAGGAGGGTAGGCTAACCAATGAGCTTCGGGTTCTCCTGGCCCGGATGCAGCCGCGCGTCGAGCTGCTTTGTCGTGAAAACGACAAGTTAAAAGCAGCTCGTATCCAAGAAGCAGCTCAGGCGCGGGCTGTCCGGGAGGAGAATAGGAGGCTCTCCGCCGCTGCTGCGGAGAAGGAGAAGGCGTTCAAGGCCCTTGAAGTTGAAGTTCAGGCCCGTCTCGAGGCCCGTTCCAAGGCTGCCCAAGCTGTTAACGAACAGCTTCGGCTGGCTAAGGAAACTGCTCGGAACGCAACTGAAAGGGCCACCAAGGCTGAAGCTGTTGCTGAGCCTCTACGCCTCGAGAATGAGGAACTTAAAGCCAAACTAGAGGCGCTCCAACAGGCTCATGATGCCTTGGCGATGGAAGACGCGAAGAAGCTCCAAGAGATCCTGGACCAGAGGGGGGTGCTTGATCAGACTGAGCGGAAGCTAAAGGGCGTTGAAGAGGCTGCGGCTAAAGAAGTGTTGCTTGCCAACCTCAACCAAAGTGAAGCCGAACGCGCCCGTAACCAAGCTCAAGCTGCCCTCCAAGAAGCTCTGGTTACCAAGGAATGGCTTCTTCGAGAAGCGTTGTCTCAGGTAAGCTTAACTTCATAATGTCTTTACGCTTTTCTTTGTAAATAGAAAAGGTTTTGATACTTGTATTTTTTCTTTTTTGTAGGTTGTGCATCGGGTCTTCACAGAGACGTCTTATGACGATGCTATGAGCGCAGCCCTCAACGCTTCTCATGAGGATGGGGAAAAGGCCGGCTTCCTGCTTGGTCTAGGGTTTGTTGAGAAAGGCATCCCGCCTTCCAACTTCCCTTTGTATGATGTGGATACTGAAGCTGTTTATGACCAAGCAGTGAATCAGTATGCCGCCTTCCCGCATCCGGTGGTGGAGAAGGTGAACGAAGTCGCTGCTGCTGATGATGGGCTAGCTATCCTTAAATCTTTCCTTGAACCACCATGCTCTACTGATGGTGCGGGTCCAAGTGGAAGTGGTCCTGAAGCTTGATCCTGAAGTTCCCTTTCCACCATTAGCGTAGATTTTTGTTTTTGTATAGCTTCTTTTGTATGCGGGTATGCACCCAGCAATCTTTGTAATATTTGAATTTTGATGAAATAAAGATTGTGTTAATTCCTTGCCTTGTTTATTTTACGCATGTTTTGATTTAACTTAGCAATTTCTTTAGTACTTAGATAAGTTAACTTTTTAACGTGGCAAATTATAAGTTTGTTTCGCTTCCTCTTTCATGATTGTGCGGGTATGACCGTCACTTACACTTAGTAGGATGGCTTAACTTTACTTATATCTGACCTGTGTGGAAGTTTTCCTCATCTTTTCCTTTGAAATTTTCTAAGTGTTTAGAATAAGTTAACCTTTGAACGTGGTAGATAATAGGTTGAAGTTTTGCCTCCTTGTTCGTGATTGTGCGGGTAAGACCGTCACTTGCACTTAGGATGGCTAAACTTTGCCTACATCTGTCCTGCGTGTAAGTTTTCCTTAAAACTTTTGAAATTTTTACCGTTTTGTGTTTATGCGGGTTTTGCCGCCTTCCACACGTAACGACTTACTTCTTCCCATATTTATGCGGTGAATACCGGCACATCAGTGTGGGAAGTTCATAAGTATAAAGGTAAGGCTATCAACACATTGTGAAAGGAGAATCATTTCCATTAGAAGTGGCTCTAGGCCTTTTCTTTACAAGTTTGGAATTGATTTACATATAACATTTGCGTAATTGAGCTCCATTCCATGTTCTTGGGATGGGAGTGCCATCGAGCCTTTCGAGCCGGTACGCGCCCTTTCCCAGAACTTCCTTGATAATGTATGGCCCTTCCCAGACCAGGGCCAGTTTTCCTGGACGTTGTTGGTTCGAAGCCTCGTTGTTACGCAGTATGTAGTCTCCTACATTGAAGTTGCAGAGTTTTACCCGCGTGTTGTAGTACTTTTGCATTTGTCGCTTGTAGTTCTCTTCACGCACTGCGGCTAAGTCTCTGCGTTCCTCGGTTAGCATGAGGTCTAACCGTCTTTCCGCATCATTGTCTTCTGGTTGAATCAAAACCCTTGGGAAGGGTAAACCAATTTCGACCGGGACCATGGCTTCAGTGCCATAAGTGAGGCTGAACGGGGTTTCTCCCGTACTGGCCTTTTTCAGCGTTCTGTTTGCCCAAAGGACGTGCGGAAGCTCGTCCACCCAGCCGGATCTGTGTTCCAAGAGTCTTTTCTTTATGCCTTCAACGATGCTTTTATTTGCTCTTTCTACCTCACCATTACCCTGCGGGTGCGCCACTGAGGTAAAAGTGTGGGTGATTTGAAGTTCTTCCAGCCACTTTTGTAGCTTCTTGTCAGCAAAGTTGGTGCCGTTATCGCTCACCAAATTCTGTGGAAGTCCAAAACGACAAATAATAAATTCTCAAATAAATTTTTTGATATGTTTCGCGGTTGTTTGGGCTAAGGGTTTTGCTTCTATCCACCTGGTGAAGTAGTCGATGGCTACCACTAGGAACTGAACATTTCCTGCTGCTGTAGGAAATGGGCCTGTCACATCGATGGCCCACTTCTGAAATGGCCATGCAGAGGTGACTGGAACAAGTTCATTCTTCGGGCGATGCGTGTTGGGTGCATAGAGCTGACAAGACCTGCACTTTCTGATGTATGCCAGCGCATCTGTATGCATCCCCGGCCAAAAGTATCCCGCGTTGTTTAGCTTAGCTACAACAGCGCGTGGACCTGCGTGTACTCCACAGATGCCTTCGTGTACTTCCCTTATGAGGTAGTCAGCATCTTGGTTGTCCACACATCTTAAGAGTGGGCCAAGAAAGTTACGTCTGTAAAGGATGTCATCGATGAGTTGATAATTCAGTGCTTTACAGCGTAGTTTTCTTGCCTGTGTTTTTGACTCTGGTAGTGTACCTACCGCAAGGTAATTTATTATTGGTGTCATCCACGTTTCTGTGCCGGTTTGGATGACACAAATTTCCTTGTGCGGGACTGAAGGTGCCTCGAGGAGTTCAATGCGGATGTCCTTTCCCAAGTGGGTGAAGGCTAATGATGCAAGCTTGCTTAACGCATCCGCAGATTTGTTTTCACTACGCTTGACGTGTATGACTTTGTAATCGTTAAAATCGCGCATAAGGGTTTTTGCTTGTGCGAGGTACAGGGCCATTGTGTCGTTCACGGCCGTGTCCGTCCCGTTGATTTGATTGGCTACTAACATGGAATCCACGTGGGCTTCCAAGTGTTTCACTCCCATCTTACGCGCAATTCTCAGCCCGGCCAAGAATGCTTCATACTCGGCTTCGTTATTCGTACTTGGAAAATCCAGTCGAATAGCGTAAGTGTACTCTTGGCCTGCTGGGTTGGTTAGTTTCAGCCCTGCGCCTGAACCCTCGTTACTGGCTGCTCCATCAGTGTAGAGTCGCCAGACATCATTGATGTCCTGTGCTGGAGAGGGTTGAGCCTCTTCCTGGCACTCTTTTTCCCGCGATGCAGGCACTTCCGCAATAAAGTCGGCCAAAACCTGGCCTTTTATGGCTGGTCTTGGCTTATACTTTATCGCGTATTCCCCCAACTCAATTGCCCATTTGGCTAGGCGTCCCGATAACTCGGGTTTGCGTAGAACGTTTGCAAGTTTGAAGTTGGAGAGAATGGTGATTGGGTGACCATGGAAATATCGTCTTAACCTGCGTGAAGCGTGTATAAGTGCCAAGACTAATTTTTCGAGGGTAGAGTACCGGGTTTCTACGTCTGTTAGGATACAGCTGACATAATAGATTGGCATCTGGATGCTTTTCCGTTCAACTAGCAGGACCGCCCCGGTTGCTCTATCTGTTGCGGAAAGGTATAGGATTAACTCCTCTCCCGCTTTTGGTGCTGTGAGCGTTGGGAGTTCGATCAAGCGTGACCGAATCTCCTGAAAAGCTGCTTCCGCTTCTGGTTTCCAGCGGAAGTGCGTTTTCTTTAAACAGTTTCTCAACGTTGACACGAAAGGAAACGACTTATCCGCGTGGTTTGCCAAAAAGCGATTAAGTGCCACTAGTCGTCCATTCAGTGTCTGAGCCTGTTTGATGGTAGTAGGTGATTCCATTTTGATAATAGCTTCGACCTTTTCAGGGTTCGCTCTGAAGCCATCTTTAGTGACGATGACCCCCAAGAACTTCCCTTCTTCCATTCCAAAGGCACACTTGCTCGGGTTGAGTTTCATGTTTATCTTCCTAAGCGTGTTGAAAGTTTCTTCGATGTCTTTCAACATTGCTTCTGCGTCAGGGCTTTTGATGACCAAGTCATCCATGTAGACTTCCAAGTTCCTCCCAATTTGGGCATGAAACTGGTTGTCCATCAGGCGTTGGTATGTGGACCCGGCATTCTTAAGTCCAAATGGCATCATTTGGTAACAAAATGTGCCATCGGGCGTCCGAAAAGCGGTTTTGTCCTGATCATCAACGGCCATGTGGATTTGATGGTACCCCTTATACGCATCCAGGAAGCATTTAAGGCGAAACGGTGCTAACGAATCCACCTTAAGATCAATTTCGGGTAACGGATAACAATCTTTGGGGCATGCTTTGTTTAAGTCCTTGAAATCTATGCACATGCGCCATTGTTTGTTATTCTTCGGTACCATAACGGGATTTGCAACCCATGTTTGATATCTGCTAACGCGTACGATGCCTGCGTCAAGGAGTTCCTTGACTTGGGTTCTACACGCGTTAGTTTGTTCTGGCCCCATTACTCTGCGCTTTTGTACGACTGGCGTAACAGCCGGATAACACTTGAGCTTATGCTCTGCCTTACTTCAGGGTACACCAGTCATGTCAGCTGGTGTCCACGCGAAGATGTCTGCGTTTTTCTGTAATAAGCGTTTGAGTAAGGTGCGTGTGGGATCAACGACTGTTGGGCCAATGGAAACGGCTTGGTCAGGGTATTTGCCGTTGAAGGCCCATCTTTCCGGTTCGGTGATGGTTGGTTTGGCCATCTTTGGTTTGGGTTTAGATGAGACAGATGCGATGCATACCTGGGGAATGCCGGTGATCATCGCTACACCCTCAGCTGTTGGCCATCCCATCATGCCGTGGACTAAAGACACCACGGCATTGAATCTTGCCATCCCGTCTCTTCCGAAGAGGATGTCGTATGCGTGGTGTGGCTTCCTCATCACGACAAAATCCACGTCTTCTGTGCGTGAGTGATTCCCGTCCGTAAGAGTGACGGGGAAAGATAGGATACCCAGGGGGGGTGTTTGTGCTGCCGTCGAATCCTTCCATCGAGGCGTAGATCGTTTCCAGGCGTTCCTTGTCTTCGTCATCTAGCTTGTCGAAGAACTGCCTGTACATCACCGTTGACGAGGCGCCGTTGTCAGCAAGAGTGCGAGAAGTGATGTAGTGCCCCAGCTGGCTTTTGATGACGATAGGGCCTTCTTTGCTGGGTCCTCCTGGCGCTCGCGGGAAGCGCACCTCAGCTTCCTTCCACGCGCATGGTTCTGTTGCTCGCCTTTTTCTTCCTCTGATCTTGCCATGAACCATGTTGATGCTGATGTCAACGGGCTTTCGTCCGTTGCCTCTGTACCGGTTATCATTCCTTCCTCCCTTCTTGATTGATGCCACAAGGTGTGCAAGTCTTCCATCCTTGACGAATGTTTCAACAATATCCTTCAAGGATGTACACTCCTCCGTACTATGACCTTTTGTCCCGTGGAAGTCACAGGATTTGCTTTGATCCGCATTAGGTCGCTGCCGGATCATTGGAGCTTTTGGCCATGGTAGTTTTTCGGTGGCAAATATCTCCGTGACGCTTTTGGTGAGTGGTGTCCACCAGTGTCTTCGGCTTGAAGGGTGTGTGTTATCTCTTCCGCCGATAAGAGGGTGAGAGCTGGATGATGTGTCAAAGTTTACCCTTGACTGCCAAATACCTAGCTTCCTCTTTTTGTTCTGCCGGGCGATCCGAACATTGTTTTTTCTAGTCCTTTGCGTGTAGAGGTGTGTACTCTGGGGAAGATCCCTTCCCAGTTGCTTCTCCGTCTCGGCAAAGCGCTTGGCCGCCGTCATGATGGCATCCCATGTGGATGGCATGCCGTCCTTACCCGTCAATGTGCGGATAAGCTCTGGGTATTCGGCGCCCTGGATGAAAGCGGTGCGAACAAGATCTTCACTTATGTTGCCCAGACTTAGCTTTTTGGAGTTGAAGCGAGTGATGAAGTCTAGTAAAGATTCATCCTCCTCTCTAACGCAGTTGAGGATCGTCCACTGTTCTTCAGTATATTTCCTCTGTTGGCTAAAGTGTTGGCTGAACTTGTTTTGAAAGTCCGCCCAATCATAGATGTGGTGGACCGGTAAACGATCGAACCATGCCCTGGCCGCTCCAACCAGAGTCATCTGGAACATATAACACCACGTGGGTTCCGTCCAGTTACTGACGGTTGCCCCCGCAATGAATCTGTTCAAGTGGTCGTCTGGGTCGGATAGACCATCGTAAGTGCCGATGTTGGACATTTGTTTGGCACTTCTCGAGGCGATTGCTTCCGCAATGTCCCTTGCAAACTTAGACTTTCCTGCATTTGCAGAAGTTGGTCTAAAGGTTTTGGAGAAGTCACGCGGGTTTCTCCCCGCGTTCGTTGGTTTAAAGGTTTCTCCAAAATTCCTTGTCGGTTGGAAGTCCGTTTCCTTACGCTTCCCTTTTGCCTTATGGCGAGGGTTTGCGTCGGTATCGGATTCTTCCCGCTCATCGTCTGAGTACTCGCACTCACTGTTCATGTTGAGATGTTGGCGAGTACTGCCGAATTCGTCAGCCTGTTGAAGTGAACGCAAGCGTTCATCCAACTCAGCTTGGAACTCTTTCTGACGTGCTTCGGCCCACGCCTTAACTTGATCTAGTGTTTGGCGAGGGACCCTCGTCCGTTTCTCCAACTGGGCATCAGTGAACCCCAGTGAAATATTGTTTACTGCACTTGTCCCGGCTTGGGTAACCGGGGTAGTGTTCGTAAAATTTGTATAACCGCCGGTGTTCCCCCCAGTTGCTGGGGTTGTGGTCACCGGGGTTTTTTGGTCACTTCCTGGCCTTGGGACCAGAGTAACGTTAACCATTTCTTCAGAAATTTTGAAAAAACTAAGAATTAGTTATAGCTTTTATGCACGGATGGCGCCAATGAAGAAACACTAAGCGACCCTGGGCAGATTACGGATACTCTGGGGGTTAAGTAATGTTTCCCACGAGGATGAGGTCCAGCAAAGAAAGTTGTTCTTCAGGTGACCTGCAAAACAGACACCGTAAGCTCGCCACTGAGAAGGGGGGGTTCCTCCTTGTGACCACCCTCCGGCGTGAGAATCAGACTAGATTGCTCTGTATATTAAGAGATTGCTAGAGAAGATAAGATAATGAGATATCAGATGATGTCCTTACCATTCCAAGGTGTTGGAGTATTTATAGCCGAAGGTAGGTTTCCTAGAAGGTACAGCCGGCTGAATAGTATTCCTGTTCTACAAACAGTGGGCTACGCACAAGCCATGCTGATTGGTGGATAGGCTGCGGCCGACAGTGACAAGGTCGGCTGTATACTGTTCCTTTACTGCCGGCTATGCACTGTTCCACCAACTGTAGGCTGCGCACGTCCCATAGTAAGGGTTGGTGAGTAGGCAGCGGCTAACAGTGACAAACAGTACTAGAGGGTGCTCCTCCTCGTACTGTTGTCGGTGAGCTGTCACCCTGTGATTGGTTCATGGGCTGCTCTGGTCAGATCGTCTGTTTTGCCCATACGTTGGTAGGTATAGTACAAAAGATATTCCAGAAGCATACGGACTGGCTCATTTGGGCGGGAGTATTCCCGCCTTGCTCATTCCTTCAGGTGACTACTGAAGTAGCAAGAGTTAGTGCCTTGTGCGTGTAGCCTTGCTATCAGTGCGGGTAGCCTTCCCTGATGGCTTGTATCCGCAACTGCGGGAACAAGCGGCGTACTTCACCATTGGGAGGCTTTCTCTGCGGGTACAGCTGGCGTACTGCGCGTAAGGTCTTCTCTGAGCATGGTGGGTCCTGCGGAAGCTGTTGGTCGTTGCACAGACGTCCCTGTTCAAGGTGAGTCTTGCGAGTCCAACTGGGCTCTGCTGAGACCTACCTCTTTATAAGATAAGCTCTAGTACAAGATTCCTACCATATAATATTCATAAGATCTTATGCAATCTTGTTTGACTTGAGTTAGTGAATCTGAAACTTTTAACATAAAGTAGAAATCATATACTTAGTTTAAATCACTATGAGTAATGCTCCACTTTGGTTATCATGCTTCACTTTTGAATCTTTGATGAATTTTTGCCATATGTTTTAACAAATATGAAATGGAATATAACATTTTACTATGATTTTTTCAAACTTAATTTTGTGGATCCATAGTAGGGTCTTGATATGCAATGTCAATACTGAAAATGATTTTTCTTTTTCTTCAAAGCCCACCTAATTCTTTTTATGATTTCACATTTCGTTTACTAATTATATAAGTATACAGGCGTTAGCAGGTTGTACATCATGCTTTACATGTGTGTTGTGCAGAACATGGTTGTGTAGTAAGAAGCTTATTATGTACCATGCTGTGATTGGACCTGCATCACCGGACGCCCAAACCCACTTACGTGTCCTTTGCAGTCAGTAGGTACGTGTCTTCTTTTGGCCCATCGTTTAACCCGATAATCCCAGTTGTCTTCTTCATCTACTTTTTCCTCAAAACATACGTCATTTTACGTCCACCTTTGTTAACCACCGACTATCGTAGTCATTGCCTGCGTTCGATTTTGGAACCCCAGGTGGCGGTGGTGTGGTACAAGGGATGAACCTCGATTTCTAGATCTTTTCTTTTCCCTATGGTATGGCGGCGTTGATTAGGTGGCAATTGTTGTCGCCCGTTAATCTTCAAATCCATTTTTTGCTTTCCATAAGCTTCATTTTCCAACTCTCAGATTTTGTTGATTACGGTTTTTTCTAATTAGATGTTCATGGTTTGGAAAAATAAATTGGATTGTTGGGCACCTTAATTGCGGATCTCTGTCAGTGGTGTAATTGACGCCGCCAGTTGCCGGGTTCAGTTTGCGGACCCTAGGCGGCGGCGGTTGTTGGTCATGGGAGATGGTTGCCAGTTATGAGGCAGTGATGTAGCCTGACCAAAATCCGACTTTGTGGATCCAATCTGCATCTTGGCTTGGCAATTGCTATGCAACTGCAAATGCAGCCATGGTGGATATGGGCAAAAAGAGGTTACGTTGCTACAGATCTGAGCCTCCGTTTGTCATTTTTGCGTCCATGTTTTTCTCAATTAGGCATCATGGAGATTAAGGTTTGTACTCTATTTTAAGATGCACACTAAATAATTCATCCCCTGTGTTTTTTTTTTTCACAAACCAAAATATTGAAATTGTGTGTTTTCTTTATTGTAAGGTTTTGTTTGGTCTAGGGTTCAATATGCTTTATCTATTAGCATAGCATTAGCCTCTCACTCTCGACATAAAGGTACAATAGCTAATAGCTTATACAATTTTGGTTGACCTATAGTTTTCTACTTCAAACCTTTACTTGGTAGTGATAATATAAGAAATAATATTTAAAGTTGAAGTTGCAACAATATATAATATGAGCAACTTTGGTTAGATGTCAAAAATGTGGAAATTGACAAGGTTAAGGTCAAAATGCAGGAATAGTTATGATAGTCAAAATTAGTTTATAATGTTTATTGCAAATCAATTATCATATTGTATTAGTTTTAAAGATTAGTACCATGGGTAGTATAGTCGAATTTATAATTTGATGAAAAGGGCAGTTTTGAAATATGTTAAAATGATGGATTACGGGTCAAACTTTGGTTTATGGTTGACTACGAGGAGTACTATTGGAATGTTGGAAAATACCTTGAGGTAAACCACCTAAGGTTTAACTCAGTTGGTGTTTAATAGTGTTTATTGTGTTATGTTGGTTTACTTAGACCACTTACACACCTCTTAAACCCTCCATTATGTTGGTTTGCAAAGCATGCGTATTGTTGATCTGCTATTGATATTTGTTCCTTGCTTCACCCCAACCAATCTAATGATGTTAGGCTATGATGGTGCTTAACTCTCAGTGTGTCAACTTTGTTTATTGTGTGCAGCCATGAGTATGAGCTAGGAGAAAAGAGGCAAAATACATTTAAGAACATGGGGGCATAGGCAGTTTTTGGAATGACAAAAGCAACACTTTTGGCAACACAAGGCCATATTTATTTTTCTGGTAGTCATTGCATCTACTATAAGCATGTAGTGGTGACGCATGCAGACCCAAGAAAACCTAAATAGACTATGAAAGACAACTTGGGTATTAGCATGTAGAAGTAAGATCTTTTGGAAATTATGTAGCACCAATAGAATATGTTAGTAACAATAATAAGGACTAATCGTTAAATGTTTGCGCCCCAACACACGGTTGGCAGCCCAACTACGCGGCGGGTAATCCGACTAGTTAGTTTACTATTTATTGAATATTTAATTATATTATTTTTCTATATACATATTTAAAATTACATATTTTATGCAACAAAACGAAAACTATTTAGTATTTCACTACAACTTATATATAATAATATTTATTATGTAATTATATATTTCTATACAAACTTTTATACACGTAAATAATAGGATCAGAAACATTGTCAAACAACATACGTGAATTCTGGACTCGAGCATATTAACTAAATAAACTCCAACTTAGGGGCCTTTTGGTTCGTAGATAGGACCGGCTTATGAGTAAATAAACCTAAGTAAGGGTTTTAAATCCACACTTAATTAAGATATAAAAGAAACATTATATATAAATAATGGGCTTAGAAAAAGCCAATTTATCTATTGGTCAAGCGAGATCATAAATTTGAGACAATTGTCTTTAAAGGACCACAAATCTCATTCTTATTAATGTCTTCAAAATCATTGAACTACACATGTTCGTAATACTTGTAATGAAATTGAAATGTTTTAAATGAATTGCAAAAAAAGGAATCTGAAATTCCATTTAAAAAATGTAACTTGTTTGGTTGGTAAAACTACAAAAGGAATAGAAATAATAATAAAACTCAAATTACAAAACTATCCTTTCGCATCTTAAACGCCTTTTTTCTTACCCAGGGAGCGCCACAAGCAAATTTAATGAAGAGTTTGGGCTTGAAGTCAGTAAATTTTTTTATTTACTTACGTTATTACTTATTACTTTTTTATTTGTTTATGTGTTTTTTTATTTCTATTTATTTTTTATTTTTATTTTGAGAACAAAACAAAGCTTTTCAACTTTCACGAAGCATTGTTAACTATAAATCAACATCAGAGCATGTAGGTTTAAGTTAAAGTATCGTTGAATGAGAAGAAATGAAAATAATAAGAAAAAATCCTATAAGGTAGACATGGAAAACAAAAAAGCAAATCAAGGTTAATAAGACTTTTTCAAAATGTTTTTGTGGACATTTAAGTAAAATGTGATGAATTGCAACATATTTTATACTTTCTATCAAGATAGGGGAGGAAAGTAACATTCATGTGAGTATATGAATTTGGTAGAACGAATTCTATTCCAAATATATATAGTGGTGAACCAAACATGATAATTTATGAAAAGTTTTTCAATTCCGTTAGATTCTATGAATCAAATTCGATCTCTCAAGCTTGTTTAAACTGGACTCAGTTTTAGTTTTTATCAAACTAATCTTAAGTACCCTGTTAGTTTGCAATGCGGTAGTCCGAGTCAGTGGTTAGAGTTTTCTTGTTAACAAACCTGAGATTAATAAATCAACTCATTTTTACCCTTAGTCCACTACGTAAGTCTTTGATTGAAAAAATCGAATGAAATTATTTGGGTTTTTGTGAGAATTCGTTTTGATTTCTTTTGAAGTTAAAAACCCACCAACGTCGTTGAATTTCTAGGGGTTCTTTGGGTTTCCTTTTCTTTTTTGGTTGAATAGGGAGAGCTGAGTGATATCGTTGGTGAATCATAATCAGGGAAGGTCATCGAAAACGCCAAGCTCTTGCCAACATTACGAATAAGAGAGACATATCACTCATAGCAGTAATGGCATCTGTTTTGAAATGAATTAATGTGAGTTGATCTTTGTAAGTGTGATGCCTCGTATGGCCATGTCATTTGGATTGGCTATCTAGACCATGTGATATGGACCACAATCCCCCTCAAAATATTTTGAGATCGCTCATTGTGGAAGTTACAACTGAAAGAGATTTCCACGTTAATTCCCCAATCTCA
Organism: Bidens hawaiensis; assembly: GCF_021521415.1. Classification (NCBI taxonomy): domain Eukaryota; kingdom Viridiplantae; phylum Streptophyta; class Magnoliopsida; order Asterales; family Asteraceae; genus Bidens; species Bidens hawaiensis. The sequence goes on along the minus strand of NW_027492710.1, from coordinate 276,588 downwards.
TCCATTTTTTGTTTTGAATTATTTTTTGCAAATTTAATAATAAATACATAGGTTTGTACAAATATTTTCCTAACATCCCCGTATATACTTTAACGAAAAGGGATTTTGATCTCGTAACGACTTTGGCACGTATTTGAAGCAGTAAATTTAGTGAAATATCATTACGTGTTTAACTACTTAGAGATGATAAGTACTCGAATTTATTTATTTTTAACTTTGTGTTTATATATATAGATTAGTTACAAAACAACGTTTTTAATTTAATTTGTTGGTAATGTTCTTAATTTGTACTATTAAATGTACTTTTAAATATTAAATGGTGAATGACATGACATAGTGAGAAAATTAGTGAATTAAGGGTATTCTTAGTCCATCCCCTAAAAACTATGAGGGGATTTGTAAATTATAAGATAGGATACATTATAAAAACTTCGAACGTTTATCAACCATTTGAACTAATGCAAATAATATTTGCATTCATAAATTACATGTAGAAGAACAATTCAGTGACTCCCATATATCTGTTTCCTATTAGTAGTATGCCCCATTATATTTTTATTTTCTTAGTAGTTGAGAAATTGCGGGTGAAACATATTTGAAATACAAATATCTCCTAAATTTCAGATGAATCACGAATATGATGTATATCTAGAAACTAGTAAACAGGTCAAATGGTCAGACCCTTGAAACCATTTAACCCTTTAAGATGAAATTTGAAGACCCTTAACCCGACCCTTATTATATACCCGGGTCTAATTAAGGGTTTTGCGAGTCTGGTAACCGGGTTTCAAGGGTCCAACCCTTATCTTGCTCACCCATAGTTGTGAGTTGAGAAGAAAGAAAATATAATGATTTTATATAAATTTGGGGAAAGTGGCTATAAGTGAAAGACAGGGAAGATAGCGATAAATGTATGGAAAAAGTATTATTTAAGACAAAATGGCAAAAGACGTCCTTTATGTTTGCACAGTTTTTCAATGGACGTCATTTGGCAAACTTAATGACAGAATACATCATTTATGATTAAAAACCTTATCATGTTTTGTCCTTTGGTCCTAACCCAGTTAAGTTTTCTCGTTAAAACCAGTCATGTGAAAAATTGACTTTTACTATTTGAGGGACTATTTCTGCAAATAAAAATATTTACAGATAAATTCTCTCTCTCTCTAACTAGCAACTCCAACCCCCTCTCTCAACACCACCACCACCATCTCCGGCCACTATATATTCCGACGAAACCACCACCATCTACTCCCTCTTTCTTCTTTACTCGGTTTTTTTACGTGATTTTCGAGCTTCTCATGCTTCAATAGCTCGGTTTTAATGCCGAAATTTCTTGTTTTAATAGCTTGGTTTATAGGTTGGAAACCCTAATTAAAAAATTGGTTGTGGAAATTTGGGGGTTTTATAATCTGTTATGGTGTTGTTGTGAGTGAGTAGGAGAGGAAGATGTGGATAGTTTACAGTGGTTGTTGGAGAGGTTGAGGGGGTGGTGATGTGCGCCGGCGGTGGTGGTGAGGTTGTTGCATCTGAAGCTTGGTGGTGGTGTGGTCATGTCTTGTGCGGTGGATTGAATGGTGATGATGGAACAGAGGGGGTCGACGGTGACGGGGATAACAGCAGCGAGATGTGGGTGCCTTCTGTTTGATGATGGCAGCGACGAAACGGTAATGGTGATGATGGAACAAAGGTGGATTGAATGGTGATGATGTAACACTGAGGCACTGTGGATTGAAGAGAGAGGTCGGAAAATATGGTAGCCGGAGATGGTGGTGGTGGTGGTGGTGGATGAAATTGCAGGTTAGTTAATAGAGAGAGAGATAGAGATAATATATCTTTATATATTTTTATTTGGCTAAAAGTTTAAGTTGTCTACAGAAATAGTCCCTCAAGTAGTAAAAGTCAAATTCATCCTCATGTGCTTTGCACATGACTGGTTTTAACGAGAAAACTCAACTAGGTTAGGGCCAAATGACAAAACATGATAAGGTTTTTAATCATAAAGGATGTTTTCTGTCATTAAGTTTGCCAAAGAACGTCAATTAAAAAACCGTAAAAACATAAAGGACGTTTTTTTTTTGCCATTTTGTCATTATTTAATGAACATGAGAGAAATGTGGTGTTTTTTAGTGTAATTATAGAATATTGAGACGAGGGATGAGTTGGGAATGCTCTAAGGAGTATTTTCTTTGATAAAGTGAAGATGAGTTGAGTTGAGTGTGAAGTTGCGCTCGCAGTGCATAATGAAAAATTTGGTGAATTGGGGAGAACGCCCGCATGGTTTTATGAATAGGTGAATAATTAGAAATGGTACATTTAGACAATTTTGAAAACTAATTTGGTTTAGTTTTGAGGCAATGTATTAGGTTTTGTATTTAATATCGTTTTTTTTATGAAATTAAATCTTGATATAATATGTAAATCCAACAAAGTCGCTTGCGCTGGTTTTGGGTTCTGCCACGTATGAACCATACATGTCGAATTTGATGAGATTCCATCTACTTAGAAATACAACTTTCCAAAACTCTATTACTTGTCATATCGATGTGTGTTCTTCTTCATTGCATAAAAGCCATCAAATAAGTATAAACTATTGTATATATTTATATAACATGGCAGTGTGCCGTTTTTACTACTTTGTTCCTTCTGTATATAGCACATATTCTTCCTATTTTTCCTTTTCGTTTATGTTTTTTAAAAAGGTTATCATTTACTCATAATAACATAACATATATTCTATATATAATTCTAAATATGCACACATACGTGTATATACATATATACGAACATACATAAAACACCATACTATTGCAAACTTTTGTCACTACATTCATCACGATCATCATCGTCGTAACAGTTTCATTTAGATTACTTGGACCACCTACTGGCTCGTTATTATGCCAACTTTGAGTATTTTGTTTTAGATGAGACGTAATAATCTTTAATATCGGGAATTTCCTTTGATGGTAAGGTGGTAATAACCTTTTCAACGGTCTTTTTTACTATCTGCTTATGTGCGTCTTTGCTCAACTTACCATCACACCATGCTGACTTCAATAATCCTTTCACAGAATCAATCAAAGCAGCACGGAAACATTTAAGCAGTTTAGGGTCTCTCTGCGGTTTAGATCTTCTATGCATATCCCATTCTGCAACAAAATCTAGTTTATGAATATAAATTACAACAATGCTTATTTATCAGTTTGGCTTCTAATTTCTTGTCTCTAAAATTTTATAAAAAACGAGACTAGCTGTGAATCACCTAAAAATTTTGAATAGGTGTATAGTTTTACTATGGTAAAAATTAATATATTAAAAGATAGAGAATTTCAACACTTAATCCACAATGGCTAGATCGACAACATCTGAATTTTGATACATGTAATTCAACCTAAATTTCATATATGGAAGTAGTAATTATTGTAAAAATAATACTTACTTTCTCAATCACTTTGAAAACCTTTCATATCGCTCCGCAAGAAAATCATTTCATATACAATAAATTTTTTAAGGTTTAGTTTGATGTAAGAAAGCGAATTCATATGCGGTAAAATTTTATTAGGAAATATGATTCAATATAACCAGTCAATGAAAAACATAACAGCAAACAAGAACTCTAATTTAACATAGACGACCTAACATACTACCCCTAAGTGATGAAATAAAACTGTGACGTTTAACATTACCATGCGACTCCAAATTTTGTGGTTGATTGTTATTATACTGCTATGAACAATCAACATGTTATAATGGATTGATATATATGGTCTCCAGTTCCTGCATGATGAAACAATATAGAAGTAATTAGGCATGCCACTTCGTAACAAAATCAAAAGTTAATGATAAAATGAACACAAAATTCTCGTTACCTATATAACTCAAAATATTATAGAATTAATTAAATATAAGTAACGAATTCCTACCCTCAGATGATGGTAGTTGTTTTCCTCTAAAGCTAGCAGCCAATGGTTTACCTTTTAAGGTGGCATGTGACGGCGTGCGGCACTGCTAGCTACTAAACAGATGTCTTTGGTTAAATAACAAAAGAAGTAGGTTTTATGAATGTGACAGATTGACAGGGTAGGGCGTGATATTTACCGGCTTATATTATTGAACCACTAAAGAAAAATGTATTGGGCTTAGGAAAGAAAAGTGGGCCGACATTTCCAATTGACAATATCTATATCATAGCAAGTACCCACTACATCTACATTGTTTTACAAGTTAAGATGCACGTGACACTGCTCTTAAATATAATAAATAAATATGATATTCAACTTTTCTCTTAATAAAATTAACTTATTGTAGAGAAATTGAATTTTATCAATCTCACATTTTTAGGTTGGTCGATAACAATCTCACATCATACCAATTTTAAGCCTTTTTGTGCATTTATTCACAATTTTCATGAAAGGGCTATAAAATCCCATTTCGATTTAGGCCTCCAAATCGTTGAGCCGGTTCTGTTCGTAGAATGTTTGTGATGAAATTGGAATGTTTAAACGAAATTGGAACTTATTTCATCTAAAACATGTAACTTGTTTGTGGTAAAAGTATAAAACGAATTGGAATGAAAATAGAACTCAAAATACAAAACCATCATTTTGCATCTTAAACGCCTTTCTTAGCCCAAAGATCGTCACAAGCATATTCAATGAAGATTTTGGGCTTCAATTTTTTATTTACTTACATTATTACTTTTTAGTTTGCTTACGTGTTTTATATCTATATATTGTTACTAGCTTTAGAACCCGAGTAATACACGGGATTTGTCAAATGTTAAAATAAATAATATGAGTTATTTGAAAAAATAAACAAAATTAAATGTAAAGATATGGTTGGTGAATAAGTTTGGTATGAATTCAAATTTCGAGTATGATTTATGCAGTGTTTAAAAACCGGTTCAAACCGGCCCGTTGAACCGGTTAAACCGGATTTCGCACAGCAAGCCGGTATTTTCAGTCCGGTATTTTTGGCAGGTTTGCTAGAATATCGTACCGGCGGTTTTTGTCTAAAATATCGGTTTTTACCGGCAAACCGGTTTTATGTCCGAGAAATTTTTTATATTTGTGGCTCATATTTGTTCAAAATTACTTTTAACCCAACAATTAACATTTAAATGTGTAAACTTTAAGACTATTTTTTAAAAAAAATGAGTGCTTTTGTATTATTTTCTAATATGGATTTAACTTTTTGATTATTTTTTGTTATGGAATCATTTACTTTTTGGGTTATTTTTGGATTAAAGTTACATTTATAGAAAACTATAAGGTAAACTATTCAACCGGTTGAACCTTTCGGTATAACCCGGTTCAACCGGTTATACCATTTTTTAGTCTAATTCGGTACAAGTAAAATACCGGTTTTTAAAACATTGGATTTATGAATTACTTTAGATTGATTTAGAGCATTCTCATTCTTTCCCGTATATTCAAATTCAAAATTACATTCAAAATCCTTGTTTTTGCTATTCTTTGTTCAATTAAATAATATTTTTTACACATTTATTACCTTTTCATTTTCCTCTACTCACAACTATTTTCAAAAAATATTAAAAAATTTATAGGATGTTACATAAGCTTTTCAAATATATTTAAAAATCACAATATTGTCTCACTATTTCATTCACAACACCATAAACTATTCACTGTATTATAAAAACCTCACTAACATACTATAGTGAATGGAGTGAGGATGCTTTTACAAATTCAATACCAAAGCAAGCCTATAAAATTGCCCACCACCTTATGTAACAACAAACAAATCAAATTCAATGTCAAGATGAGTTTTTTAATAAATTAGATCCATAATTTACTCATATATTTTTTTTCCTCGTTCAAAAGGTATTAAAACTGCTCAATAATCATAGAAAATTTTGCCATTTTCACTTTGGTGGGGTGAAAGGTGATTAGGGTGTTAAATAGGAAGTTAGGGGTTCAAATCTCACAGTACACAAATATTTAGTTGTTAAAAAAATTATAGAAAATTTTGTTGTGTTTTTTATTTAGATGAGTTTTTTTATTATTTTTTACTTAGATAAAAATATAAATTTATAGATAAGATCAAAAATCTTACTTTCGATATAATTATAGGGTCATTTGAAAACAAACATTAAAATTTTTTTATAAAGTATTTTATATATTTATTAACGGAATGTAAATTTAGAAAATGAAAGTTAGAAAACATTTTTTTTGTGAGTGTTTATGGGTATTTCTACTCAATTAATTATTTTGATTGTTTCCATATATACGTAATTTATTTTTGATAACCTTTTTATAAATAAGTAACCTATTTTGATAACCTTGGTATTAAAAATCAATTAACCGTTTAAAATATTTTGTACATGTGTTTTTTTTATTTTTACTTGATATTCTAAATAACAAGTTATTTTAACCCAAAGATTATAATTTTAGAAGGGAAAAGATGGTCAAGAATCAACATGGGACTGACATGTGGCAACCAATATTTTCTTTTATTAGTAAAGTAAGATAAGTAAAATAGTCCCTGTACACTACATTTGTGATTGTATTTGTTGGTACATATTGTTTATAACAAATCAAAATCTTTAGTCCATGCCTGCTTGTAACTCTTGATAAGGTAACAGATATGTATTCTTATAATTCTTGATATAGCCACATATAATTGTCTGTATGATAAATAAGATTCTTCAAGTACTTACCAACACTAAATAAATGATAATATATCAATAAACCAACAAAAAAATATTCATACACATAAAATATCATACATTTTAATCAATTAATATATATAATGGCATTTGAGATCACATGCTCATGTTTATCCCAAAAAATGATTATCCAAAAGACCAGATTACCTGAACTTTAATGATATAATCATCCTTATAATTCTAGAATTTGAACTTAATTGATCATTATAAATTTGGTATCATTAATATTCTGTGTACGACAAACCTTACTCGATTTTATATTTTATAATTAACAATTATATAATCAAGCAACATATAAAACCGGAAATTAAAATATAACAATATGATTTTTTTCATTTCATATTAATGGAGAATGACAAAGACATACTAACCTTAAAGTCATGTTCAAATAAAAGTGATTATTCTGATTTAACAGAATAATAGAAGATTTAAAATTGCATAAAGTGAATATAGTGATTCTTATTTATAATAGTTGAAAGTATTGGATAAAGAATGTATAAATCTTGAATACTAATCCCCTGTTATTAATTAATATTGTGGGAGTTGTTGGAATATTTAATTAATCGATATATATATTTTAGAAACTTATAAAATAAAAAAGCAAAGATTTCAATACTTTATAATAGATAAATTGGTATACATGTACATTATAATTATAATATTCAACTTCAACAATTTAATGATAAACACTATAATAGGTATTCTCTATATTTGCAATATTTATACAAAACGTTTTGAGAAAATTAAGAAAATATACATTTTCCCGAGTTCAAATGCACATGAGAAGATTTAAATTCAAATTTGAAACAAATCTTATATAAAAAGTTATGCATTGTTGCTCGAATCCCAGTTTAAAAAACAATTTTTAGTTTATCATACAAATCTAAATTCTTCGACAATGATGTACCTTTATTTGCCTTAATTTGCAGTTACCTGTGACTTTAAAATTATATTCTAAAAAACCTTCAACGCCAATTTTAATATTTCTTTATTTTTCTTATTTCACCATTAATGTTAATGAATGAATCGATTATGATTTACATATAATAAAAACAAACTTGAATTTATATACTGGCATTGCTTAAAATATAAGGACTATATATTAAAATATATGAATAAAATATGAGGAAGGCTATAAGAATGACAAGTGACAAAAATAAGTAGTCTCTTCTATTAGAATATGTAGATTGTTATTTTGAAAACAAATAAGAGCTTTTCAATTTTCACGAAGAATCGCTAAACTTAAAACAACATCACAGTGTGTAAGTTTAATTTTGAATACAATTGAATGAGAATAAATGGAAATATTTAAAGAAAAAAAACTTACTCGGAATAAATGGTAAAACAAAAAAAAAGCAGATTGAGGTTAACGAGACTTTTCAAATTCTTTTGAGGGTATTTAAGTAAAATGTGATGAATTTCTAAGGATTTCATACTTTCTATCAATGTGTGGAAAGATAGCACCATTTTTGTGAGTTAATGAATTTGGTGAAATTAATTTCATTTCAAATTCATACATAGAAACAAGATAGTAATTTGTACAAAGTATGCGAATATTCCGGGCATGAGTATAATATTTGCATGGCAATATTATGGTCCGTACGTGAAACCACATTCTTCGATCGTCTTCCTTCCTCTCACCCTTTGAATCCTGTAATTCATTCCCTCTTTCAATCTTAGATTACTCAATAACCCGCATGCAATGCAAACCGATCGATGAAGTTGAATTCGATCTTTTAATTTAATTAATCCATTTGAAAAATGAGCAAGGTGTTAGATGAAGCCGACGCTAATGCCTTGTCTGCTCTCGCCACCGCTCCTCCACCCTCCGGCAACCGTAAATCCCATTCCCACCAGCTCCGCACCAACACCGGCACCCATTTCTTCAAACGACACGTCAAACACCACCACCATCGCAAGCACAGCCTCGACGACGCCACCATGAACGCCTCCGCCTTCTATGATTACCCCGAAGACCAAGACGACGACCCTGATTTCTTCCCTTACACCACCATCGACGACCATCAAAACCAAACTCACCCTTACAATACTAATATTAATAATAATAGTAATCATAGTAACTCATTCCAAGAAAACCACCAGATGCCAGAATTCTCTGGCACTAGTGGTGGGTCCGGGTTCTTTAAGGCGCCGTCCAGGTCGGCTGTCCACCCTGGCCGACCCACGGCGCTGGAACTCCGACCCCACCCCTTGAGAGAAACTCAAGTGGGCAGGTTCATCCGTACAATTGCCTGTACGGAGACCCAGCTATGGGCCGGGCAGGAGTCCGGGGTGAGGTTTTGGAATATTGCGGATGCGTACGAACCTGGGTTGGGGATTGGTGGGAGGGCTCGGAGAGGTGATGAGGACGCGGCGCCTTTTTATGAGTCGGTGAATACTCCGCCTACAATGTGTTTGATGGTGGACATGGGGTGTAAGTTGGTGTGGAGTGGGCATAAAGATGGGAAAGTTAGGAGTTGGAAGATGGATCAGCAGATTAAAGATGATGTTTCGTTTAAAGAAAGCCTTTCGTTTCAGGCGTACCATCGGTGCTCGGTTCTTTCCATGGTGACTTCTTCGTATGGTAACTAGTTTACCAACTGCGTAGTGAGGTTTTGGGTTGACATATCTGATCTGTTTAAAAATGGGTCATTGACCTTATTAACCAGTTTAGTTAAATAGGTCGACTTGCTAACATGTTAGTTAAACATGCCAACCCGTTTCATTTGATTAGATAAATGGTTAACCGGGTCGTGTTTGGGTTACAAAATTTTTAAGTGTGTGCTTGTGAAGGTTGATGGCTTTTATATGAATAAAAATATGAGTCGTGTTCTGTTTGACCTAATTAACCCATTTAATTAGTTAAACAGGTTGACCTGTCAACATGTTTACTTAAACATGTCGACCCACCAACTTGAATAATACACTTACAACTTGATTATCACCTGCCAACACGTTTAGATAAATGGGTTAAGGGGTCGTGTTTGGTTAAACACTTGATGTTTTTGAACCTGCTAACATGACACGATTGACACCCCTCAAACCATGCTTGATGGTTAAGAATTTGGTCGCGTTATATCATGTCCACAATTTGGTGAAAGTTTAAACCATTTGTTTTGATTCTGCAGGGGACATATGGACTGGGTCTGAGAATGGAGTGATAAAGGTTTGGCCATGGGAATCGGTTGAAAAATCACTCTTGTTATCGCCTGAAGAATGCCATATGGCGGCCTTGCTAGTTGAACGGTCTTGTATCGACCTTAAAAGCCAGGCCACTGTTAATGGTGTTTGTAGTATATCTTCTTCAGATGTCAAGTACTTGTTGTCTGATAATGTCAAGTCTAAAGTATGGGCTGCAGGTTCTCTCAGCTTCTCATTATGGTATGATTTCTCTTCATTCTTATATAGAAAATATATATCTATGATGACATATAAATTAACATTTGATATTAGTGAAACACTTGCGAAACGCGGTTACTAATAATCTGAAGCAAAATCTGGTTATCCAAATATTAATAACCGAGTATTGCAACTACAGGGATGCTCGCACTAGGGAACTTTTGAAAGTCTACAATGTAGATGGACAAATCGAGAATCGGGTTGATGCACCTTCGGAGAAAGATCCATCTCTAGATGAAGAAGGTAGTGTAAAAGCCGGGTCAAAATCCAGAAAAGAAAAACAAGGAGGTAGTTTTTTACAAAGATCAAGAAACGCATTAATAGGAGCTGCAGATGCAGTTAGACGAGTTGCAACAAAGGGTACAAACGCATTTGCAGCCGAAGATGCCAAAAAAACCGAAGCCCTTTTGCTTGCACATGATGGAATGATCTGGACCGGATCTTCAAACGGTGTTTTGGTCCAATGGGATCACAATGGCACCCGTTTGCGTGACTTTCATCACCACCATTGTGCAGTTTTGTGTTTTTGTACTTACGGGCCACGGATATGGGTCGGGTATGTGAGTGGTATGGTCCAAGTGATTGATCTTGAGGGAAATTTGATAGCGGGTTGGATGGCTCATAACGGGCCCGTTATCAAAATGGTAGTTGGGAGTGGCTCGGTTTTTAGTTTAGCTACACATGGTGGTATACGCGGGTGGTATATTTCGTCTCCCGGACCTCTTGATAATATTTTGAGACCGGAGTTGGGGAAAAGAGAACATATGTATAATACACTTGAAACGGTTAAGCTAATGGTTGGTACATGGAATGTTGGTCAAGGAAAACCGTGTCAAGAAGCGCTTATTTCGTGGGTCGGGTCACAAGCTTCTGATGTTGATATTTTAGTTGTTGGGTTGCAAGAAGTTGAGATGGGGGCAGGATTTCTTGCAATGTCTGCTGCTAAAGAAACTGTAGGATGTTTGAATTATTTTAATGGTTCTTCACATTTATATCGAGTTATTGCATTATAGATAGGGGTGTCAATCGTGTCATGTTGACAGGTTGTGGGTTGGCGTGTTGAATTGTTCAACCTGAAGTCTTTTTAGTATATCTTTCTTTAAAAATCTTCAGTAAACTTTTTAAATCATCATCAGGATTAATAATATTCCTCTGGTAAAACATCATTTTTGAGACATATGAATTGCATTTTGCACTTATTGTTTGATGTCAAGTGCAGATAGGTGTTGAAGGGAGTTCTAACGGACAATGGTGGCAAGATGCAATAGGGAAAGCTATGCGCGAAGGATCAAGTTTTGAACGCGTAGGATCTAGACAGCTCGCGGGCCTACTCATAGCCATTTGGTATTTACTTCCACAGACACAGATTCATACACACTCATTACAGCTTTATGTGATAATTAAACAACTTTGAGACCAACTTTTTTACTTTGTATATTGTTCATAAAATTTCTATCTTTCGGTTCTTGCATATGTTACATTTTTGTAATATGTCATCTTTTAGGGTAAGAAAAAGTCTTAGAACACATGTTGGGGATCTTGATGTTGCAGCAGTTGCCTGCGGCTTGGGTCGGACGTTTGGCAATAAGGTATGCATATTGGGTAGCTTAAACGTCTTGTTTTTCATTGGACGTGGTAATTTTGATCTGTTACTTAACAGTTAAGTTGGCAAAATAAAAAATAACAAAGAAGACAGGCTAAATTCCCTTTTAATTTGTTTTTAGTTTTTTATAATTTTAAACAATTTACACAAATAGTCTCTAAGTGTAAAAAGACTAAAATGCCCTTGCATTTAACAGTATTTACACAAATATTTGGATTTAACTGAAACAAAAATGAACACAAAGTGATCTTAAAATATCATCCTTTGTTGCCAGGGTGGTGTAGGGTTGAGACTGAGAGTTTATGACAGAATAATGTGCTTTGTAAACTGTCACCTGGCTGCACATTTGGAAGCTGTCAACCGCAGGAACGCAGACTTTGATCACATATACAAAAACATCACATTTGGTCGATCAATCAACAATGCATCTGGTATGGCGCGATACCTGTTTTTGTGTTGCTCTCTTGCCTTCTCCACATATTTATTTTGGGTGCTTTATTATTCCTTTGGCTTGCTATGGTTTCTCCTCATTCTTTCAGCTAGTGTCTCCTCTACTGCGGAAATGCTTCGCCCCACTAATGTAAGTATATTATAGTAACACAACCATTACTATTACTATTACTGTTATTGTTGTATCTATAAAAAGTATGTTTAAGTTAGTTTGTATGTAACAGTCAGTGGCTATTAATCCTGATGAGGGGAAGCCGGATCTAGCAGAAGCTGACATGGTTATCTTTTGTGGAGACTTCAATTACCGTCTTTTTGGAATAACGTACGACGAAGCGCGTGACTTTGTTTCTCAGAGGAGTTTTGATTGGCTGAGAGAAAGGGATCAGCTTAGAGCGGAAATGAAAGCCGGGAAAGTTTTTCAAGGAATGAGAGAAGCCAATATCAGATTTCCACCAACTTATAAGTTTGAGAGAGGGAAACCTGGTTTAGGAGGTAAGATTTAGGAAATTTGGAGGCGGGAAATGGGCGAGTCGGGTGGGTTTGGTAACGGGTCAAACCTGTTCGCGTAGTCCAAAATCTTGAAAGTTTTACGCTCAAATAGTGTGTCAAATATGATCAGAAAAATAATGTTATTTCAGTAATAATTCGTTTTTTTCGGTAATTTAAGAGGTTTGATGCATTAAAAATATACACTTTAGGCTACTTTTGATCAGTTAGATTCATTGTGCTATTTTCTTCTTAAGCTCATTTTAGGATTTCACATGTTTGACTTATCATGAAGGTCAACTTGTACACAAATGGATTGGTTGGGTTGACCTGATACATTTCTGTAATTTTTTTTGAATTTGTTTGTAAATAAATTTACCGGTCTCCAGTTTAGCTAACTTTTCTATTTGACTTTGAAAGATTAAAAATAGCCTGAATTGACCCGTTTATAAAGTAAACCGGTCAACACTGCCACCTCAAAACATAATCTGCATTGACCCGTTTATAAGTAAACTATTTTTTTTTGTCAGGGTACGATTCTGGGGAGAAAAAACGGATACCCGCATGGTGTGACAGAATATTATACCGAGACAACCGCTCTTCACCGACATCAGAATGTAGTTTAGCATGTCCTGTTGTTGCTTCAGTTTGGCAGTAGGTCTATTTGGTCAACTTTAATCTTTTTACACCTATTTATTTGATTTAAATCATTATTTTTCCTGTGATGGCATTTACAGGTATGAAGCTTGTATGGATGTAATAGAAAGTGATCACAAACCCGTTCGGTGCAAATTTAAAGTCCAAATTTCCCATGTGGACAGATCAATAAGAAGGCAAGAATTCGGGAAAATATTCATGTCAAACGAGAAAATAAGATCTATACGCGAAGAATTACGTTGTGTTCCAGATACTTCACTTAGTACAAACAAAATAGTCCTTCAAAATCAAGAAACACGGTCTTTATCGATCACGAATACAAGCAATAAAGAAGATGCAATTTTTCAAATTTTATGTGAAGGTCTTTCTGCCATTAAAGATGGTGAAGAACCAGAGTACAGAAACAGAGCTTCTTTTGGATTTCCTAGGTGGCTAGAGGTAATTTCAAGACTTGAGAGTTGACACCAGAGGTTGGAAAACAGCATGTCGGGTTGGGCTGTAAACGAGTTAAGCCAAGTTAGGTTGGGGCCGTTGGGCTCGTGCTTAGCTTGTATACAAACTGAGCCGAGCTGGCTCATTTATCTTAAGGAGTTTAAATGTTGAGCTTGAGCTTAGCTTGTAAAAAGCTTGAACCAGCTTGTTTATTTAAAAATATATTTTTAACATACGTATAACGCATAATCAATAAACTACAAGATTTACAACCTTTATACACGCGCGCGCACACATATTAACATTAAAAAGAACTGGGCTTTAATTTAAACAAGCTGACGAGCGAGCCAATGGGCCTGGTTCAGCTAGTTTACAAACTAACTGATTTCGAGTAAGCCTCGAGCTTTTTGAACAACCCTAATGTAGGATGGGGATGAATGACAGACTAAAACAAGTTCAGGTCAAAACGGGTCGCCAACACTTTTTTGTCCAATTATTTGATTTCTGTAAACAATAAAAAACATAACCTAGTTTGAGAAAAATCTTTTAGGACAATTGTAAGCATTTGAATACATGTATCGAGACAGATTTCGACCCGTTTTCATTTTTCTCAAATTTTTTATTAGCATTTTACCAGTCTGACCCGTGTTACCAAACACTTACAACCAGAATTGACCCGTTTTCATATAAATTGGTTGAAACTGCAGGTGGCCCCTGCTATAGGCATAATAAAACCAGGAAACACAGCAGAAATCTCAATACACCATGACGACACACACGCTTCAGAAGACGACGGGGGGCAACAGTACTGGCATGGTGAAGACACGCGTGACAAATTAGTTATATTATCAGTAGTAATTAGAGGCAGCAAATCAACCGAAACAAGAAGTCACCAGTGTCACATTCGCCACTGTTATTCTCCCAAAGAACAACCCGTTGCGCACGAACCATCAACAAAAGGTCACAGTTCTAAAAAACATCAAAGTTCTCATCATCGGTCATCTGCTAAACATAATGATAAGTTTAATAATCACCATCGAAGTAGGCATGAGCATTGAGTAATTAAATTTTAAAACTAGCTAGTAAGTACCGAACGGAAAATAGAGACAAGAATCTGCGGCTCCACGGCTTCTTGATGTATATACACAACATGCTGACGCGGTGTCAGATTCCAAGATTCTTGATCCTTTTTAACAACAGGTTGATTTGTATTTTGTTGTTGAATTTTGTGCATTAGACAGATTAAATTGTTTCTTTTTATTTTTGTTGTTGTAGTAACTAATTTTATCATTAAGTAGTGTAGTCATGCAACAAAAAGATTCTAACTTGCACTGGATTTTATGGCAATTTCGACCCGTTATGGTCGATTCTGGTTATGTTTTATTTTATCTCAAACGGGTCAAATGGGAAAGGGAAATAAAAGGCACCATATAATTTGTGTGACCATTATGTTGACCCGTTTTGAGCTAACCTCTACTTTCAAGTTGTATTCGCAATCTAGACAATCATGACATAAGCATAGAAGATAACAATAAACACAACTTTTCCTGCAATGATATTGCGTACTATAGATTATATACAAACATAGACGTTCGTATGATTAGAATTTATTACAGAAAAAGTTGAATACACTCACAAGGACAACCGATAGACGTTCATCTGGCCTCTGGCCCGATAGCAGTCACCTGACCCAGGCTTGGGGTTTAGGGTCTGATCCACAAGTAGCTCCACATATGAATCTATTGTTAACCATAATTCCAAAAATACCCCTGAATTCGATTTCTTCTAAACGGCATACATTCTCTTGTATTTCTCACTGTAAATCTCATGATCAGATGCCATTGACATTGAATAGGAATGTGAATTAGTTTCGGCCCGTCTTATATTCCTCATTTTAGTCTCCTCCAACCTATGCCTCACAACACAATAACACATTGACCCGATTGTAGTCAACATAACCGTGGCACCAATAACTGTGGCATAAATAGCAAGCCACCTCTCGTGGGACCCAACAACCACATAAGTCAACGAAATAAACGCGATCGAGATAAAAAGACACGCCAACCACATAACCTTATTAATCACAAACATAAGTTGTCTCTTCGCCTTCTCTTCAATCACCACAATAGATGTCTGAACCACCACAACCGCCAACGAGATGAAAAGGGCTAAACTGTCAAACAAAAAGAATAATATAAAAGCAGCATTTGTGGCTATATTCGCCTGTCCGAGGGTAAACCCGTCTTTCTTTTCCTCAACATATTGGCCCGGGACAGTGAAAATGGCTGCAAAAGCAACCGTAGCAATAAGAACCGCAACCACAGTGGCTGAATTTATGGCATTGTTTAGCCCGCTGATGTGGAGCTTTTTCACCTTCTTTGCAATCTTGCGAACCCTAAACCCGGTGTTACGGGTCTGTCTGATTTGAGATTGAACATCATGTTTTATGTCACTAACTGTCTGTTTAAGTTGCTTGGCGGCACTAGGCGGTTTACCATAGTCTTTAGAGTGAGCCGCTCCCGCTTCTTTTAAAATATCAACCATTTCTGTTAATTTTAAGGTTTCTGCAATGTCAAGAGGTGTCTCTCCCGCCTTGTTGACCGCATTGACATTAATATCTTCAAATGATAACAAGCATTTCACAATCTGTCAATTACAAAAGTCAATACTCAACAATAATTAGTTATAATTCAAAACATAGAGGGTGAAAGTAAACCTTAGTGCGGCTTTTTTTAGTTGCAATATGGAGAGGTGTATTCCCCTTATTATCTTCTAAACTCAAAACAGTTGGATCAGGTTTAATTAACTCAACCACCATGTCCATATTTTGACCCTTGACTGCCATATGAAGGGCGGTTTGACCTTTCTTATCATTCCTGAAACCGATAGTCGGATCTTTATTCAATACCGATTTTGCCACTTCCAAATGACCCATTCTTGCAGCAGTATGCAGCACAGTTTTACCATTGTTTCTGGCTATCTTCGCAAGATTTGAATCAGCATCAAGAAGCAAGTTGACCACGTCTACGTGTCCTTGAGCTGCAGCCGTGTGTAGAGCCGTTGAGTTGGAAGTATCCGTAGTCATAACCAGATTCGGGAACGAATTCAAAAGTTCCCTCAAAACTTCTGCAAGATTTCACAAACAGAACAACTTAAAACACATTTATACATGAGGTGAACAAACTTTAAAATACTAAGCTATACCCTACCCAACAAAGTTTCTGGCTTATTAATGCCCTTTCGATCCTACATCATTAACTTCTTGAATAATCGACAATAATCGACATCTACCGAATTTCATGCATTTATTACACTTTTTGATTACTACAAATTCAAACATAAGCTAACAAGTGAATTTCACATATACAAAAGAGTAAACAATACCTAAATGTCCTTGTTTTGCAGCAATATGGAATGGATCATAACCATTATTAGCAGCAATTGATGCAGTTTGAAGATCAAGATGTTTCAAAAACTGAGATACAATATGAACATGTCCATTCTCAGCAGCAACATACAGAGGAGTCTCACCTTCTTGATTTTGTTTAGACAGTGCATCAAGTCCAAGACTTTGAAGTATCTCTAATACCTTTGATAGATTACCTCCTCTACAAGCCAAATGAAGCATAGAATCACCTCTTTTACCAGGTGAATCTTTGGTTTTTCTGAAGCTCATCTGTCTTCCCATGGCTATTCTAAAACTCTTCTGTTTTTCCATGGCGGAAACCCGAAAACTTTGCTGTTTTTCCATCTTTCCCAACCGGAAACTGATCTGTTTCTCCATAATTGTTAACACCCAGAATCAAAGATTGAATCTTTATGATGATTATGTGATCAAGACACCTAAAAACATCAAATTTTCATGTCCCAGTGTGCAAAAAAACCCTAATTTTTAATATAAAGCGGAAAAACCAGCAATTGAGTTAACAGTTTAACACCCACTGAAATCTTTATATTCTTGATTTGAAAGTGATTCAAGAAACTGCAAATGGGTTGAGACCCAGAATTAAAGATTGAATCTTTTGATGAATAAGTGAGTAAAAAACATCAAATTTCAATGTTTTAGTGTGCAAAAAAACCTAATTTTAGATGGAAAGTTGAAAAGACTTGAATTGAGTTGACACCCACTAAAATCTTTTAAATTCTTGATTTGAAAGTGATAAGGGGTCAAGATTCAAGAAACTGCAAATGGGTTAAGACCCAGAATCAAAAGATTGAATCTTTTTGATGAATTAGTGAGAAACACAATAAATAAAAAAAACATCATATTTTCTTCATGTCCCACATGCAGTAATCCCTAGATTCTTGAATAAAAGTGAACAACTTTTTGATGGATGTAAAGATTATTATGTGATTTGAGTGCATGTATCTGAAATGGATTGTTGATGAGTTAGGCAGATGAATAAAAATAAATGAAGGATAGATGGCCGCCATGGTATGTAACATAAGGATGAAGACAATTATGATAGGGAAGGTGGGAACCACATGGCATATGGATTAACTGAAGTGTGGGACCCGCATCGGCTATCATTCCATAAAACAAACAGAAAGTGCATTCTATTCGGACAAAAGTGGTTATAAGTGTCAAACGTGTCGGGTTGGTAGGTTGGCGGGTTAACAGGTTGCGGGGTGGTAGGTTGACGGGTTAAAATGTGCAACCCGAACCCGACCCATATTATTATTCGTGTCAAATATGTCAACCCTAACCCGCACACACATAAATTCGGGTCAACCCGATCACGACCCGTTTAACCCATATTTTTAAACAACTTAATTTATATAATCATACATACAAATTATAATAAAATCAAAATCATATATTGCAAAATTAAAATGAAATTTAAGCATGAGTTGATTTAGATATAGATGGATTTGACGATATGTTCATGTATATTGGTGAATTGACAGGAGAAATGCATCTTGGGCAATGAAATTCGGGTCGAGAATTTAAAAGTTTCGTACATGAAAAATAGAATTTAAGAGGAGACTTAAGAAGGTAATATGGGGAATGAAAAATAATTAAATTCTTCAACACATTTTAGAACTAAAGATGGAATATAAAATTAATTTTAAAGTATCTAAAATTAAACGGGTTAACGGGTCAACCCGTTTTTATACAGGTCAACCCGAACCCGACCTGTTTAGAAAACAGGTCAACCCGAACCTGACCCGTATTTTAAATGGGTCGTGTTAGCCGACCCAAAACCTGTTTTTTTTCGTGTCGGTTTCGGGTTGGGTTTTGGGTCGTGTCCAGAATTGACACCCCTAGTTATAAGAGTGGTTAAATAATCATCAGTAAAGTGTAAAACAATTTTTTATAAAAGAATAATTTAGGTCCTTTAGGCTATGTTTGTTGTGGATTAGCGTAGGGGGCGTTAATCATCGTCCACGTTGGAGCCGCCTTCACGTTCCTTACTGCCCCTCTGTAGAGGGTGTGTAACATCCGTTCACGTTGCTAAGCCTGCAAAAGCAATGACATATCTGCAATGGCGTGGGTTTATGTTGGTGGGCTTACACCACAATGTATAGCCTTAGTGATTAGTCCAAGTCGCTATTGATCTTTGTAGCAACACATATAACCTTTTAAGGCAATTTTATATCCTTTAGTAACATATGTAATGCATGCTTTAAACATCATTGTTTGTGCCTTTTCAAGGGCGAGGACAGGAAATCTTCGATCATCCTTCCTCAAGAACGCTAAAACTGAAGAGGCGTGTGAGCCAACTCTTTTGCAATTTTAATAAACAAAAATTTAAGTAAAAGATATGAATAGTAATTAAGTTATTGAAACTTTAATTTGTGACCATACTAAAGATAAGCTTTACTCTTTTAAATCAAAGATGAATAATTTTTTCTATCTAATTAATTAAATTCATATAAAGTAAAACTTTTCTGTCAACCTTTTAAAGTTCGGTGAGAAGATGATGAAAGGCACCCACTAGTCTTGTTATTTTACTTGAATTGTTGAAAGGTGGGACAATAATATAAACCAAAACAAGAGTCAAAGTTGGTGGTGGTAGTAGGGTTTTGCATGGCATGGGTCAAATTATTTTGATTCCTCAATGTCGTTACCATAGGTACATATAAGCTTAAATAAATATACATATACATGTGGAGAGAGAGAAGCTTTTAAAAATCCAAATTATCTAGTCAACAAGGGTTACTTGTTCTAGAATAATTTGCTACTATTTTACAAGGTTATCAAATCCATCAAGGCTCTTCAAATAGCCAAGTAGAATACAAGATAAAGGTGTTAAATCTATCTTCGTAATTGGAAAAGACTATATGGGATAGACCAAACTTTGACATAGGGTTTGGCATTATTTTATGTTTTGTAATGTAGATTGAGTTTGGGCTTTAGAAGTTGACTATCAACCTCTAAAATTCAGCAAGTGCTTTGTTGGAATTACATGAATCCATCACTCAAGTATCACAATACAACGGAAATCTACTCATTAAAAACCAAACTAATCAACAAGCATTGACTTAAAAACCAATTACAATAAGTTACGATAAATGTCTAAACATTCATAAACCAAGAGTTCATAACACCATCCTATGCCAAGTTTCAATCCGCCATCAATAGTTGTTGCAAGTGTCCTATCATACTTGACCCTTAGCTTGATACGGTTCGTATGGCTTAACCCATACACGACAAAACTCTTATCCCAATGAAGCGCACGACATCTTGCAATACATATAATACAAAATAGCCTTTGAACTCTATACTTTGGATAGTTGACATTTTTAGTCCCTTGACATTCCAAAACTCAAAAAATTGGCCCGAACATGATTATACTTCACGAGTATACACTCGTATATACATATGTACTTTTAAATTGGGGTGCTACACTATTTTTTAACACATTGGCTAAAGATAGGAAACTAGCTAGGTTGTTGGTTTAATGTATTTGAATGTGGCGTCGAGACCTAGATCGCACCAAGATTCCATGTTAAGGTTGTAAATTAGTGAATATAGAGTGTTCACAGTACAATTTGAGTTGGCCTCGGACTAAAGCTAAAATAAAAAATGAAACTTCGGTTTCGTTTGGCCACTAGTGCTTAAAATTATGGGGAAATAATTTGGCTCAAAATAATTTCATTTAGCCACTTTGAGCTTGAAATTTTGTGAACTCGTGCCATATCCAACACACTTCTTTAAATACTATTAAAACAATAAAATTTATACACGTGGCCTTTTTCTAGGTTATCCACATGTGTAATTCAGTCAGTAACTTTCCATTCTCATATTCTCTAATATTCAGCCACGTGTCATCTCACACACTATATTTAAACCTTAGAATTTTTCACCATAATCATTTCAATCTCTCTCTCTCTCTCTCTCTTGGCTTACTAACTCCACCATCCATCATCTTCTATATTCTGGTAATGTAGATCGAGATTAATCGTTTTCCGGTAAGGATATATATTATACTCTAATGGCCAACAATGTTATATGATTTTCCGGCAAGATTATATCTTTTTCCGGCAATATCATATTTTCTTCCGGTTATTGTAGATCTAACCTTTTTATCTTTATTTTCATTGTTAACTGATTTTTTTAAAATCAGTTTAGGTTCTAAATAAAAAACGGCGATGAAGCTAATATTTCTACGTATTTACGTTTTTCCGGTCATGTGTTATACCTATAACAATGGTTGTTTTATATTTATTTGAAGTTTTATATTTTTCCTATTTTTTTCTTTTACATGTTGTTATTCTAGGTTCTAAATAAAAATCAGTTTCATCCATGGATATTATCATTATTCTTTTTCCCGTAAGGCCAATTTAAATTTTTCGATTATAAATTATAATTCAAATCTTCCATAATATCAATGTTATAACAAAACTTAATTATTTCAGGTTATTGTCCCGATTGATGTACGGAATATTTCATTTTGCATTCTAAATAAAAATCGGAGATACCATCGTCATTATCACTATTTCGTTTCTCCGGTAAGACCATTCAAATTTTCCGGTCATAAAATTATAATTAAAATCTTCCATAATATGACCATTAATATTTGACTTTATCATTTCAGGTCATTGTTCTGACTCATATAAGCTAATTACATGGATTTAACATTAGTTAATAAGATGTATTTTTAAATTTTTTTTAATATTGATGTATATTTTTTTTAATATTCATGTATATTACTGATTTGTAAGATTATAATACACGTTAAATTACCTATATTAATATAATCATTATTCTATTTTTTTTGTCAACTTCCAATTAAGTGACAAATATTCCGTCTAATTTAAAATCTCATTATAATTTTCAATCTTATATTAGTTTACATTTTTAGATTTATACACATTGAAGAATCTCATTAATACAATTTATAGAGTTTGACATTCCTTGTTTTTTTAAAAAACCGAATGAACAACCTTTTTATGTTTTTAATTTTTTCCATTTTTATAAACTCATTCCTTAATTTGTGGTTTGACAGAAATAATAACATAATTATCCCATTATTACAATTTATATTTTGTGACTTTCCTTATTTGTTAAAAAACCGAATGAATAAGTTATAACTTAAATAAATTACCGACCGATTTAAGTATTTGACCATTCATATTAACTCGTTTTTGACCATTCATATTAGGTTACATTTTTAGATTTATACACATTTAAGAATCCAATTATAGCACTTTATAAAGTTTGACATTCCTTATTATTTTTAATAAACCGAATGAACAACCCTTTTTTATGTTTTTAATTTTTTCCATTTTTATAAATTCATTCCTTAATTTGTGGTTTGACCGAAATAATAACCTAATTATCCCATTATTACAATTTATATCTTATGACTTTCCTTATTTGTTAAAAAAACCGAATGAATAAGTTATAACTTAAATAAATTTCCGAGTCTTACTTGCAACAAGGTTTAAGTATCCCATTAATACAATTTATTGAGTTTGACTATCCTTATTTGTTTAATAACTAATAAGGATAGTTAAACTCAATAAATTGTATTAATGGTTTTAAAACAATTTAATTAACATATTTAAAATCCTTTTAAATTCGGAATTAACAAATCTTTCAACAAAGTTTTAAAGGTTTTAATACTCTTCATAATTTTAAATTTATTTCAAAATATTTTCATATTTTTTTGAAGTTTTCAAATTAACAGATTTGATTTTCATTTTTGTAATTATTTCTAAATTAATTAGTCATATTAGTAAAATTAGAACAGATTTGATTTTAATTTTTGTCATTTGGCATTAACTAGAATAAGTTATCATTTTAAAATTCAAAAAACTGATTGTCAAACTAAAAATACTTGCCATAATTGTATGTAATCTTACTTTAAATTACGTAAATATTAATTATTAATTAATACTAAAATAATAATCACACTATTTTAGAACACAATATTCAAACTGACATAATTTCTAATAATCAATAACTAATATATCATAAATTAAATAACCGTTTTATCATCATTTATAAATATTATTCAGTACATATGATTTAGTAAATATTATTAAACATGACAACTTTTCATAATTTATTAATATTATTATTCCCATGAATCAAGATATTTCAAATTATTTATATCTTTACATGGAAGACCAAATTTAAACTTAAAACTACAAAATTTAATTAACATATTTAAACTCCTTTTAAATTCGGAAATTGACCAATCTTTCAACAAAGTTTTAAAGGTTTTAACACTCCCCATAATTTTAAACTTATTTCAAAATCTTTTCATAATTTTTTGAAGTTTTCAAATTAACCGATTTGATTTTCTTTTTTGTAATTATTTATAAATATGTTATTATGGTATATTTAATTTGGATGCTATTGTTTTATTATATTTTCAGGTGGTGAAGTAAAATGAGTTTTTTGATAGAATGTTTGAAAAATTTGATGGTAGTTTAATATGAAAGAACATGTTTATGTCTTTTGTTGATGTTTTTTGGTTGTTCGATGTACATTAACTTATTGTAACTTTTAACTTTTAATATATAGACAGTGTAAATGGTTAAAGTTTTGGTCCAAAAGTTTGAAGAAGTTTTGTGTTGCATGAATTTGTTGTTTAAATTTATTATGTTTGTTGACATGTTATTCAACCCGTGTGTAACACGGGCTATACCCTAATTCTTCCATTATTCTCGGTCCAGCTTAACTCATAAGACAAGCCCATTTGCATTTCCTATTTTATATAACTCATTTGGCATCTGGATTTAATTACAACATGTGGCTACAATTAGTAATTTAATCAAGTATTTCATGAAAGTATTTTGTTATCACGTAGTTTAAGAAAGACCTTCAACAATTAATTTCAATTAAAAATTACAATTGTAAGCTTGATTGTGTAAGCTCTGTTACGTTTAAATTTGTTACATTATAATATAAAAATAACTTACAAATAATATATTTTATAACAATGATGCATTTTATAAATAATTAACATATATATACTAGTACCTAAAAAAGCCGATCAAACAAAGCATTTTGACATTAAAAACAGTTACGTCTAGAGTTTTTAAACTGGCGAAGATTGATATACATACTTGGGATGACATGAGATTTCTTTTGGATCTTCGTAGTCTCTTGCTGCTACATCTTGTGTATGTAGATTCTTAAGTGCTATTTGTAATATGTGCTGACTAGCAACACATTGTTGCTAGTTTGATTATTGTTATTAGTTTGTAGATTGTTCATTAGTTGAAGATACTATATTTTCTTAGTTGGAGGTTTAATATATTTGAGTGATTGCATAGTTCTTGAGTGAAACGTTTTCAGATTAGGTTTTTATAAGATTGACACCTCTATAGGTTTCAAATAAATTTTTATGAATATAGCTATAGGGAAAGGTTATTGTAAAAAGAGGAGTGTGTCTAATAAGTGTAAGAAGCAATCTGGGTTGTTAGATCTTGTTAATCAATGTTCAAGATCAGAAGATGAAAAAAATTAAGGAGTGTCTAAATTTATATCTTGAAAGTGGTGTGTTAAAGGGTATTTTAGACATATTAGGTATTACAACATGCAGATTGTCAACTTATTAATCGAGGAAGCTCCTATTTTTATGGAATCAGTTTATGGATCTTCCTAAATACACTCAACAACAAAATCTTCTTATCTTATTGTAAGGCCCCGAACCCGGTAGCCCTACTTTAACGTCGGATTTACTCATAAACACAGTTCTACAAATCTGAGTTTATTAAAACTTTCGCGGAAACGTCAACTTAAATCATTTATTTCAAAACATTAAATCTTTTCTTTGATGCCAAAACATAAAACATTATATGTAAAACGTCATTTCTTTCGTCTTCAGATGCCAGCCGTTCAATCCATGCCACGTGCCATCCTCATGCTAGTTCTTTAACCTGCTCACCTGCGTGCATACTAAAAGTCAGCTACGCTGAGTAAGTTCTAGTTAATCAAACAACTTATCATACAACCACTACATACATCATATACGTGTCCGAAGACACATAACCCCCAGTCTAACCCGCTACTGCTTAACCACTTAATTACCCCTACAGCTTAGCCACTTAATTACCCCTACAGCTTAACCACTTATGCCACTTATGCCACTTGTGCCACTTGTGCCACTTTATGCCACTTTAATAACGAAGGCACGCATAGACTCACTCTACCACGTGCTCACGTTATGCCTCTAACCCTATTACTAGACCCCTATCCACTTCTATCACACTATACTTCTACTTGTCTATAACTCACTTCCTATCAGCACATTATTTACATAATAAGCAAGTCACATCAACAATCATACACACTAATAACCACTTGACAGTCACTATCCTTGGCGATACGTGCAATATCCGAAGATCGTTCACGCACCGGCAAGCATTATTTATTAGCTACTTGTATAACATCTATAGCATACACTTACCACTTAAGGTAAGTGTATTGACACTTCACATCGAGTATGCACACAACCCCAAAAACATAACAAGGAAATGGGGCTAGAAACTCACCTGAACTCTGCTTCTTCCTTCGATAGTTGTTAATCCCTCCTTTACTGAGCTCGACTGACTGTATATAAGTTATATGTATTAATACTCGTCCTATCGTATCGGATTACTTTTACTTAGTATTAGGCGAACTTAGTATTAAGAGAGCTTAACTGTACACGAACTTAACATGGCGAACTTATATATTAAGCGAACTTAGCCTTAGGCGAAGTTAGCATTAAACGAACTTATCCCCAGGTGAAGTTGCTCAGCAAACTTGCTCAACGAACATGCTGGCGAACTTGGCTGCAGGCGAACTTAGCCGCAGGCGAAGTTGCCCAACAGCGGCTACTGTTCGCACTTCACACCCATAATCACCTCCATTTTCACATGAAACCCCTTGGTATGATATTACCAACCCCATGAACATTTCCTATGATCAATACCGGGTAAAACTCGGCCCGGAAAAGCATAAAGTTCGGACCTTTAAGCTAAAATGTTCAAAACTAGACCTAGGGTTCATTCTAAACGAGTTGCACCTGTTTGCAGGTCCATTAAGTTCGTTTTAGCATCAAGTTCGCAACTTTACGTTTCATTTATACCCGATCTAATCTCGTTCTAAGTTTCAAGACTAAACGTTTATAAAAACATAACCTTTAACGATAAAGAACGTACCTTTACCCGTTTTTAGGTCACGGTTTAGATTGGTTATGAACCACGATCTTGTATCTTGATTGTATATCAAAGATTTAGGCTAGGATCGGTCTCGGATCTCCTCCTTTTTCTCACGGCCGCAATAGTGGTGTTTATGTGTGTGTTTTGGGTGTGTAGAGATTATGGAAAGATGGAATGATAAGTTAGGGTTTTACGATGGCTTAAGGGAGTATTTATATCCCTTAAAGCCCATGGACCTAAGGCCCATCCCACCATCTTAATCCATATTAATTACCCAAGTCCATACTTCTTTCTATATTTAATATTAGTTAAATATTAACACTCGCTTTTAAATTATGGACTTCTTTTATTTATTAATATAAAATTCGGGATGTTACAATTATTCAAACCGATAATCAAATATCGTCAACAATTATAACCACCATCAATTGCTTCTCTCTCTCTCTCCATCGTCAACAATCACGAAAGCAGACGAAGGTTTGATATTTTTTTTGGTATTCAATTTTGTTAGTCGTCCTGGTCTGGTGTGTCTTTGTGTAATCGTCGGTGGGTTTTATTGTAGGTTCACCTCTGATTTTTACTAGGTGTGTTTAATTGAAGTTTTAGTTGAATAATAATGGAGAAGAAGAACACTCCATTGAAGGCACGCACCGTGTTAAACAAGAATCAAGGTGTGTTTTTAGTGATTTAACATTTTTTTTGTTGAAATCCCCAATTTCTAGGGGTTCAGTACGTTATCGGGTTTATTGGTTAATTATTTTATTAGAGTTTTTTCTTCTCTACATTACGGTGTGTGTTGAGTTAGAGTGTGTTTTGTGTTGTTGAAAACCCCGATTGTTTTTTGTTGAGATGGCCAATTTCTAGGGTTGCAGTATGTTGTCGGTTTTACAGTGTGTTCTTTGTTGGTAGTAGAGAAGTGTGTTTTTAGAAGATGTGTTATGATTTAGGAAAATATTACAAAGAATTGTCTGTTTTAAGTGTTAAGTTCGTCTGGTGCGATACCAAACAACTTCTGATATGTTTTTTCCGTTTATGTTTTTAAGATTTGTGTGAGATACCAAACAATTTCTGTTCGTCTGGTTACAAAGTTTTGTGTGTTTTAAGTGTTTTGAGGTTGTGTGTATGTGGTCAGTCTGATCAGGTTTGTGTGTTTTAATGGTTCATTTAGTTTGTTTGTGTTTTTTTAAGTCCTTATTTGCTATTAGAAGATGTATGTTTGTTTGTTTGTTTGTTTGTTGTGATGTTGGTTTGTAAGTAACACGTTGGTTTTCGGTTTGTTAGTTAGGAGAAGCCCAAGGATAGCATATAATACTAATGTTTGTGTTTTTTAATTCATTATTTGCTGTTAGAAGATGTATGTGTGTTTGTTTAATGTGATGTTGGGTTGTAAGTAACACGTTGGTTTTCGGTTTGTTAGTTAGGAGAAGCCCACGGATAGCATACAACACTACGTTCAAAGGTATAGGCTCCGGGAATGAGGTGAAGAAAGAGATTAACTTCAAAGGTATTCAGATTCATATTCTTATAGTTGTAGTCGTTACGTACTTAATGTTGGTGTGTCCTTATAGAAAATGCAAAAAATGAAATTGAAGGAAGTTCTTCACGCCGGGAGACAAATTTGGCTGAGGACTTTTTTAAAAGTAAGTTTCTTTATTTTAATTAACTAATTGTTGGATTGTATAATTTTAGTAGATTGTGTTTTTAGTAGAAAGTAAAGTGTTATTTATTGAAACTAAATGCAGCTGGCACTGTTGACTCAGATGACGACTTTGTAACACCACATGAGAAGATGTTGAAAAAAGGAAAGTTGAGTGAAGGAAAGTTGGTTTTGTGTTTTGGACTTGAAAAGTTTTAATGGTAGTACAACTTGTTTTGGATTTTAATGTTTTGACTCTTGTTTTTATTAGAACTTGTTTGGGTTGTAATGTTTATGGATTGCAAAATGTTAAGAATACGTGATGATGATTTGATACATGAGCAGTGTGTAGTATAATTAGTTGTGTGTTGTAGTTTACTGATCACCATATCCGTGTATTAGTAAATGACGAGTGTGTTCGGTTTATAACACGTTAATTCGAATTTTAACCTATAAGTTGATAAGAAAGTAAGTGTAACATTAACGGACCAAACTGTTTTATAGGTAATGAATTCTAATATGATGCTCTTCTAAACGCATCAAACAACATCATAAAGGTTGACTGGCACCATGCAACCTCCAAAATACCTAAACACGGTTAAAAGAGTCGAGTAAAAAAATGCATATTCTTAGATTGTGAATTTGACTAAAAGTTGAGAATTAAATATTAGAGAAGCATCTTTGTAAGAGAGATTCCACTGTCCCTTAAGCTTTAATCTCAAAACAATTATAGCCTCTCGTCTGGTACTTATCTATACTATATAATAAACAAAACGTTCTAAGTGCCACATGTCATTATCATGGTGATCCTTACAAAATTTTCCTTTCTCTCTCTCATATTAAATACATTTCTCTTTCTTATTAATAATTTTTATTTCATATTTTTTCTTTTTAATCTTTAATTTTCTCTTTTTAATAATTGTTTCCTAATTTGAAAACTTAATACCAACATAAATATATTATTTTGTTTTATATAATTATATTATATTAGTTATTAATATTTGGTTTTTATAATTAACTAATTTTAACGTTGATTTTGAATAATGATTCCAAAAATGAAGGTTTTAAATATATTATATTTGTTAAATAATATTGAGGTTTTATAAAAAATGGTATTATTGCATGAAGAGAAAATATTAATTTAAAATTTAAATTTTAATAGACTTTAACTTATCAAATATATATGATATTTACTAAATTATATGTTTTTTTCTTTTAAATCCTTAAAAGACAAATTCACTATTGATGTATGTGTTTATGTTAATTTATAACTGGTTAAAGTATCAAGTATGGTTCGGGTTAAAACATTTTATGATTAGAATGAGTTTCGGTCCACGGGTGAGTTAAAAAAGAGACATTTACAACTTCTTTTTTGAATTGACCATTGAATCAACCCATCATTTATGTTAAGTATATCATCTTAAAATTCCACATAAATATATAAACACTAGACTACATGTTTTGGTTTTTTTCAGAAAGATAAATCAACTTCTTACCTTAGAAATGAAAATGTTAGACATTAACACACTGTTAATCAGATGATAAATTGCCTTTGTATATCCTTCTATTATTAAAAGTTTCAAATATATAGATTTCTTTATTGAACGAGATATACTTGCATCAAAAAAATGAGGTTGTTCAAGAAATTAGCAAATTTTTGATATAGGAAGTAAAGTTATAAACAAAACTATAAATAGTGTGTATAAAGAAATATTTAGAGATTATTAAAATTTCTAACTTTTTATTTTCATATTGTGTAATGTGTAATTTACTTTACCGTATAATATCTTTTTATATATGTTGAACATTTGTATTTGACATTATGTTATTATTTAAATAAATTTATTTATTTCAACCCGTGTAGCACACGGGTAACTAACCTAGTATGTATATATATAATTTGAAATGAACACACCCCATTTCTTATATGCTTTGTAATATTATACCCACCCCCACAACACAACTCACCTCACCCGATTATGTTGTTATTTTTTTTTAATGTTAAACTAAATGTCGATTATTAAGGAAAAAATTCTGAATCTTTTTAATTTTTATTAATTATATAATTACATACCATAAATACAAAATAAACTAAGATTACAATCCTACCCTTGATAGATGATGCTAATCCAATGGTGAAAAATGATTCCTACACTTTTTAGAAAAACATTACCTTTTATTTTAACATTTCTCTATAGCTATAAAATATATTATATTATAATATAGATAAAAAGCAATGCTTTGTGCCACAAACTTATAAGCAGCTAGCTATTTTGAGCTTTTAGGTAATTTGTTTGAATGGTAAACCAATATTATTGTTCCAAGTATTACGCCCCCTTAACCGTAAACAAATATTATGTGATGGTCTGGTGGTGTTTGTTGTAATACTTAAGTTTTAAGTTTGAAGGGAGTTTGACACCCTAGGTTCAAGTCTTCTTAGCTCCATAAATTTTACCAATCCTTTTTTGTTATTTTTAGCACATTATCTTTTTAACGGCAAATTATATGGTAATATTGATTGTTGCTTGTATTTATAAGTGCACCCTCCTTTATTTGTTTTTTTTTTTACATTTTTAAGTTTATGCTAATAAGATGTGATATTTGATGTATGCAATACGATTTAGTTTATGTATCGTTGATACCAATCGACTTTGTGTCGCCTCATAGCCGAAACACATGGATACCTTTTTTGGGTTCGCTGCGGGTTTTGTTAGTGAATTTATTTTTTGGTTTAGTTTCGATGTTGTAACCCAATACCAACCGAATTTATGTTGGTTCGCTGTTGCAAGGCACAGTTTTTTTTTTGTTTCTTAATTTGTTATATCTGGGCGTTAACAAATTTATTTTTTTTATTAACCACGCCATAGGTGATATGGTGGATTGTGGTTGTAAACCGTGGTCCTTGTTGGCCATTATATATATAAATATAATCTTAGTTGGTCGTTTAAAAACCATAGCCCAGTGATATGATATGATGTTTGTCCCTTCAAAACGAAGATGATGACGTGGTTCATATCCTACAAGTACAATGTTGGGGTGATTTTAGGTGGAAAACGAGCATATATATACGCCATTGATGAGTGATGACACTAGACCAAATTGATCATACTATTTAATTTCAGTATTCAACCAAAGGATTGAATAGAAAACAAAACTCATTACAATTGTTTGGCAAGAACAAAAGGAAAATCAAAGGCAGCTTTTGGGCACCAGTTGACCCGAAGCCCTACCATGAACATTTTCACAAGTCGAGGTGGTTGCTCGATTCGGAGTCGTTAGTCTAATGTTTCGCATTTGAATCCCTCTACACGGATTACTTACACTGCACTGAAACTTCACTGCTTCCACTGTTGTTGATGTCCCCTTAATGTTGCTATATCGCACGTTGCTCACTTCGACTCCAGATGTCTACATTTGTTTGTTAAAATGTTAACGAGTCACTGATGGGTTTAAATATAATTGTGACGTGTATGGTAATTTCTAACACGACATAAAAATAATCATGTCGGCTAATATAAATGGGTCCATCAAAACACGACTAATTTATAAGCGGGTTAACCTGACAATGGCCCATTTAATAAATGGGTTGATTTTCTAACCCGTTTTTAACCTTAAGGGTGTTTAAAAAGGAATTTATTTGGATTTTGGACAAACTTGTTTAAGAAGTTTGTTCATCGTTTAAATTTTGATACTTTAATTTTTAAATTTCGTCTAGCGATTCATTTTTAAAATTATTTTTCACTCTTAAAACACGATTATAAGTGGCTGCATTAGGGTTAATGTCTTTGATATGGATAAATATATGGGTTGTGTTCGGGTTCACCTATTCAACCTATCAATCGGAAATTATTTAAACTATGAACCCACCAGTCAATCTGACATAACTGACATCCAAGACAAAATTACCGAGTGCATAATAAATGTTGTCTCACCTGACGTGGGCATCGATCACCCGGGCAGTAAGTCTGATCGATGATAATTGGGTTGTCGACTGCCTTCATTACAATGTTCCTGAACTCCACATTTGTTGCATAACTCTTGCTATCTCGCGCCCATGATTTGATCCGCACTCCGTTTTGTGTTTTTGTAAAAACGGCATTCGTCACCGTCACGTTTTGCACACCGGCTTCGTTTAAACTGTTGCCCAAGCTACCTATGCTGCAAATTCAGGATTATGCACTATTATAATGAGAAAGATATGAATTCTTTTAAAACTTCATGACAACAACTAAATAGTTTTTTTTAACTTTAAATATAAGTTGGTTGTCGCTATTTTAAATAACGACATTAAAGTTAAAGTTGTTATCTCAGATGGCGGCTTCACATTGGATAACATAACTTTCTGATCTAGTTTGATTTGCATAGTTGAAGGATCTAAAGCCGCTATCTTAGATAACAACTAACCCAAATAATAAAACCGCCCATTTACCATAAAGTATTTCTTTCCAAAGAACTCTATTTAAAAAAAAGTTTGAAAAAATGATTTAAGGGTCTGAAATTTATACCTAATACCATGGCCCGGGCCGCAAGCGATTTTCTCCATCCATATGTTCTTGGATCCAGGACCGACTGCGATGCAGTCGTCCCCGGTCCTAAAAAGACTGTTCCTAATGGTAACACCAGAAGATGATTGAATGATGAGACCATCTGTATTTGGGCTGCGGCTCGGGGCTATAATGTTCAAATGTTCAAACATGATATTGTTGCAGTTGCTTACGGTAACATGAATCAGTTCACTGTATAGCGACTTGAGCCCGCTAACCACCACGTTGCTCGACCACAAGATCGATAACGACTGCACAACACACATGGTTTAACAAATTAAATCACTAGTTGAAAAATTAATTAATAGCACACATTCAAACACTTATATATGGATACTTAGGTTGTAAACAAGACGAATCGACTATGAGCTACTTGAAATCGGCACCCCAAAAGCTTGAATCAAGGAAGCTTAAACGAGCTCGGGTCCGAGCTTCATGTACCTAGCTAGATCAATAGGCTCGCGAGTCTAAACAAACGTTTTATTTATATAAATACAAAAATTATTGTTTTGTATAACAAATATATAACATATCATCATCATCATCATCATCATCGTACTCAGTATATCCCACCAATAGCAAAGCTATAGTAGGGTCTGAGGAGGGTAAGATGTAGACAGCCTTACCTCTACCCCATAAGGATAGAGAGGCTGCTTCCGGTGAGACCCCCAGCTCGATAGTAGTTTTGCATCAAGCCTTGGACATAAGGCACATAGCACGCAATCATCGGGACACCGGCTGATCGGTGCATGTACCCTTGTCTTTCGGCTATCAACACCACTACATGATGCCTGATTAACCGTCCGTCACTTTTAACGTTATTTTCACGAGATTAGTAAAATAACGTCAAAATTAGTGCAATTTCACTTTTGCCCACCCGAGGGTTCACACATATATACATCATATGTGCGCACCGCAAGCAGGGCTACAAATATATAACATATCAAAAATAATAATTTACAAATAAAATGTGCAGCTATAACTAAATAATACTTATTTTTATAACGGCGACTTTCTTTATTCTATTATTTACAAAATTATATATAAATAACTATATAATAAAATGGTTAAACATTTATAAATAACAAAAAAGCAAGTCCGTGTCGAGCTCAAGCTTGAAACTTTAATAAATTTTTAGAAATAGAGATCTAAACGACCGAGCTCAAGCTCGAGCTTAAATTCACTTAATTTGAACGAGACGAACTTGGCTCGGCTACATGACCTCAAGATACTCACCCTTACTCCAGGCGGGCATCGACTACCAGTCCTCTGACAAGCCCAAAACTTCGAACCCCTAGCATCTATGGTTCCACCATGTATAGTTAACCTCGAAACCTTAGTGAACAATATCCAGAACCATGAGTTACCCATGTCCTAATAATTTGGTGGTGCAACAATGGTCCCATCAATCTGAAACAAGATCCGGCTCCTGCACGGTCCACTAAACACGACCGGTTTAGTCATGAACACGCCCCGAGGGACATAAACCATGGTCGAGCTCGTTGAGGCGCATGCAGCCCTCCACGCCCTTTCAAACGCCTGGCTTGAGTCGGTTCGACCATCGGGTCTACGTAAGGCCCCGAACCCGGTAGCCTTACTTTAGTGTCGGATTTACTCATAAACACAGTTCTTACAAATCAGAGTTCATTAAAACTTCGCGGAGTATAAAAGCTTTCATTAAACATTTCATAACAAAACACGTCCTGTCTTAAAACATCATGTTGTCTTTTAAGATAAAACGAAACATTAACTTAAAAGTCTTGAGTCTTCCGATGCCAGCCTCTTATTCTGTGCCACGTGTCTCCTCAAGTGAGCTGCCTCTTCCTACTCACCTGCGTGCATACTAAAAGTCAGCTACGCTGAGTGAGTTCTAGTTAATCAGGCAACATACAACTTATTCCCATATATTTCTTCCCGTATCCGAAGACACATATTACTACCTTAACCTCGTATAAATATCCATAGGAGGATCGTCACGTAATATCTATTAAAAGAACCATTACCATACTATATATAATTTCCATAGGAGGAACACTCTGTATACTTTCCATAGAAGGAACACTATACTTTCCATAGAAGGAACACTATACTTTCCATAGAATGAACACTATACTTTCCATAGAATGAACACTATACTATCCATAGAAGGAACACTATGCTTTCCATAGAAGGAACATTATACTATCCATAGAAGGAACACTATACTTTCCATAAAAGGAACTCTATATATTATCCATATAAGGAACACTATCTATAAGTTATTATTTAATATCCATGTAAGGAGCTAATCACTTCCCTTGACGATACGTGCAATATCCGAAGATCGTTCACGTACCGACAAGCTTTCATTCATAATGTTCATACATCATCCTTACATTACATACGATATTAATATCTTTATTTATATCCTGACAGTACGTGCAATATCCGAAGATCGTTCACGTACCGTCAAGTAATCAATCGTATCTATCACATAAATCATACGCGGCATACGCTTACCATTTAAGGTAAGTGTATTAACTATCACATTGAGTATGCACACAGCCCCGAAAACATAACACATAAATGGGGCTAGAAACTCACCTGAGCACGGTTACGTTCACCGTTAATCGTAATCCCTTTCTTCAGCTGTGCACGGCTGACTGTATAACAAACATACGTGTCAATACTCGCCTGATCTACTCTGGTGGCCTAGTATTAACTTACTTTAACTTATCGCTTTTAATTTATTTTCTAATCGAACTTGGCTTTAGGCGAAGTTAAACCTCAGGCGAACTTGGCTTTAGGCGAAGTTAAACCTCAGGCGAACTTGGCTTTAGGCGAAGTTAAACCTTAGGCGAACTTAGCTTTACAGCGAAGTTGCCATCAAGCGAACTTGGCTTCAGGCGAAGTTGTCATCAGGCGAACTTGGCCTCAGGCGAAGTTACCAGTTAGGCGAACTTAATTTTACAGCGAAGTTGCCATCAGGCGAACTTAGCTTGCAGGCGAAGTTCATCAGGCGAACTTAGCTTGCAGGCGAAGTTCATCGCTTTGAAGGCGAAGTTGCCCAGATCAGCCGCTGTTCGGTTTCTGACCAGCATTTTGAGCGATTTTAACACCCTTGCTATGGTTCAATATCACCCACTACGCTTCCCGACCATTTTCGGTCGCTTATACACTAAAAAGCTTGGATCTTTAAACTTCAAAGATCAAGAATCATACCTTTTTGAGCTTGTTTGGATCTCGTTTAACTTGTTAACACAACTAATCGCTCTCTCTCTCTCTCTCGGATCTGCCCGTTCCTCTCCTCGGATCTGCCCGGTTCCGGCCGCCGGCGAAGTTGTGGTGTTGTGTGTGTTTTTGGAGTGTGTTTGGATAATGATAGAAATGAAGATATTTTGGGGTGCTAGGGTATTTATATCCCTGAAATCCCATGGACCTAAGGCCCATTCTCATTTAACCCATCTCCATTAATCCAAGTCCATAACCCACATCCATTACCCAACACTAGCCCGACCCATACCAACTCCTACTCTATTATTTATTTCCTGACAACCCGAGTAAACTTTCCCACTATTAGTAAGTAATATAATTAATATCACTTTGAAATTTCGGGATGTTACAGTCTAGCTCCATATCTAACCACATTGTAAGAAGCTGCATTACAAGATTGAAACAATGAAAATATGAAACAAATGCAGGCAGCTTTTAGGAGGTGTTGATCCATGGCTGCAAGATGTATTAATTGAACTGTGAGTTAATGAGTTATATATGAGGTGTATATATACATGTATAGATATATAGATGATTCATAATTTCATATGGTTTATTGGGAAGGATGTAAATATGAATTGTTTAAAGAAGCATCCCGGAAAGAATGCATCTAAGTCTTTAATTCTATTCAGGCGAAGACTATAAACACATGCATGTATATTGTAAGTGAAGATATCAAGTATTGTACGATATGAACATGGTTTTGAATTTTGGACCCTAGACATGTGCCATGGTGTTGTTCATTTAAAAAAGAATTAAGATGATAAGCATTCCTTCGTATAACTTGCAACATATCTCCTAAAAAGAATTTACATGTCACGTTTACAAATATTGAGTGTAGGTAAGTGTATAAGGCTATATGCAGTGGGGCACGAGTTTGGGCGATTTTGGGCGTGAAGGGGTGCGAACACTGCCCCCGGGCAATTTTTGGGCGAAAAGGGGCTGGGGCGAGTTCTTCTCGTCGCCTGGAAGAAGGGGCGAGTTCTTCGTGGTGGGGCCGGCATGTATGGGTATGTGAGTGTGCTATATATATATACATATATATATATATATATTATATATATATATATATATTATATATATATATATATATATTATTATATTACTATTTGTAGCCCCTACACCATTACACCCCAAAAACAAATTCTCACCCCTTGCTGACTGGGCGTCACACGGCGCAAAACGCCCCAATTTGTAGCCCCTCCACTACGCATAGCCTAAATAGTGACTAATGGAGAATAGAATTTTGTAACTTTTTTAACTAAAGTTTACTAAAAGTATTTTAAATTTAAAAACTAAATTTTAAGTTTATAAATTTAGACAGGGGAACTTGGATAATCTCTTTCCATGCCAAACTAAAAACTAAAGACAAACTTGATGGAATTTAATTTGTATCGAAAACTCAATTCGAATTTGGTTTTTTATTTACCTAAAAGTTTAAGAAGGAACAATTTGCATCTTACATTTTGTTAAAGCAAACACCTCTTACTGTAGTTTATCGATGATATACTCTTTATCATAGAATTTAAGCTAAGTATGGAGATGGTGACAAGAGTGAGTTAATGAGAAACTAAGAACATTAAACTATTTTTTATAAAACATGAATGAGACTTTCTATATGTTTACATTGTATGTGTGGGTGGGTGCGAGAGCGAGAGCGAGAGAGAGAGAGAGTGTCGTAGTGTTATTTTTAAAGGAGGAATCACATCTACGATAATTTGTTCTTTATTTGGATCATTTGATGTCGTTATTTAGAAGATTTCTTTGTTGCCTTTTGGGACCCACCCATAATAACGACTTGTAATTTCTTCTTGAGACCATCTGATGTTGTTGTTTATGTCGATGCGATTTAATTTTGAAATTGTTTGTTTAAGTGCAGATTAAATACGAATTGAGTTACAAAACTTACAATAACTTTTAAGTATAGATAACAACTGGGCTGGCCCTTGGGGGTGGAAGGGTGGTCAACGGCCACATGCCCGACAACCCGTTAAGCCCGAATTTTTTTTAAGATTATATGTATTTTTATTAAATACAATATGTAAATTTAATGTTTATACTCGATTACATAAACACTAGTTTGGTCTAGTGGCAATGGGGTATTACTCTCAACCAGAATGTTATGGATTCTAGTTTCATCTGAGACATGTTGAATCCTATTTTTTATACAAAAAAGTTTTACACAACCAAAAATATAACCAAGCCATATTAAAATTAAATTGTATAAACCCAACAAGATACTCTTTTTACTTAATGCTAAAAAAAAAAAATATCGCCTTCGGCCCAACTTTTTTTCGTTCTCGGAGCCAGCCCTGGGTAACAAAGTAAATTACAAAAATTACAATAACCGTTAAGTATTATAAATAACTTGACCTCGACATAAATAACTTGTTTCCTACATGCTTTTAAATAGCAAAATAATATTTCCATTTTACTTTACATCAACAATTTTAAACTAGTATTTTATTGAGGTTTGAACCTCATACATTGGCTCCTATGTCATGTATGTGTGTAGCCATTGGAGTTGTGGTCCAATGGTAGAGACAAAGCTTCTAATACACTAAGGTTTGGGGAGGTTGTGGGTTTAATACTCACTTCCAATAAGGGATTAAGAAATTCACCTTTCAAAAAAAAAATATATATATCATGCATGTATCATAGTCGATCTAATTCTACTGAACTGCAGGTATTCTTACGTATGTGATTAAGATTGATGAGAGAAGATATGAAAAGAATCTGAAACATTAATGTTTGCCTCAAAAATAGGCATCAAAATCGGCCAACACACCACCAATTCCATATTAGAATGTCATGTGACCCCGTCGTATATGGATCCTAATGTATAATCTATTTACTCAGATCATATATATATGCACACAATATTAAACTAATTTTAATATTCTTCCAGTTTTTTCCCTCCAAACTTATCTTAAATTTATGCATTTTTATTATCACAACTAGTTTTAGCCTTAGCTAAAAGCTATTTAGTCTAGATAATTACTCCCTCCGTCCCAATTTAAATGTCCTATTTTGACTTTTCAAATTTTTCTTTTGCAACTTTGAAAGAAAAAAACAAAAAATCCTTCCTGCATAGATGTTTTTGACAAAAAATCTGCTAAGGATCAAGTATCCAAATCTGTTATGTGAGGTAAGGTGCTAACTCGATAATGACAAGTGCGTAATTGTAATATTGGTGAACACAAAGGTTTGATCACGAGGGAAAAAGCCCTTAACCAAGATAGTCTTACTTCGGTCAAAACTTATCAAGGTAATCTTTGGTAAAATAACTCCGGTCAAGGATTAATAAGATAATCTTTGGTCGGATTACTTTAGTCAATAATCAACAAGGTAACATTTGGTCGACGAGTATATGATTATCGTGATCTACGACACAAAAAACCCCCGGACGGTGAAAACTATCACCGTCGATTGTATTGATAACTAAAAAGCGATTACAAGTGTTGTGGAGTAAATGACTGAGATTACAAAGTATGCTAGTGTGTAGAGAGAATGTTAGTTTCTGCTCTTAGTGTGTGTGATAGTACATGTGTGTTTTCCTACTCGATCATAGCTCGTTTTAAATAAGAAAATATCACTAACTATATCTCCTATCTATCCGGAAATCTTCCACCTAGCCGCTCCACAACCTTTGACCACGTGCCAATAGCCATCCAGTAGCGAGATAAGCGGAAGAATGAGTCTTATAGCCGTTGTTGATATTTACACGTTCATCTTCACATGAGTTCTTCCATTAACAGCTACATTGAAGTAGGATCCTGGATTCATGCTCCAGCTGGAGAATGCTCTGTGAGGATAACTGATGCAAGTACGTCTTAAAGTTGTCACACCTGTCTAACACATCACCATACTAAACGCAATCATTAGTAAACAAGTAATACCGAGGATCGTCGATCCTTTATATCCTGATATATACTTCAAGGATAAACTATCCATAAGACAGTCAAGGATAAAGGATCCTCAGTATAAAATTCATGGCCTAACAATTGCCCCCAAAATGGCGGGTGACAGTGGAATACAGCTGTCACTTTGAATTTCAAAATCACTGTGAAAACTGATAGATGGGACGATTTTGCCAGAATATTTACCATTTAACCCCCAAGGTTAATTATAACCGTCTATATATGTCTCCCTACATCTTTGATTATATACACGCTTCCTTCCATCGTATCAGGTATTCTTTCTACCTCTTTCTCTTATTTTCTTTAATCATGTCTGTTGCTTCCTCTTCTTCTTCTCCGGCTGCTTCTAACCCTTCTGAACAAGCTTCCGATGACCGCGAGTTGTCGGAAATGGAACCCCAATGCCTCATAGCCAACCCATCTTCTGAGATTTGTAAACTGACAGATCCTGAGATTGACAAGTTCCGCCCGTTATTTTCCCCAAAAACCCTATTCCGCCTTTATGAATCCAGTGTTCGTTGCAACGTGTATTCCAAGGTCTGGGCTTGTTTTCCGGAGACTCCCTTTCTTATCGGCTACAAGTACCCTTTTTCGTCTTTTACCCAAAGTTTTTTCGATTCTACCGGCATCTCTTACATACAAGCTATGCCGATGATTTGGAGGGTTCTTATCACCATCGAGAGAATCATCGAAGAGGAAAAAATCGATTTTGGCCTTCCCGAGTTATCATATTTATATACCCTCACTACCCACGGTCCTGCTCGTTTCATCTTCAAGTCCAAGCCCCGACAGCCCCATCCGATCTCAAAAGCCACGCTAAACGATTCCGTGTGGAGGAATCAGTTCTTCTTCGTAAAACGCGACTCTATACCAGGGGGAATTGATCTTCCTTCAATGTG
This sequence comes from Bidens hawaiensis, assembly GCF_021521415.1. Lineage (NCBI taxonomy): Eukaryota > Viridiplantae > Streptophyta > Magnoliopsida > Asterales > Asteraceae > Bidens > Bidens hawaiensis. The sequence goes on along the minus strand of NW_027492710.1, from coordinate 236,016 downwards.
GGTCACAAAGGGTAGGATCCTGGATCCTTAAGGAATAGCAGGATCCTTTATTCTTCAATTTTAATCCTTATTCTTTTTGTTGTCTGCAGTTGAAAACTTCGCTTCATTGAGTAAACTACCTGGAACAGAAGAGAAAGCAAAACGGTTCCTAGAGCTGGACACCGAAGTTAGGACCTTTCAAGCTCGATTTATTGAAGGTTTTTGTGATATCTCCTCAAGCTCAAGCATGTCAAGTAAGTTAATAATTTTAAAGTAAATAAAATAAATTAAAACACTTATTTGTCGACTTTTCTTCTACATGCACTAAGAAATCAGGAAAGTCAGCTCTCAAGTTCTCCCTAGACAACATCGACTGTATGTTACTTCTCCTGCTGTCAAGAAGGAGGCTTCAAAGGCTGGCACTAGCTCCGAACCCAAGACTGCCACGACCAGGGCCAAGTCCGCAGCTTCCAAGAGGAAAAGATCCTCTGATCCTGAGACCCATTGTGACATCGTCTGCTCTGTAAGTATCTTGTATCCTGTCCTTTCGCATTTTAGGATCCAATATTGTTCCAAACCTGATATGAGATTTATTGATAGGCTGTGACCGCTATGAGGGACCATTATGAAAAAATTATCCATCAGATGAGCGAGAAAATGTCTGGGTTAGGGAAAGCTATGGTTGCTAAGGACAAGGCTATGATCCAGCTCTCCAAAGAAAAGAAACAGTTGGAGGATCAGCTATCCTTAGCCGAAGCCCAACGTCAAGAGGCAGTGGAGCAGGCAACTGATGAAGCCAAGGTGTGGGCTGCTAGGTCAATATTCCAGGCACGGATCAAGATGGCGACGGAGGCCGATGATCCTGATTTTGACAAGTCGGCCTGGGATGTGGAGAAATGGAAGGCTGCTCTTGACGACCTCGGTGGTGAGGATGACAAGGAAATGGTTGAGAACTCCGAGGCCGTTGAAGCTGGCAAGGGAGAAGGTGATGTTGCGGTTGAGGATGCAGCTTAAGTGGGCAATGAAGGATATCGAAGACAAGGCCCGAGCCCACTTTTTTATTTTGCTTTTATGGTCTGTAATAAACAATAGTATTTAGGATAAAGGATCTATGATCCTTAAGACAATCTGCTGGGGTGACAAAGGTGGAGGGATCCTCTGTTTGTGGGGATGAAGCCTTTGTTGCCCCTGTTTTTAAATTCCTGCACTTATGAATCGTTAGTAACTCTTACTTAACCCGGATGGATGGTCCATCTTTTCGTATGGTGAAATCCGGGTTAAGAATTTTGGATAAGTCCTTGGGGCTTATTTTAATTAATATATAAATCTTTTGACTTCTTGCTTGTTGTTAATTTTCAAAAATCTGTTAGATATAACTTTAGCATTATTGATAGTATGACAAATAATTTTAAGCAAAAGATTGTTAGAATAAAAGATCCTTATGAAAATCGTTTAGGATAAAATATCCTTAAAGAAAAAATTTTAGGAAAGAATATCCTTAAATAACAAATATTAGGATAAAACATCTTTGATAGTTGATAAAATTTGTACAATAGAATTTTCCTCAGAGGGTAAATTTTTGGATAAAGTTTCCTTAAGATAGGCAAAATTTTTAGCATTAAAATAATTTTAAAGGATTAATCATTTTAAACTGTAAGATCCAAAAATATTGCAACAAATATCATACATAAGTTAATTAGCAGAGATCATACCAGAAGGTCAAGATATACCTAAGTTACCAGAAGTGTTGAAATCTCATTTGTCTTCGAAGGAATAGCTTTAGGATCCGGGATCCTTAGATTTTTGATCTTCACAAAAACTTAGTTAATCTGTTGCATATAATCCATAATGTTAACTAGGATCAAACCCATTATGCTGGGGACAAGCCCAAATAATATACTGGGGACAAGCCCGTGTAACTGGGGACAAGCCCGTGTAAACTGGGGACAAGCCCAAAACTGGTGTTAGACTGGCGACATGGCCCTTGAGAAGAGGTGAAAACCCCTTAAACCTTAGGATTAAATTGGCGACAAGGCCCTTGAGAAGAGGTGAAAACCCCTTAAACCTTAGGATATGGTACGTCTACCATAAATTGTAGGATCCTCCATATAACCGGAAACAACGAAATTGTCAGCCACTAAACGTGTACTGGTCCCGCTGCCCCGGACTATACATCGGATAGCGTGCACAACTGGCGATCGTGAGAAAGGTGAAAACCTTTAAACCGTAGGGGATATGACCATCGGGGTTCATATCCAAACGTGGGCTAGGCCAGGGGAAATAAAATAATACCTCAAATGCAAAGGAGAGGTGGCCAACCTCTTGAACATCAAATGAATCATTATAATCCTGCATGGTTATTCAATACTTGGAAAAGATAAAGTGTTAAGCATATATTATCGTTAAATTAACAGTAATAATTCAAAAAGAATAATTGATCAGAAAGATGTTACCGATTTAAGGATTCTATATCCTTTTTAGGATAAAATATCCTCTCAGGATAGTGGATCCTGATCAGAAAAAATACTTCTTGAGGTGGATGGCATTCCATGCTCTTGGTAACCTGTTGCCTTCTATTGTGTGCAAATGATATGCCCCATTTCCTACTTCCGACTCAATTTGATAAGGTCCTTCCCATTTGGGCGCTAGCTTCCCATCTGCCGGATTTGTTGTATTTTGGAAAGCTTTCCTTAATACTAGATCTCCTTCTTGAAATCTCCTGATTCTGATATTTTTATTGTATGCCCCAGCTACCCTTTGTTGATATGCTGCCATTCTGATCTTGGCTAGGTCTCTGAGTTCTTCTATAGTATCTAAATCTTCAAGAAGGATTTCCTTATTGGCTTCAGGATCATGGATGCTCGTTCTTGCCGTAGGAACCATCATTTCTGTAGGGATCACAGCTTCTTAACCAAACACCAATGAGAAGGGTGTTTGGACTGTTGCATTTTTTGGCGTAGTCCTGTCAGCCCAAAGAACATAAGGAAGTTCTTCAGCCCATTTTCCCTTCTTGGATCCTAGCTTCTTCTTTAGATTGTTGATGATGATCTTGTTGCTAGACTATGCTTGACCATTGGCTTGGGGATGAACTGGAGTTGAAGTAATCATTTTGATGCCCCAACTGTCACAAAAGTTAGTGGTTCTATTCCCTATAAACTGGGAACCATTGTCACAAACAATTTCAGCATGAATACCAAATCTAGTTATAATATTTCGTTTAATAAAAGATATTACTTCCCTTTCTCGGACTTGTACAAACGCTTCTGCCTCAATCCATTTGGAAAAGTAGTCAGTCGTAGCAAGCATAAAGACCTTTCCACCTGGTGCTTTTGGTAGTTTGCCTACAATATCCATACCCCATTTCATGAAAGGCCATGAGGAGGATATAGGATATAAAGGCTCCGCTGGCTGATGAAGGATGTTCGCGTGTCTTTGACAAGCATCACATTTTCTTGAATATTGCACTGCATCCTTCTTCATTGTTGGCCAGAAGTATCCAGTTCTGAGTATCCTGGAAAATAATGTTCTTCCACCTGTGTGGTTGCCGCAATCTCCTTCGTGAAAGTCTTTAAGTACTTCCTGGATTTCAGGATCCTCGATGCACCTCAAGTATGGACCTGCAAGAGATTTTCTGTATAGCATATCATCTAATAAAATATATTGCGATACCTTGAGTCTGAAGGATTTTGGATTCTCCGTAGCTGGGATCTCTCCAGTCTGAATGTAATTTTTGATCGGGAGGATCCAGGATCCTTGATTGTCCGAGGATAATGGATCCCAAAGTACAATCTGCTTATCGCTTGTTATTTCCCCAACCTCTTGCTCTCCAATTGCTGGCGAGAGTATGTGAATAATTGGGATCTTCGTATTTTCTGGTATTTTTAGGGATGAGGCTAAATTTGCTAAGGCGTCTGCCCCAGCATTTTCCTCTCTTGGTACCTGTACTATACTAAACACTTCGAAGGATTTTGCTAATTCCTTCACAATTTCTAAATATTTGATCATATTTTCACCTTTTACGGTATGAGAACCGTTAAAGTGGTTAGTAATGAGTAAAGAATCCATGTAAACTTGAAGATACCTGATCCTCATACTTTTGGCTAAAAGTAAACCTGCTATGAGTGCTTCATATTCTGCTTCGTTGTTGGTAGCATGGAATGCACATACAATGGACTGGGGTATTATGCCCCCCTGTGGCGATTTCAGTAGGATCCCCAATCCTGTTCCTCTTACATTGGAAGCACCATCGGTGAAGAGTATCCAAGGATCCTTAGTCATTTCTAGTTGTTGGACCTCCAAGTCATCTTCTTTTTGTAGATCACTAGTGAAATCAGCCACAAAGTCCGCCAGTGCTTGAGACTTGATTGCTGTTCTTGGCTCATATTGGATATCATATGCACTTAATTTTACAGCCCACTTAGCCATTCTACCTGATAACTCTGGTTTTCTAAGAACATTCTTCACAGGATAATTAGTTCTCAAAATAATAGGATGAGTTTCAAAATAATGTCTTAATTTAGTAGAAGCCATAATAAGTGCAAGGATTAATTTTTCTAAATGAGAATACCTGGCTTCCGCATCTAGAAGACTTTTACTTACATAGTAAACGGGATGCTGTTCACCTTCATGATCCTTTACCAAGACGGCGCTTACTGCGTTTCCTGAGACAGCTAAATAAAGGTATAAGGATTCTCCATCCACAGGCTTCATTAGAGCTGGAGCTGAGGATAAGTAATCCTTCAAGGCTGTAAGTGCGGCCTCATGCTTTTCCGTCCATTCAAACTTTTTATTCTTCCTAAGGATGTCATAGAAGTCCTTGCACTTCTCAGAGGATCTTGAGATGAACCTATTGAGGGCAGCTATTCTTCCTGTGAGCCTTTGGACATCCTTTGTGTTTGCAGGAGATTTCAAATTGAGGATGGCTTCAATCTGCTCGGGGCTTGCTTCAATTCCTCTCTTAGTCACCATATAACCCAGAAATTTCCCAGCCTTAACACCAAAATGGCATTTTGACGGATTTAATTTCATGTTATATTGGTCGAGGATGTTGAATGCTTCCTCGAGGTCTCTAAGGTGATCCTCAGCTTTTTTTGATTTCACCACTATATCATCTATGTAAACCTCCATAGTCTTACCCAACTAATCCTTGAACATCATGTTGACTAATCTTTGGTATGTTGCCCCTGCATTTCTTAGTCCAAACGGCATAGCAGTATAACAATATATGCCGGTAGGAGTCATGAATGCAGTATCTTCCTGATCAGATGGTTCCATCTGAATTTGTTGAAATCCAGAGGAAGCATCCATGAAAGTAAGCATTTCATGTCCTGTCGTTGCATCCACCATGGAATCTATATGTGGTAACGGGAAAGGATCCTTGGGACATGCCTTGTTTAAATCAGTAAAATCGACACACACCCTCCACTTTCCATTCTTTCTTGAAACTACGACCACATTAGCTAGCCATCGAGGATACTGAACCTCTCTGATCATACCGGCCTTAAGAAGTTTTTCAACTTCTTCTTGTATGATCTTGTTCCTCTCAGGAGCGAATTTCCTTCGCTTCTGATGATGGGTTTAACAGACAAATCAAGGCCGAGTTTATGAGTGATTACATCTTTTGAAATACCTGTCATGTCCGAATGCTTGAATGCAAAAGTAGATCTTCTTCGTCCTAAGAAGGATATTATATCCTCCTCAATCTTACTAGGAATACTGGATCCTAAGAACACCTTTATTTCTGGATCTTCGGGGTCCAATGATACTTCTTTAAGGTCTTTCTCCCGAGCTTCCAGCACGTCCCTAGGATGTTGCTGTAATTGCTATGCTATGGTTGGCTTGGCTGTTGTCTTCATTGACGATGAATAATAGTTCTTGGCCTCCGCTTGGTCACCTACTATCTTTACAACTCCCCAAGGAGTAGGTAGCTTGATGCACTGGTGATAAGTTGAGGTTACAGCCTTCATTCCATGGAGCCACGGCCTACCTAAAATAACATTGCAACAGGAAAGGTTATCTATAACACAAAATTTTTGGTAAGAATTTAACCCTTCGATATAAATTGGGAGGTTGATGTCCCCCAGTGTCTTCTTGGTTTCGCCACTGAAACCGACTAGCACCGAAGTTCTAGGAATGATTTCTGAATCCGGGATGTTCATCTTCTTAAGGACATCATGTTGGATAATGTTGACCGAGCTGCCACCGTCTACTAGGATCCTGCGTACATAATGGTTAGAGATAAATAAAGTAATAATCAAACCATCGTGATGAGGATCCTGAATGTTCATTTTGTCTTCATCATCGAAGAAGTTTCTCTTGTCTATTTTTAAGGTGGTTGACACTATTGGTCGATCTCCGCTATCCATCTTTATCTCTTTAGCGAGTTTTTTTGCTGCAGAGAAAGAAGTTCCACATATGTCAGAACCTCCGGAGATGAAATTGATCGTCTGCATATCCAGCTTGTCCTGATGAGGATCCTGGATCCTTGAATTGAAAAGGATTCTCTGATCAGTCACTCGAGTAGTGGGGATGAGTGATCTTCTCTCGTCGTCCAGTTCGAATTCTACTACGGGATCTTCTCTTATGGCACAAGAATCTTGAAATAATTCGTAGTCTCTGGAGACAAAGTTGATCACATGAGCATCTGGTGGTGGTGGTGTTGCTTTATGTGGAAGGTCTTCAGGATCCTGGATCCTGGATCTTGGATTTTTTCCTTCCCGAGAGTTCTTTAAAGTGACCCTTGCTTAGGAGGTATCCAATTTCCTTCCTTAAGCCGATGCACTCGTCTGTCACATGGCCAAAGTCTTCGTGGAAGGCACACCACTTAGATTTGTCCTTGAAACCGACAACCTTTTCATTCTTTCATGGCCACCTCACTTTTTCTCCCAAATCCTTCATGGCACAGATCAAGCCATGAGTGTCCACAGAGAAACAATAATCGGAGATGCAAGGATAGTCTTCATCGTCATCTCCCTCTTCCACTGCCCGTACGTTCTGATTGTTGAACTTGGCATACAGCTTCGAATTGTTATTCATGTTCCAGGATCCTTTATTCTTCTCGGGGGTTGGTTGTTTTGCTTGTCCCCCAACACGATCCTGGATCCTTTTGTATTCTTCCAACCGGATGTATCTTAATACCCTGTTTCTGACTTCGTCTAATGTCCTGCATGGAGTCATCACTAAATCATAATAAAATGGGGAGCTCTTCTGAATTCCCATCTTGAATGCTTCAACAGCAGTAGTCATGTCAAGATTTGGGATTTCTAGAGCTTCCTTGCCAAATCTGGTGACGAAATTCCTAAGGGATTCATCACTAGGTTGGACAACACGATATAAATCACTGGTTAACCTCTCAAATTTCCGACTACAAGAAAATTGAGTGTTAAATAAGTTAACTAAGTGAGAGAAAGAAGTAATGGAAAAAGGAAGAAGACTTAGCAGCCATTTTAGAGCGGCTCCCGTTAATGTGGATCCAAAGCCCTTGCATAGGCAAGCTTCTTTGAGTCTCTCCGGAATAGGATTGATCTCCATCCTTTCCCTATACTGTGCTACATGTTCTTCAGGATCAGTGATCCCGTCGTAAGTCTTCATATTTGGAGTCTGGAACCGCTTCGGGATTTCAGCATCACAGATAGGCGGAGCAAATTTGGATACTTTGTGTCTTCCCTCAGGTATCTCGGGGATTGGTCTTATGACCCCAGGTACACTGGATATCATATCCTTGAGCTTCTGCAGCTCCTTGGTCATAGCTTGGTTGATACCTGCATCCTGCATGGAACCACGGTTAGCATCTAAGGGTAAAGGATCGTACAAGTTACCTCTTTGCTGAATGAAGGTTGGCATCTCGGATGAGTAGATGGGATAAGAGGAGTCTGGGATAAGAGTTGGTCCTCCAGAAGCTATGGTTTTCATGGGGATTATGTCTCCTTCATGGACTTTATAGGATCGTTGATGTTGGACTGCTGAGGATCCTTGTTCCGGATAGAAGGATCCCTGATTCGGGAAGAAGGATCCTTGAGGTTGGGTACCGTAGGACCCTTGTGGAAGGGTGGTTGATCCTTGCCGATAATATGAGGATCCTTGATTCTGCTGAGCCATGGATCCTTGTTGGAGATTATTCGACCTTGGCGGATCTAACGAGAATCCTTGAGCCTGTTGACCCGTGGACCTCTGTTGAAGGATAGATGATCCTTGCTGAAATAGCGAGGATCCTTGAGCCTGTTGACCCATGGACCCCTGTTGAAGGATAGATGATCCTTGTGGGAACTGAGCTATGGATTCTGGACTGGTGAAATCCAGCATCCTTGGCATCAGGGGGGTGAGATCCTCTGCTGGCCTCTTGTTCTTCTTGAAATCTTCTATCTCACGAAGGATCCTCTGGTTGGTCTTGTTATGTTGCTCCATATATGCTTTAACCTGCGAAAACATAGATGAAACATCACTGTTAGTATTAACCACCGGCGCAGCAGCAGCGGTTTTCGAACTCTGGAAGACTGGCAGCTGTGTCTTGCTTCCAGCAGCAGTAGGCCGAGGAGCTCCCGTGATTGGCGGAGGCATCGACGGCAACGTCCTTGATGAGAGAGGAACCGTTGATGGCATGGTTGACGAAGCAGAGGTTGATTGAAAGGCCATTGATAGTGATATGGGTATGAAAAGTTGAGAATGATAGGAATAATATGGATTATAGCACCAATTGCCCCACGGTGGGCGCCAAATTGTTTTGAACAAAAATCTGCTAAGGATCAAGTATCCAAATCTGTTATGTGAGGTAAGGTGCTAATTCGATAATGACAAGTGCGTAATTGTAATATTGGTGAACACAAAGGTTTGATCACGAGGGAAAAAGCCCTTAACCAAGATAGTCTTACTTCGGTCAAAACTTATCAAGGTAATCTTTGGTAAAATAACTCAGGTCAAGGATTAATAAGATAATCTTTGGTCGGATTACTTTAGTCAATGATCAACAAGGTAACCTTTGGTCGACGAGTATATGATTATCGTGATCTACGGCACAAAAAACCCCCGGACGGTGAAAACTATCACCGTCGATTGTATTGATAACTAAAAAGCGATTACAAGTGTTGTGGAGTAAATGACTGAGATTACAAAGTATGCTAGTGTGTAGAGAGAATGTTAGTTTCTGCTCTTAGTGTGTGTGATAGTACATGTGTGTTTTCCTACTCGATCATAGCTTGTTTTAAATAAGAAAATATCACTAACTATATCTCTTATCTATCCGGAAATCTTCCACCTAGCCGCTCCACGACCTTTGACCACGTGCCAATAGCCATCCAGTAGCGAGATAAGCAGAAGAATGAGTCTTATAGCCGTTGTTGTTATTTACACGTTCATCTTCACATGAGTTCGTCCATTAACAGCTACATTGAAGTAGGATCCTGGATTCATGCTCCAGCTGGAGAATGCTCTGTGAGGATAACTGATGCAAGTACGTCTTAAAGTTGTCACACCTGTCTAACACATCACCATACTAAACGCAATCATTAGTAAACAAGTAATACCGAGGATCGTCGATCCTTTATATCCTGATATATACTTTAAGGATAAACTATCCATAAGACAGTCAAAGATAAAGGATTCTCGGTATAAAATTAATGGCCTAACAATAGACAAAAACAAAACTTGTTACGTATTCCAAGTTTCCAAAACAAAAAACAGAAAACATTCATCAAATTCATAGATAAATTCAAACAACCAAAAACAACAAACTAGTTCAAATATATATTCCAAAAGTAGTTAATGCACAACTCAAAATTCAAAACGATAAATCCATCCTTAAGGCTTAAAGTCTTAAACCTTTGTAACATCCATTATCCAACCACTTTAAACCTTCAAATAAATAACATAATAAATTTGTGTCCAATGTAATACTCCATTCATCCCATTAAAAATGTTCATATTTATTTTTCTATTTATACAATTACAAATATCCACTTTCAAAATTTATTAGTTAATTTTCAAATCACCCTTAAATACACACAACTGACATTAATAAACAATATTTATGTACCTAATTTTCAGGGGCATTATTGTCATTTGGTAAACAAAAAAACAATAATTTAATCTACCTTAAACTTTGTGTTTTTAAAAATTGTGACCGGGACAATGTTATTTTAATTTTTGGATATCGGATCCGACTATCCGAACTTTTCAGAAATTTGCGTACAAAGCCAATTATTCAGATTTTTCGGATACGGATTTTTCTGACATTTCGGGTTCGGTTTCGGATCACGACTTTTTTCAATACCTCTAGTGAAATCCTGGTTATTTATTTGTGAGTGGGCTAGATTTGCTTCTTTGAATACATATATATATATACATATATATATATATATATATATATATATATATATATATATATATATATATATATATATGAAAGTGGACTAAAGAAAGCGGTATTTAGACTGCAATAAATGATGGACCAAAGCCGGTAGCCCAGTACCGATCTTCTTGACCGAGTGCAACAAACTCACAAAGTCCAAACCGCATTGGTGTAAAAACCAATTTATTAGTGACAAACCCGAAACTGTATAAACCAATTGGGTCGGTTTAAGGGTTGGAAAATTCGGTTTTTAACTTTTTATTACTTTTTATTATTGACTCATAATTATATTTACTAATTCTTAATCATATATAAAATGAGCTTAATAAGGCCTTGGCTTAGTGGTAAGAGGGATTCCTTCTTTTGGTGGATGCCAGGATCGAAAATTGGCGTGTGGTATAATTTCTTTAGTTTAGGAGTTTATAAGATAGCCAATTTGCCATTTAAAAAACAGCAAGATTTATTTATTTTTTATATTAAATGCAAGGCACGCATAAAAAATGCTAAATCTTTTTTTGTAATATATTTTTTTTTAGTTTTTGTCCATTTAAAAAACAACATATCTAGGAAAAAAAACCTAATTTTTATTTTACCGTACATTCATACAGGGTCGTCTATGAGAATTCAAAAACCCCGGAGGTCTTGTACGAGTGTATCAGTGAGCCCCTATCTTTTAATTTTCTAAATTTTAAATTGGGTTTAACGTCTATCGAATCTAGTTATTTATAACATCATGTTTGACCCATCTCCTTTTGAATAAAATTTACGTCTAACAAATATTGGATTGTAGTGAATAAAATTAATATAAATACGTAAATAAAAATAAGCAAGTTGTAACAGAAGATGATTGATTCGGCTACCCAATGTTATGTTGTCTGTCATCGCGGGCGTATGAGATCGCATTTTGCTATTGTATTATCTTGGGTAACCGGTATTTATTCATTACCTCGTGTAACCTGTCTTTATTCATTGGTCGTTAAAAAAACAAAGCAAATAAGATCAATTAAATTAAATATACCAAGTTACCAACAAATGCATAAATACATAAGTAGAAATCCATTTTTTTTCTTTTTCTTTCTTTTTTTATTTTTGAATAGAAGAAATCCAAATTCAAGATGGAAATTTCGGTTCACGTTATCATTTAAAAAAATATATTATATTTTTAATTAAGAGAAAATCAAATCAAATGACATGAAAGGAACTGGTCAGTTTTAACTTTTCTTTTTACCTAGATAATTGAAAAACAAAACTCATCTTTTTATCTTTATTCTTAGGGTTTTACAGGGACACCATTCTTTTTTGCTAAAAGTACCCCAACAATACGTCTTGTATAGGGTTATACGGAGCGTATATGCCCCATAGCCTATACCGAGGGGTGGGGATCCATAGTAGGACTCTTATCTTCCTCTTTCACTTTTGTGCAACTACATACAACCGGAAAAAAATTCCGATGAAACGTGTTACTTTTTCTCTTTATATAATGTATATTCAGGGGTAACTCAATCTTCGCTCAGGGGTTCTGATATATCAAACTGTTAAATATAATAAAATTTTGCATTACGCCGTGAAAGTTGAGGGATAACCCAGGTTACCCCTGGACATAAGGTATATCCGCCCTTGTATTTGAAGCTTTGTCGTCATCAAAGTTGTTTTGTCGTTCTTTTTGGTAAGCGAGTACGCGTGTGGCAAGTCAGGTTGACATTCGAATTGCTATTTCTTTCAAGTGTATTTCTTGTTTGAACCTCGTAAAACTGGATCGGCACTCCTCCAACCTAACAACAAAGTAGATCGACTATCGACGGACATGCCACATAATCAAAGTTTTTATTTATTTATTTATATATCTCCCTCTAAATATTTGTACTTGTAAAAGTTTATCATGTTTGAAAATGCTTTGATTATAGCTATGAGTTGTTTATGGAGTTTTATATATACTTATTTAATAAATATATATTGATATGTAATTTTAGTGTAAATTTATAATATTTACAAAATATGAACAATTAAACTAATAAAACATGAAGTACTCTTAAGGAAGCAATAAATGAGTTTTAAAAGGAAAAACAATTAAAATTCGGTTCGAATACCCGATTTGTTTCACTGATGTACTTCAACTAATAACAAACCGGTTCAACGAGACTCAACTGAACATGTTTTATGGCTGGTTTGCGATCTGACAACCATGTTAGTAACTAACAACAATGAAATATTGTATAAGATATCTTGTTGGAGCATGTGTAATGGAGCGTTTTTAAATGTAAATTTGTCTAGAAAACTAAAAAATGACTTCATCCCATCTTAAAATTTAATGAAATCCATTATGACAAATTCTTACATATCTTTCATTAATTGTTACATAATGTGAGTTAAAAGGTTATAATAATATTAGATTGTTTCAACTTATATACTTTTCATTTTAAAACACACCAATTTTTAAATGTTGAAGATACACCCGTGCCAATGTTTAATAACAAACTAGAGTATATACCCGCGTGACACGCGGGTTGAATAACTTGTCATTAAACATAATCAACTTAAACATCAATTTAAACAAACATAATATTTCTTTAACTATTAAAACTTGATAGATTTACATTGTCACTTAACACATCATCATACCAACCAAAAGGTAATAGATTTATGTTGTCCTAATATTAAAACTTCCAAATTACAGGAAGTTAATTTGAACAAAACAAACATAATAAATTTAAACAACAAATTCAAGCAACACAATACTTCTTCAAACTTTCGGACCAAAACGTTAACCATTTACATTGTCTAGATCTTAAAAGTTAAAAGTTACAATAAGTTAATGTACATCGAACAACCAAAAAACATCAACAAAAGACATAAACATGTACTTTCATATTAAACCACCATCAACTTATTCAAACATTCTACCAAAAGAAACTCATTTTGTTTCACCGCCTGAAAATATAATCAAACAATAGCATCCAAATAAAATATACCATAATAACATATTTAATAATGAGTAACATTTGAACATTAATAAAGTTGTTTTTATTAAATTATTGTTTTTATTAAAACAAAATAACATACAACAACAAACAAAGTAAAATGACAACATAAAATATCTTTCTAACTTAAACCATTAAACCAAAAAGATATATCAATAAAAACCATTAAACCAAAAAGATATTAGATTGTTACATAATGTGAGTTAAAAGGTTATAATAATATTAGATTGTTTCAACTTATATACTTTTCATTTTAAAACACACCAATTTTTAAATGTTGAAGATACACCCGTGCCAATGTTTAATAACAAACTAGAGTATATACCCGCGTGACACGCGGGTTGAATAACTTGTCATTAAACATAATCAACTTAAACATCAATTTAAACAAACATAATATTTCTTTAACTATTAAAACTTGATAGATTTACATTGTCACTTAACACATCATCATACCAACCAAAAGGTAATAGATTTATGTTGTCCTAATATTAAAACTTCCAAATTACAGGAAGTTAATTTGAACAAAACAAACATAATAAATTTAAACAACAAATTCAAGCAACACAATACTTCTTCAAACTTTCGGACCAAAACGTTAACCATTTACATTGTCTAGATCTTAAAAGTTAAAAGTTACAATAAGTTAATGTACATCGAACAACCAAAAAACATCAACAAAAGACATAAACATGTACTTTCATATTAAACCACCATCAACTTATTCAAACATTCTACCAAAAGAAACTCATTTTGTTTCACCGCCTGAAAATATAATCAAACAATAGCATCCAAATAAAATATACCATAATAACATATTTAATAATGAGTAACATTTGAACATTAATAAAGTTGTTTTTATTAAATTATTGTTTTTATTAAAACAAAATAACATACAACAACAAACAAAGTAAAATGACAACATAAAATATCTTTCTAACTTAAACCATTAAACCAAAAAGATATATCAATAAAAACCTTTTTTGGCCGTCATATTATACCTAACAAATTTGATACTCTTCTAAAACAACCTGTTTTTAAATATTTTCAAAATAGTTACAAAATATAAAAAAAATTGGAATTAGTCAACTGTAAAATATTATGAATTTTTTTTTATTTTTGACCAATCTTGCAACAAACTTTTAAATCACTGACATTAATATTTTTTTAAACTTGGAAAACTTGAAAATGTTTTACAATAAATGAATTTTCAAATAACTTTGGAAAGATTAAAAAATTTTATGTTGACTTTGAAAATAATTAAAGGTAAAAAAATATGATGCAAAATCAATGAAAACAAAATATAAACGTCTAAGAAATAAATTATCAAATATTTTTAATATTTTTTGAAAACATTATGAAGACTTAGACTATCAAATTGTTTGGATGTTATAATTAAAAGATTTATATTACGTTTAAAAAACTTTTTAGTTAAAATGGATAAAAATATAATACGTGTTTATTATGTATCATTGAGAAATTTAGTGACATTAATATTTTGTGAAAACAAATTCAAAAAAAAATTTGAACATACATAACTAAATTTAAAACGGTGAATATAAAAAGAAACTTATGTTTCGGGTGTGGAATCTCATAATCAATTGAATCTACTATAAATAATAACAATAAGAAATTAATATGTGATTAATTTAATTTTTAAAATACAAAGTGACATTAATATTTTATGAAAAGTTGTAATGTTTAATAATATTCACTAAATCATATGTGCCGAATAATATTTATAAATGATGATAAAACGGTTATTTAATTTATGACATATTAAGTATTGATTATTAGAAATTATGTCAATTTGAATATTGTGTTCTAAAATAACGCGGTTATTATTTTAGTATTAATTAATAATTATTATTCACGTAAATTAAAGTAAGATTACATTACAATTATGGCAAGTATTTTTAGTTTGACAATCAGTTTTTTGAATTTTAAAATGATAACTTATTCTAGTTAATGTCAAATCACAAAAATTAAAATAAAATATGTTCTAATTTTACTAATATAACTAATTAATTTAGAAATAATTACAAAAATAAAAATTAAATTGGTTAATTTGAAAACTTCAAAAAGTTATGGAAAGATTTTGAAATGAGTTTAAAATTATGGAGAGTATTAAAACCTTTAAAAATTTGTTGAAAGATTGGTCAGTTTCTGAAATTAAAAGAAGTTTAAATATGTTAATTAAAAAGAAGTTTAAATTTTGTAGTTTTAAGTTAGAATTTAGTCTTCTATGTAAAGATAGAAATAATTTGAAATATCTTGATTCATGGGAATAATAATATTAATAAATTATGAAAAGTTTTCATGTCTAATAATATTCACTAAATCATATGTGACGAATAATATTTATAAATGTTGATAAAACGGTTATTTAATTTATGATATATTAATTATAGATTATTAGAAATTATGTCAATTTGAATATTGTGTTCTAAAATAACGCGGTGATTATTTTAGTATTAACTAATAATTAATATTCACGTTAATTAAAGTAAGATTACATTACAATTATGGCAAGTATTTTTAGTTTGACAATCAGTTTTTTGAATATTAAAATGATAACTTATTCTAGTTAATGTCAAGTCACAAAAATTAAAATCAAATATGTTCTAATTTTACTAATATGACTAATTAATTTGGAAATAACTACAAATATGAAAATCAAATGAGTTACTTTGAAAACCTAGAAAAGTTATGGAAAGATTTTGAAATGAGTTTAAAATTATGGAGAGTATTAAAACCTTTAAAAATTTGTTGAAAGATTGGTCATTTTTCGAATTTAAAAGAAGTTTAAATATCTTGTAATTAAAATCATGAAAACTTTATAACTTATTTATTGGGTTTTTCATATATAACGTAATTTGTTATATATAATAAATATAATGTATCTTACAATATAATAACATAATAATGTTTTAAGTCAAATATACTGAAATATAAAAATGGTAAGGTGTAAATTTTATTATTTCTGTCAAAATAAGATGTAACAACTAATTAGAAAAGGTAATGCATTAATAATAACAAAATTACTAAAATTTTAATAATTATTATAAATTATAGAAATTAATTAATAAATAGATAAATATAAGATACAAAAATAAAGTTTTTTTTAATACATCGGTTCTGCTTAAAATATATTAAATGGACAAAACCAACAACTATATATGATTGAATATATAATAATCAAATAAATAACATGAATTGTGAAAAATACATAAATATATGAATAATAACAAAAATATGCATCAATATTAAACAAAAAATAAGATATATTATCAACAAATCTTCAACCCATGAAATTAGCTATATCAAGTAGGGAACAGAACCTGAAATGAGAAAATTAAATATTAATATTCGTTTTACAAATAATAAATTTTAATCATGGTAATGTTACATGTTATGAAATATGTAAGGCCCCATTACCGGTACCTCACATTTGGACGTTGGATTTACTCATAAACACAGTTCTAAATTAAAACTTTACGCGGAAAATAAATCTTTCATAAAACATCACATATCAATCATGAGCATGTCTTAAAACATTCCCCTTGTCTTTCAAAATCAAAACATAACTGGTAAAACATAACAGGTCTTCGGATGCAAGACTCTTATTCTGCTGCCATGTGCCCCCGCTCAAGCCAACTGTCTCATTCTACTCACCTGCGTGCATACTAAAAGTCAGCTACGCTGAGTGAGTTCTAGTTAATAATACATCATACAATACATTCACTTACCTTCAATCATGCATCCGAAGATACATAATACTTACTTTACTAATTTACTTCTATTTCATACTTTCATACATACGTACATACTTTATTACTTTCATACTTACATAACCATACTTTACGTTTTAAAGAGCATTACGCCCTATAACCTTCGCATATATTATTAGGGTATGCAACCCTTTAACCTTCGCATATATTGTTAGGTTGTGCAACCATTTATCCTTCGCATATATTATTAGGGTATGCAACCCTTTATCCTTCGCATATATTATTAGGATGTGCAACCCTTTTAACCTTCGCATATATTATTAGGGTATGCAACCCTTTAATCTTACCTTACCTTTCATTGTCATATCCATACATTTAATATCATACATATCATAGTCGTACATACTTCCTTATTCACATACACATATCATACATACTACACTATACTTGCCTTAACAATACGTGCAATACCCGAAGGTCGTTCACGTACTGTCAAGCATACACACAAAACTATCACAATCGTCATTAAGGCATACACTTATCATTTAAGGTAAGTGTATTAACATTCACATAGAGTATGCACACAGCCCCGAAAACATAATAAGGAAATGGGGCTAGAAACTCACCTGGATCCTGTTGCGCTCGCCGTTTATTGTAATTCCTTTCTTTAACTGGGCTCGGCTAACTGTAATATATATTTTGTTAATTAACCTTCTACTTGATTAAGTTGGTATTTAAGTTAACCAACATGATTCTAAGTAGGGCTTGTTTATTTTAGTTCATGATGATGAGTTAACTTATCCTATATTAAACATGCGCTTAACATTTATGGGTTTAGTTAATTCAGGCCCAACTGTCCACTTTCTGGGCCCAACAGAGGACTGGGATGACCGAGAACTCATCCGTTGACCGAGAACCTTGTTTCTTGGCCGAGAACCCTCCTTGGCCGAGAACCCTTCTTGGCCGAGAACTTGGTCACCGAGAACTCTTGGTGACTGCATGTTTGACCGAGAACCATACGGTTGACCAAGAATTTTCCCATTTGGCCGAAATCTCAGGTCTGGTGATCCCAGTTCATATTTTTTTCTTATCCACAAATCATTTTTAAGGCTCAAAAACGATTAACGACTCGAAACCACACCTTTAATCACATACAACTCAACCTCCTAAACCGTTCTCGTTAGTATTTCCTTATCAAGATCCAACCCTTTATAGGTATAAATTTAAACCTTTATCCTGTTTTAGGTCTAAAGCTCATAGCTTTATCGGTTTTAAACCCATTTTAGCTAGATCCTTAGCTAATGAATAGATTAAGTCCACTTTTATCATCAAGTTTGCAACTTTATGAGACATCTAGACCCGATCTACTCTAGGGTTAAGTTTCATGGCAAAACGTTCATAAAAATGTAACCTTTAAACGTCAAGAACATACCTTTATATGGTTATTAGATCACGGCTAGCTTGTTATGAAGTATTGATCTTGTATCTAGCTTGTATCCCAAAAACCTATCAATAAAAGGTTTGATTTTTGATCTCGGTTTTCCTTGCTCTAGCTTGCGGCCGAAATAGAAGGGTTGGATATGTTTTATGGAGGTGTAGGGAGAATAAGATGGATAGAAATGGAAAGATTTAGAGTTTAAGGGGTATTTATACTCCCTTAAGCCCATGGACCTAAGGCCCATCTTTCCTTTTTAGTCCATGTTTAATTCAATCTAATCTAGCCTACTTATCTTTCCCCTATTATTGTTTTATTTACCATCTTAAGTGAACTTGTCCGCTTTAAGAAATAATGTATAAAATATTATTATTCGAAATTTTTGGGATGTTACAAAATATTTACCCAGTAATTCATAAAATTACACTTTAATTTAAATTTGGAAATATTTATAAATTTTAAGTTACATCGTTTTAGAAATAATAAATTTTAGTGATGGTAATTTTAGACATTATGAATTTTTGTTTAATCTGCCATTTAAAAAGTTCAACTTAAAGTTAAAATCAACTTTAATGTTTGACCAGGCAATTTAAAAATGTTTGACCAACTTAAACGTTTGACCAGCAATTAAATAAAAAAAGCAACTTTAATTTAAATTTGGAAATTTAAACTTTTTAAATCAAATAGTTTTATAAAATAATAAATTGTAATGATGGTAAGTTTAGACGTTATGGAATATTGACCAACCATTTACAAATTTAAACTTTAACTTAAATTTGGAATTTAAAATTTGAAGTTGTAATCGTTTTAGAAATAAAAAAAATTAGTCTCGGTAATGCTACATGTTATGGAATTTTAAGCCATTGGAAGAAAATATGATGTTGCCGGAAAAAAGATATAACCTTGTCGAAAAATCATATAACATTGTTGGCCATTAGAGTATAATATATATATATATATATAACCTTACCGGAAAACGATTAATCTCGATCTACATTACCGGAATATGGAAGATGGTGGATGGTGGAGTTAGTAAGCCAAAAGAGATAGGGAGAGAGAGAGATAGAGATTAAATACAAACAAAAACGGAAAACAAAAATCTTACCGGAAAACCATAGTAACTTCAAAATATCAATTCAATCTTGGATTTCGATATACAACCTAAAGAGATTATTATAAAATTATATAACAATTAAAATAAATATAAAACCATTTCCGAAAACCTTGCCGGAAAAATATATTACCTTGCCGGAAAATCAAATAACATTGTTGGCCATTAGAGTATAATATATAACCTTACCGGAAAACGATTAATCCCGATCTACATTACCGGAGTATTAAAGATGGTGGATGGTGGAGTTAGTAAGTCGAGAGAGAGAGAGAGAGGGAGGGAAGAAAATATGATGTTGCCGGAAAAAGATATAACCTTGTCGGAAAATCATATAACATTGTTGGCCATTAGAGTATAGTATATATATATACATATATAACCTTACCGGAAAACGATTAATCTCGATCTACATTACCGGAATATGGAAGATGGTGGATGGTGGAGTTAGTAAGCCAAAAGAGATAGGGAGAGAGAGATAGAGATTAAATACAAACAAAAATGGAAAACAAAAATCTTACCGGAAAACCATAGTAACTTCAAAATATCAATTCAATCTTGGATTTCGATATACAACCTAAAGAGATTATTACAAAATTATATAACAATTAAAATAAATATAAAACCATTTCGGAAAACCTTGCCGGAAAAAGATATTACCTTGCCGGAAAATCAAATAACATTGTTGGCCATTAGAGTATAATATATAACCTTTCCGGAAAACGATTAATCCCGATCTACATTACCGGAGTATTAAAGATGGTGGAGTTAGTAAGTCGAGAGAGAGAGAGAGAGATTAAAATGATTTTGGTGGAAAATATTAAGGTTTAAATAAGTTTTTTGGTGTTTGGTCAACATGATACATGTCAGAATATTATAGCACATTAGAATGAAAATATGGTGACTGGATTGCACATGTGGACAGCCTAGAAGAAGGTCATATGTCCACATTATATTGTTTTAATAGTATTTAAAGATTTATAAATATTGAATGATGCATTAAAATTATAAATGTATTCTTTAAAGATAGGTGATAGGGGTAACCTATAGAGTATTAGCTATTGATACGTTTTTACAAATTCACCCTCTTACCATGTGTAGTCTCACAAATAAAAGCATGTTAAATATCATCTACAAGTTCACTTTTTCTAATTGTTGTTTTTTTACTATTGTTATTTATAAAGGTCATAAAATAAGTGAAAACTAGTTGATGTGTTCTCACGCTGTGGTAGGTTTCGGATTCCGAAAGAATCTGCTTATTTTTATAATGGTTTATAAGGCTCAACGAACTGAGCGTCAAAGAGGGGCGAAATGGGGCGACAACACCGCCCCCGTGGGCGACAAGGGCGGAGGCGGGAGGAGTTTATCGCCTAGTCATGTTTATTTTTTAATATTATATATATATGGTTGGTATCATTTAAGAACTAAAAAAAATTAAGAACTCTTAGGAACTCTATACAACCAAAATTTTTTTACATATTAACATTAGAGTAAAGTGCTATTTTCGTCCTTATGGTTTGTCAAATAATGCGAATTTAGTCCAAAAAGTTTATTTTTTGCATACAGACCCTCCACATTTCCCAGTTACTACCAATTACCTCAAAATCACTAACTCCGTTAAATTTTATCGTTAAGTCATGGGCAAATATGACTTTTCACTCTTTCTTTATTATAATACTTATTTAAGTGAACTGCGGTTTTCGTCCCTCTGGTTTGTCCAAATCTGCAGTTTTAGTCCAGTAGTTTTAAATTTGCAATTTTCTTTCATATGGTTTCATTTCACTTGCAATTAAACCCGAATTCCCTAATCTCGTTAAGTATGGTCGTTAAACACATCAGCGTGCCCTTCACCTGAGGGGTAGTTTTGTTCATTCTTTTTTCCTTTTTCCACCCCACCCCTCACGCGATGGGGTCGAGAATTAGGACTAAGGTTTATTTGGGAAGAAAAATGACAAAAATGATCGTCACATGATGGGCACGCAAATGGGTTAACAACCGGACTTAACGAGATTAGAGAATTCAGGTTTAATTGCAAGTGAAATAAAGCCATAGGGAAGAAAATTGCAAATTTGAAACCACTGGACTAAAACTGCTGATTTGGACAAATCAGAGGGACGAAAACCGCAGTTCACTTAAATAAGTATTATAACAAAGAAATTGTGAAAAGACATGTCTGCCCCTAACTTAACGATAAAATTTAACGGGGTTAGTGATTTGGATGTAATTGGCAAGAACTGGGAAACGTGGAGGGTCTATATGCAAAAAATAAACTTTTTGGACTAAATTCGCATTATTTGCCAAACCACAATGACGAAAATGGCACTTTACTCTTAACATTATTTAAGAGTAGTTTTATCATACTTTTTATAAAAAACTTTTATTACATATATTAATCACAAATTTACATATGTGTAAAATTTATGTACCAACAAATTTACATATGTGTAAAACAAAACATAGATACGTATACAAACTAATTTTCAAAATTGTAATCATAATTATAGATATAAAAAAATGATAAAACTACACTTAAATAACATTAACATACAAAAAAATTTATAAAAAACGTTAGGTTTCGAGGGTTCCTTCAAGTTCTTAAATAATTTAACAATTCTGTAATGATACTCATCCTATATATATATATATATATATATATATATATATATATATATATATATATATTAGGCTACAACACCATTACACCCCTAAAACAAAAACCTACCCTTCGCTGACTGGGCGCCACATGACGCAAAACGCCCCATTTTGTAGCCCCTCCACTACACATAGCCTAATGGCCGCACAAGGGCTACAACTAATTTTGTGTAGGAAGATAAGAAGGAAAAATAACTAAGAGAACTCGTTTACAAAAAGGTTCTTTAACACAAATAAATAGGAATATTGGATTTTAGTAATCCCTTGGGCGATAATAATCCCTATTCATTTTATCACAATTGGCGGTCCCAAATTCAAAAAAGTTGGCCCCTAATGGTCCCTCGTTAAAAAGGACTTAACGGCGTTATATTTTTCTCCAAATTTCAAACTAACTTTTTAGGGTTATTAATCGGAAGGAAAATACGAGTCGAATGATATAAAACTTAGCTCCAAACAATGATCTAAACGACTTGATTTTGGTTAATTGTAAGTTCAAACACCCGAATTGAAGCATTGCTTCGTCATTTTGAAGCACTGTTTCGAACTAAGTTTTACATCAATCGACTCGTATCCTCCTAACGATCAAAAGTCCTAAATATTGGTTTGAAATTCAGAAAAAACTATAACGCTGTTAAGTCATATTTAACGGATGACCATTGAGGGCCAACTTTTTTGAATTTGAGACCGTCAGTGGCGATAAAATGAATAGGGATTATTATCGGCCAATACCGTTTAATGTGGATTATTAAAATCCAATATTCCCAAATAAATATACAAGTAGTATTCATATTCACTCATTCAACCCTTATGAATCAATATCAATTCCACAATCAAGACTAACCATGTTAACTCAATAAGTCAAACTGCTCTTCAATTCTTTCCTTATGATCCAAGTTTAGACATGTTAGACATTATCAGTTTTGAAATTAGATGGCTGCCTCATTTTCATGAGAATTCAAGAATCATCAATATCAAACTTTAGATATATAGACTCCTAAAAGTCCAATGGTGTGTCTTTTTCATAATCTGACTTTAGACTAGGGTCAAACTAATAACTTCAAATTTCAATGTTATCATCAAAATTGTAAGAAATTAGTGAAGGGTTAATTGTATATAAAGTAACCATGTCCAAATTATGTTCCGAATAAATTATGAAAATATGTATTTTACGTCCTAGATAAAACTAGTTTTGTGCAGGAAATCAGGAAAATCAAATCACCTAAATATATACTTTATAATTTATATAAAGAAAAAAACTTACTTCTTAGTTTTACAACGGGTCAAAAGATGACTTTACAACTAGAAAAGACCTTGTAAAAGTGGACAAGACTAAACACAACGTTTACAAACAAAACAATCAAGATAGATCGATTAATGTTGTATTGGTACTGGGCTACCGGCTATAGATAGATTTTGTCATCTTTATCCCTTAATTTTTTTTACATACTTGCATACTTTACTTCTTGAATTATACCAAACCTCGTGAAATAAAAGATAACAAAATGGGTATGATTGAGAATATCCTCAATCAATATGAATACATATAACAAAAAATTCCCAATTAACAATTATCACGTCCAATAAATCTACCACTAAACAATCGATCATCAATGCAAAGCCAGGCGATTCAAATACAACACTCCGGCCACAGGCTCAGCCAACTCACTCAATTTAAAGACAGCTTGTAGGTTTCATCACACCGGAAGACTTTCCAGCCGCATTAACACAATATGCAGACGCCTGGAGCTGATTCTTGAAGCTCAAATTCACATCTTGCATAGTGATTTGATTCCTCTACACGGATACTTTTTACTACAATCAAATCGCACTGCCACTTTCGTCGCAGATGTCCCATGCACGTCTTGATACTTCACGTTGCTTATTTTCACGCCAGAAACCTGCAACCGTTACCGAATTATATATGCTTTTTCGAACCAAAAGTGAGTTTATTTATTTAAAGACAAATAGAAATTAATAAACTTTGTATTTAGATTTAGATTTCTTAAATATTGTAATTAATAAAAAAATCAAACTAGATATAAAATGAATTAAGAAAAAGATAATGTTGAGTTCTCTATACAACTAGATTTGTTGAGTTAGAAATCAAAACACTTTTAAAAACTATATATATATATTTTAAACAAATCTATGTATAAAAAAAGTTCACAAAGGTACATGAAAATGATGTAAAAATGTACCTGACGGGGACAATTCTTGTTACCAGCACAGTAATTTTGGTCGATAACAATCGGGTTCTCGACGTTGGTCATAATGGTGTTCTGAAATAGAACGCCATTAACAAATCCATTACTTGGTCTCGCCCATGCCTTGATCCTTAAACCGTTCTCAGTACCCTTAAAAGTGGTCCGTTTCACGGTCACGTTCATAACACCTTGTTCATTTAAATCCTTCCCTAAACTCCCAATGCTGAAAAATGTAATCATGCAATTATTCAATCAAATTATTAACTTCTTTAAAAAAATTTAATTTTTCCAACATTTCGAAAATACCCAGTTTTCTAGTAGTGATAAAAAGTTAATACCTGATACCATGGCCGGGCCCACAAGCGACACCTTCGATCCACAAATTGGTTGCACCCGGACCAATCGATACACAGTCATCCCCAGTGCTGATTTTGGAGTTCAAAATTGTGACTCCGGACGACAACTGGACATGGATGCCGTCGGTGTTGGGACTATTCCACGGCGCCATAACGTTTGCTCCCAACACACTCACGTTGCGGCACCCGTTCACCGCAATGTGAAACATATGACTGTTCACCGAACTCAGTCCGTACACGATAACATTATTCGAGTTTGATATCGCCAAACTCTGCACAAATCATAAACAATATAACATAAACAAATAAACAAACATACCCGGGATAATATTAATATATGGAGCAACCCCTATATCATGAGATACTGAGATAGAGGGGTTGCTCCATTATAAAAAAATAAAATATAAAATTAAATATTTCAATACTGTAGCTCCGTCTAGGCAGTTTTTAGACCCAGACGACTTACAAGCCCACAACCTCGCACCTTGGGCATCCAAGGTGCCACCAACGATAGTGACACCTTGGACGCCATGAAAAAGCAGCCAGAACTTGGCATTACCAAGGACAAAATAATTAGACGGTGCCACCAGGGTTCCATCAATGCGAACCGTGATGGCACCGTTCCTGCATGGACCAGTGAACCGAAGCGCGACAACCATGTACTTTCCATTCGGAACGTACATGGTGGCGGACTTGGTTGAGGCACACGCACTGGTCCGTGCAGACATAAACGCCTTGGTCGAGTCGGTTCGGCCGTTGGCTTTCGCTCCCAAGGTTTTAACATTGTATGTGGTCGCGAAGACGGTGGTTGTTGTAATAATAGTAATAAGTATGAGGGTGGCTAGTGAAAGAAGAAGGTGGTTATAAGCCATTGTGACCTGTGAATGTGTGGGATGTGGATGGGTTAGTGGGTGTATTTATGGGGAGATTTTAGAGCTACCAGCTTTCTAACCGTTTTTAATTAGCAGTAATAATCCGGATTAACTAAATAGTTTTAATAATTTAATGTTGTTATATAAGTCAACTCACTGTTTACGATACATATGTTCTGTTGCTGTGAATGTTTGTACCGTACTATCGGTTATATATATTGTGAGGAGATCATGGAGCGATCCGGAATTAACGGGCCGGGTAGAAACATAACATGTCTTATCATTGAGTTAAATTATTTTAGGATAATGTATTTTAAGTTATTAACCTAAGATTTGTATTTTTTTTCTTTTTAATTAATATGGTCACTATGTATTGTTATTTGTATAAGCTACTACTATAACGTATAGAAATAAATTTTAAACTAGTTATATTAACCAAAAGTTTTTACAAAAGAGTCAAAAACTTTTGGCTTTTAAAAAACGTTCAAATTCAAACTCAATCGAAGTTTAACATCGCAAGCTCTTTAGGAAGAGAAGGCTCTATACTTAATAACAGGAATAACATAGAAAACCGACGTGACACCAGCCATTACATGTGGCCTTATCGGGCTACATGACTTGAGCATCAGAATTTCCAATGAGCAAATGTGGGAATTTGCATAGCACAATGATGAAAGTAGATATGTTTACATATATTTTAATTTTAATATGAATTTGATTATTATTACCATTAGTTGTAGTAGTGTTATTAACATATTATAGGCATGTTCAGGGCCCGCTCCGATCATCAGAATCGTTGTCTCTCCTTGTTCATCAAGCTAAACAATGTCAACCAAATGTTCAGACAATAATTCATTTACTAAAAATAACCAATCAATTGCAAAATATGTTCATTGTTCAAAAAGAGTGACCAAGTCATATATACCAGTCGCTAATGTCACGGGTGGTCCATTGGACAACCCTTAAGTGATATAAGACCGTTAATAACCATGCATATAATCGGTTTATTTTGTGGAATTAGTTTACTATGGTTACTCATATAATTCAGGTAGGAGAAGATAGAGAATGTAATTACGAGAACGTGGGCGAAAATGGTGAAGAAAACGGAGTTGAAACGAGAAAGATATGAAGAAAACAAGAAAATGAGAAAGAGCTCCACTGTGGGCCACGGTCTGGACCGTGGGCCACGGTCCAACTGATAAAAAAACGACAGTTTACATCGTACCGTGGCGTTCTGGAGACCGTGGAGACCACCGTGGGCCACGGTGCGGAGCTGTAAATGCCGAAAATATTTGTTTTTATTCCATTTTTGGGTGTCTTTTCATCTATCTAACACTTTGGAACGACTATGGGCGATTTTTGGGTCCAAGAACAAGACTTTGGTGATTATAATCATTTGTTTGGGTTTATGATTCGTTCAATTATCTTAATTGAGGTGATGATTAATCAAACGATGTGTGGCTAGTACTCTTTATGTTCTCCCCCGAATTGTAAGGTTTTCTAATTGGATATTGGTTAATCGTTTATGTTATTGATGAGGTAGTATTTTGATCATATGATTATTTTGCTATGGTGATTGTGTGTTTGTTTTGTAATTGTTAGTATGGTATAAATTCGTGTTCTTGACTATCCGTTTTTGGTGCCATAGGCAATCAAGATTTAGTAGAAGAGAATTAGGGTTAACAATACTAAACTGATTTTTGAGTGACAACCTTGCGTTTTTGTAATCCAAGTACTTAGTCCTCTCTTATCACATCCAAACGCATTTTCACGAACTATAATTGTGTAGTTCATTTCACAAGTAAACATTAACTTTATCAACATTGGAAACCTGAAATCGGGAGAGAGCATTGTTTCTCTATTGTTTAAAACTTGTTTAATTATTTCAATTATTTTCATTAATCAAAACCAAACAACCAACTATTTGAATTTACTTTTGCATTTAGTTTAATTTAGATGAATAACAAAACTACTTGGTAACACTATTTTCACAAACTTCCTGTGTTCGATACCCGCTTACCGCTATCTAGCTAGTTGTATTCGGTTTATTTTGAGTGAGTCTTCGACCTCACGTCATAATGTTCCACTTATTTTATCTTTCTAGAGAACAATCACATATTGGTAATAAGTTTAAGAAGCATTCGATTCCAAAGATTAAAAAAAACATTTACTAGAGAAATGGAGCAACTAATGAATATAGTCAAGTTGAAGTCATAGTAAAATAGGCATCTTAGGAAACACTCATCATAGTGGTTCTAAATGAACCTCATGTACCAAACATTAACTTGATCTTAGTAACTATATCATGTTTAGATAGGTATGAAATTGAAATAAAATCTACATAGATAATACCTTGTATAATATGTATCGCTAGAAACAATATGAGGATTAGTAATTAATGCATTATGAATGTAAAAGTATAGATGGTTGGCGAAAATAGAAAGAAACAAATGAGGCAAAGCTAACTTTTATCGCAAAACGGAAGTTTTCATACTACTAGTTTATGTGCCTAAGGTTATATAACCTGTAGCATATAAACAAGTCTTATATGCGAAATCATTATGTGAAAGAATGAAACTAAGGGTTATGAAACAAAACCAGTAGCACAAGGATTCATGTTATCTTATGGTAGTTTCAAAGATTTTTTGGTATCTCACTGGTTTGTTGATACAAAAAGTTGAATTCATCTATGGCTTTATAATACATGTCTCACTTGGTACCAAAATGTACATGAAACTATTTAAAGTATTCAAATTGTTAAATCACATAAAGTAAGTTCTCGAAAACATTATACTTGTTATATAGATATAGATATGGATACAAATACTTTATGATTATTATATACGTTGATAATTAACTTGAAAACACTAAGACAACTGAATGCTTAAAATGTATTTTGAAATGACAAACTTTCGTATGTAACATCTCAAGATTTCAAATAATAATATTTTATATATTATTTCGTATAAGGGAAAAGTTTACTTGGGTTAATAAATAAATAATAAGGAGGGAAGATAAGTAGGCTAATTAAAGAGAATTGATCATGGACTAAAAAGGAAAGATGTGTCTTAGGTCCATGGGCTTAAGGGAGTATAAATACCCCTTAAACCCTAAATCTTTCCATTTCCATCCATCTTATCCATGTTACACCTTAAAACACACACTTAGGCCAAACAATCCCTCCTTAGCCGCCGACCACCATCCGAACCCAAAACCAAGCTTTGTAATATTGAATCTTCGATCATACAAGTAAGCTAGCAAGTCCTAGATCACGTACCAAGCTAAACACGGTTCGGAGAGAATTCTAAAGGTATGTTTTAAACTTAAAGGTTACATTTTTATGAACGTTTCGTCATGAAACTTGACCCTAGAGTAGAGCGGGTCTAGATGTTTCATAAAAATACAAACTTGATGATTAAAATGGACTCATAAGTATAAACGGTTCATAAAGGAAACCCTAGATCTAGCCTAGAACGTTTTAACCCTATAAAGGTTTAAGCTTTATGTCTAAAACGGGTTAGATCTTGAAGCTGCGATGGTAATGGGTGTAAAACAGTTATGAATGATGGTAAAAAGGGGTTAAAAGCTCATAATTTGAACCTTAAAACAGTACCTGAGCAAGGTTAAAACATAAAAAATGAAATGATGAGCTGAACTGGGTGTTCTCGGCCAAGTTTGAGGGTTATCGGCCAACCCATGTCCTCGGCCAGATATGGGATCTCGGTCAATGAGAGTTCTCGGTGATCTGGGTTTCTCGGTCAACATGAGATCTCGGTAAAACCTGAGTTCTAGGTCAGATCAGTGTTCCCAGCCATCTCTGTTCTCTGTTTGGATTTGGGCCTGAGTCCAGTTGGGCCCAGATACCATATTGGACAGTTGGGCCTGAACAGCTAAGCCCATATCTAATTTAAGATAAACTAGCCCATTGCCATGAACTAAACAAACAAGCCCAACTTAGGAAGCCCGTTGGTAAACCAAAATACCAACTTAATTAATTATACGGTTAAATAACATATATACATATTTAACAGTTAGCCGGGCTCAGTTAAGGAAGGGAATAACGATTAACGGCGAACGCAACAGGATCCAGGTGAGTTTCTAGCCCCATTCCTTGTTATGTTTTCGGGGCTGTGTGCATACTCGATGTGCTAGTTAATACACTTACCTTAAATGGTAAGTGTATTCCATGTATGATTTATGTGATAGATATTATGTTATGTATGTGAATGAAAGCTTGTCGGTACGTAAACGATCTTCGGACATCGCACGCATTGACAAGGGAGGTATGTATATGAAAGATGGATGTGTATGATACACACACACACACATATATATATATATGTGTGTGTTTGTACGACATATGAATATGTATGAATGATTAAAGAAAATATATGTATGTTACGGGTATGTAAAGACAGTATGTACGAAGATGAAGAAATAAGGGATCAGACCCTAATAATATCTGAGATAGAGAAGAAAGGGATCTGTAACATTCGTTACTTTTCAAACCCGAAAACCCGACCCATTTTAAATTTTCGGTTTTGTTCTATTTAAAGTTATGTATATATATTTCAAAATTGTTTATGTATTTTTATATTGAATTCGTTAAACCAATCTGTTTCGTCGTTTCAATGTATTCGTAAATATCATTCGATAATTTAATAACAATTATGACACTTTATTGTCATTATTAGTTCATGTTCTATTTCGTGTAATTCATTAACGAAATTTCAAGTTTTAACATGTTACTTAATCGAGTTACAAACTATCCGAGTATAATAAGAAAATAATCCAACTTGGTAACTTTTATCACCTTTATATAATACCTAAAAGCATAAGGTTTAAATTGTAATTAAATCTTTCTTTTATGATTTAATATATCTTGAAACATGAAGGACCAATGTGTAAATATAATTAAAATATTATAATTTTAAATTCCCAGCCCTCAACCCCTCTGTTCCCGTTCGTTTTTTCGACCAGAAATCCGGCCACCGGTTTCCGGCGCTGATGGTCGAGTATTTTGTACATATATTAGTGTATTAATTATGTAGTTTTATTGAGTATATTTTTAGAACTTTGGTACTTCATACGTGCTTTTGTATTTCAGGTAATTGATCGTTAAAGATGCTAAATGCGAGACCTGTACGAGCATGGAATGATATCTCAGGAAGACCGAAGCATGATTTGATGTCTTGGGAAGTGTTACAAGGATTCGGGAAGAGTATAGATGAGAAATCATAAGCCAATGCTAAAACTGAACAAGATGGGTTGACAAAATACGACCTTGAAGTAAATATCCTGAGCTAGAAAATGAGTTACGGGAGCCATAATATATGAACTTTGGGTTTCTCGACGTGAGGAATCCAAATATGAGGTTTTCTTAGGTCGCGGTACGCGACAGGTAGGGTCTATGGCGATCGCGATACGCGATGGTCTTAAAAAACGTGAAAAAACGGATTTTGACCTATATCTTCTATTTTATAGAACCCTAATCAGGAGGGACGACCAGCAGCAGCTATTAGGTGATTTTGGGTGAATTCCAGGGCTACCAATAATCTCTTGATCAATCCTAATGGTCTTCCTCATCATAATTGAAGATCTATCAATGACGATGCGCGGCTAGTCTTCTCCGAATCATACCTGGGATGTAAAGTTTGTAACAATTTCAGTTTCCTCATGTGACTAAGAACATTTATGTATAACTGTTTATGGCTAATCTATGATTATTGATGTTTAGTATTTCTGCGTGTTCAATCGGTTTAGGTTTACGTTGATCTGAACGATTAGTTACCAGTTGCTATAATAATTGATCATAGGGTTGTTTGATTAGGTTGAATACGAAAAAGCATATAATTGCCCTTAACTGAGTCACACTGGCAGGGAAAGTTTGATAACCAGTGCCGTGTGTAAAGCAATTATTGTTGCCTAAGGTTTTTTCTAGTTGATCAGTCTGTAGTTAACCGTTAATGATTAATCTGTTAGGTTGCATGAGATTACTGTAAGTTACCTACTTGAAGTCCCAGGTGTGATTTGTTTGTTAACTGCTTAATACTCGTTTACTTGTTCGTTGCTTAGTTCTTTAAATTCAAACTATTGTTTGTGTGATCAGCACTAAAAAATCATTCACTTCATAATTAGAAATCTGTTACACGAATACATTGACCACATACTCCTTGTGATACAATACCCTACTTGCTCTAACTATTTAGAATAATTAGGTTTTTGATTGACTCAAACGACGGTCATCAAAATGGCGCCGTTACCGGGGAGTTAGTGCGTTTAGTGTTTTTCGTGTTATTTGATTTTTGTGTTTAATTTTAATTTTAATTTTAGTTTTAATTTTGTTTTCAATTTTTATTTTAAATTTTATTTATCTGTATTTTACGCGGGTTGTGTTAGTTGTGCAGATTACAGGTTTATGCACACCCGCCATTCGGGTCGACAGTCTCCGTTAATTTACGAGCCCGAAATAGTGAGGTTAGCTCGGCAGATCCGAGTACAAAACAGAAATTTAGAAATGGCAGACCAGAACCAGAACCAACACGAAAACCAGAACCAGAACAATAACCAAAACCAAGACCCACTCCCACAAACTAACGCGTTTCACCCAGACAACATACCTGACCTACTAGACTTCAATAACCAAAATGACCAAAATCACTCAGCTCGTGCTTCCAGAACCCGAAACCAAAACCCAAGACGAAACCTAAACCTCAACTTTGACCGAGCCGGACCATCTGCTCCAAATAATAACCCCAACCGCCGAGTTCGGATAAATATCGATGATTTTCAACCGAGTGTCCCGACAGAAGAGGAAGACGAAGGGGAAAATAATAATGGAAACGAAGGTTTGGAGATTGATAATGAGGTAGACAGATGGGTTAGAAATAATCGGGCAGTTGAGCCCGAGAAAGCACGTTTTGAGCAGGAAGATGTGGGTTATGGTAATCGGGGTGAAGAGGTAGATGTAACATTCGTCAATTTTCGGACCCGAAAACTCGACCCATTTAGTTTTTCTTTTAATCTATTAAAATTTTAAAATATATTTGTTTTATTATAAATATATGTTACTTTTATTAAGTTTATATACATTTAAACCAATTCCAAAACTTGAGGGGCCGATTCTGTCAAATTCCCAAACTTCCATCTTGTCTTCCTTCCCTGTCACGTATCTGCAGCCCCCCACCCCATTCACGAATTTGACCAAGGTCAAAACCCATATAATCAGCCGATAATCGAGGGATTGATGATAATTCTGGTTCTCTAAGTAACGCGTAATCAATTTATATGGTAAGAACAACTAATTAACAGCTAATTGAGAGTCATTCTCGCATTAACAACCTGCGGACCAAAGGACACCAAAAAGCTGTAAATACACAATCTCAATACAATTAAACTCGTACACAGCTCACTCAAGCTATCGCAATCTGAACCCCGATGCTTAATTATACAATATCAACCTCTTGATCTTCGTTTTTACCCCCCTTAGCGCCGGCCTGGTTCTGTCCAATTAACCCATCATGGTTCATCGTACGAGGCTTTGATTTTGCTACCTCTCGAGCGCGATGCTTATTCTCCTACCAATCTTAACGTATATTAGTTGGTTGCTTATTCTCTAAGGTGAGTTTACATACCCTTTTTTTCCATCTTTTATATTTTGGGGGTAGCATGTATACTATATTCAAGTTTACTTATGTTTTATTCCACATCTATTCAAAACACAATTCAATATATGTTTATGTGTGATTATTGCATGTTATATGATAAATGCTCTATGTGCTTAATTGTTTATTTTATGTTTGGTGGTTGGTATCTCATCCTCATCTATCCTCATCTAGTATGATCATACATTTACCCAAGTACATTGATTTTGTATCGATAAGAACGGGTCCACATCTATTTAGTTGTTTACATTTTCATAGGAATTGTAATTCTCAACATTAACATATGAATTGTGGTTTTTATCTATATATATATAAATCAACTAAAACTTATGTATTCTCACCAACATTCGTGTTGACAAACTCTATTTTCGTACATGTTACAGGTACAAGTAGTTGATACTATTCAAGTTGGAAGACAATAGTTTGACCTTAGGATATTATTCAACATACAAGAATATGATATAATTGTTATAATTATTACATTGTGTACGTGCTTAATGTTAATGAAATTAAATATTTATTGTCGCTTTAATTAGTGTCTTTGAGCTACTGTCCAATCAATATGTTACGCCCTGGCATGTTCCGCCTTTGGTCAGGGTGTGACAGATTGGTATCAAAGCCGAAGGCTATAAGATAAGTGGTTAGATATAACGACCTAGTAGCATGCTTAGGGTCCCTATACGTGATATGCCTTTACGTGTTTGCACCTTGAATTATATTATTGATTGCAGTAGCTTAAATAGTATTTAATGATTTAATATTATTCTTGTACACAAAAGCACACACTTAATCCGAGGCTATGCCTCACTCTCAAAATTGTTTTTTAAAACTTTTGGTCGATTTAAAAAAAAATGGGAAATTCCTTAAGAAATCCCGCCATTTTACTCCCCTCTCCTTGAGGATGATTCGTAGGACGCATAAATCTCAATCAACCGCGAGACCTGGTTGCCTTCCTGGAGTGTTCGGTAAGGGTGTGGAACATTAGTCCAAAGCATATCACGCCAAACGTACCCGAATCTGCTACCCTCATTGTATCAAACGTGGTCATGTGACGATCACACTCTTAAATCAACGATGAGATTTTTGTTTAAATTTTCTTTTTATTTTGTTAAGAATGAAATTTTTTTTATCAATTTTATCAATACTCTAAGTTAAGGTTATTAAAATTTTATCTTGTATTCTCATGAATTTTCACAAAACTCGAAATTTCACATAGTTATACAACTTTCCTTTTTTTTCCAAAACATAATAAACTTTTCACGTGTCGTCATTGTAGCATGTCTTCTTCCTGCCTTATCAACCGTAACCGTCGCACCAGCAACTCGGGCCGTAGCATGTCATCCCGCATCGCCAAGGGAATTGTGGAAGCCCTCCCAACAATCATCTCTCAATTGCAAACTGTGAATACTTCTTCATCATCCACTACTTCGAACCCAATTGCTAACCCCTTAAACAATCAAGAGTGCCAACCCGCCCGAATACCACGGTATCGACGGTGCTACCATTCTCCTCCAATGGTTCGAAGAAATGGAGAGCATATTCCTCCAATGTGAATGTCCCGAGGACAAGAAAACCAATTACGCCTCGAGCAAGCTTAAGAAGAATGCCCTCAATTGTTGGAATGGTGAGAAGCGCACTCTTGGCGCTGAGGTTGCCATGGCCTTGCCATGGGATGACCTCAAGAAACTTATGCTCAAGAAGTTCTGCCCGAAACATGAGATTCGGAAGTTGTAAGAGGAATTTTGGAATTTGAAACAAGAAAGTGGTAATGACATCGCCCACAATGATCGTTTCC
This sequence comes from Bidens hawaiensis, assembly GCF_021521415.1. Lineage (NCBI taxonomy): Eukaryota > Viridiplantae > Streptophyta > Magnoliopsida > Asterales > Asteraceae > Bidens > Bidens hawaiensis. The sequence continues at coordinate 200,900 of NW_027492710.1, read as the reverse complement.
ATGAACTGAGCCTTCTCATTCCCCACATGGTCACACCACTGGAGCGTGCAATCGACAAGTACATCTCGGGTTTGCCTATGGAAATCCAAGACTCTGTTCTAAGTCGTGACCCTCAAACGCTCCATGATGCCATCACCCTAGCCGGTACCCTCACTGAGAACCACGTTAAGGCCGGGACCTTGACGCGGAAAAATTCCAAAAAGCCCAATGATAAGCCTGCATCCGAGCCCACCAAGGAACCCAAGCCCGAATCTCCCAAACCCGAGTCTTCTAAGCCTGAATCCTTCAAGCACAATAACAACAACTCTCCCCACTACCGCAACAATAAAAGAAAGTCCAATTCCCAAAACTATGTTCTGGCCCAACCACAAGCCCAACTCACCAAGAAACCCTACACAGGACCCCACCCATTATGTGATACGTGTAACTTTCACCATTCGCCTAACCTCAAGTGTCGACAATGCACCCATTGCAATCGATTTGGTCACCACTTTACCACATGTCGTGAACGCAACCAACCTTTGATGCAACCATTTACCTCACCTCTTACCCAAACCTTACCTTATGCTCAACCGTTTACTCAAGCACCCTCAACTATTAGAGCTTGTTACAATTGTGGAGACCCTAGCCATTTTCGCAATGCATGCCCAAGACTCGCACACATGAACCAAATTCAATCCTACCCAACTCAAACCGCTCAATATCAAGCCTACCAAGCCCAAGTAAATCAACTTCAACCAATCCAAGCTCAACCCATCCAAGCAATTCAAGCCCAAACCATTCAACAAGTTCAAGTCAACCAAACCCCAATCAACCAACCAGCCTCAAGTGACCAAGCTACTCAAGGGAAAGTGTGTTACATCAACGGTTCCCAAGTCTAAGCCTAACCCTTTATGAAGACATGCTACGCAAAAGACGCTTATTTTATTTAGTTCTTTTCATTTAAATCTAATGTATTAACTTCATTAAATCTCTAGTTTTATGATGAATAAGAATTATGGTTATTTATAATGGTATTCAATCTCTTATTTATTCCTATCTTGTCGTTTATTACACTATTTATTGTTACACAATTTATTATCATGATTTAAGTGGTCTATGACCGGTTATTCACCGTGATTATGTGCATGGTGATGTGCATAGTTATCTAATAGTACCGTATTTGTATCATAAACTACCTATGACCGATTTCCTACAAACGTGTTGGAAATTGGGACTATGAACATGTGTTGTACATAGTTATCTAATAGGAGTCACATGTACAAATTTTATTTTTATTTTTGATATTTTAATGCATGGCTACCCGAACCCTCCAAACTCACCTCATCCTCATGGTACTCTTATCTCATCTCATCAGTTTTATAATCTTGGTTTCAAACCTTATCTATTATTATACTCATAAGTCATGTGATTTGTTTGTTGTGTGAACCTATTTATTATTACGTGAATTTTCTCGTCATCTCAAGTATTTTCTTTACATCGTATGTGTAAGTTACTTATATAATTTTAAAAATTTTCCTCTATCTGTTTATTTCATTTGTTGTTATTACTCTCGATGGTTAACTTCAACAATTTCGTCATTTTTTTTAGTTATTTATGATCATTAAATTTCCCTTATTTATATGTTCATTGTTCTCAATCAAATGATTCTATTTAAATGTAAAAAAAATGAATTTTTATTTTACCCATGTTTTCAAACTCACACAACGGGACGAACCATGTGCATCATGCGACGATCTAAATAATTATGAGTGCACGCATAATTATCAAAATCCTCGCATGGAACTCATGGTGAATACGGTTGTGTGTCATAACTCGGAACCCAGGGTGATTTTGGGTAACGATACAAATGTCGTTGTGATAAAGGTATGGTGGATACGCCGACGGTACATGCTATATATAAGTGTACTTATCATACTTTTCCATTTGTAGCGTTATTCAGGTCATTCGAAGATCTGCGTTAAATTATTTAAAAAAAAAATTTTCTTAGACTCTTACTTTCTTTCTTTATGTTATGGTTTTTCTGTAATTTCGGGACGAAATTTTCAAAAGTAGTGAATACTGTACCATTAGTCAATTTTCGGACCCGAAAACTCGACCCGTTTAGTTTTTTTTTTAATCTATTAAAATTTTAAAATATATTTGTTTTATTATAAATATATGTTACTTTTATTAAGTTTATATACATTTAAACCAATTCCAAAACTTGAGGGGCCGATTCTGTCAAATTCCCAAACTTCCCTCTTGTCTTCCTACCCTGTCACGTATCTGCAGCCCCCCACCCCATTCACGAATTTGACCAAGGTCAAAACCCATATAATCAGCCGATAATCGAGGGATTGATGATAATTCTGGTTCTCTAATTAACGCGTAATCAATCTATATGGTAAGAACAACTAATTAACACCTAATTGACAGTCATTCTCGCATTAACAACCCGCGGACCAAAGGACACCAAAACGCTATAAATACACAATCTCAATACAATTAAACTCGTACACAGCTCACCCAAGCTATCGCTATCTGAACCCCGATGCTTAATTATACAATATCAACCTCTTGATCTTCGTTTTTACCCTCCTTAGCGCCGGCTTGGTTATGTCCAATTAACCGATCACGGTTCATCGTACGAGGCTTTGATTTTGCTACCTCTCGAGCGCGACGCTTATTCTCCTACCAATCTTAACGTATATTAGTTGGTTGCTTATTCTCTAAGGTGAGTTTACATACCCTTTTTTTCCATCTTTTATATTTTGGAGGTAGCATGTATACTATATTCAAGTTTACTTATGTTTTATTCCACATCTATTCAAAACACAATTCAATATATGTTTATGTGGGATTATTGCATGTTCTATGATAAATGCTCTATGTGCTTAATTGTTTATTTTATGTTTGGTGGTTGGTATCTCATCCTCATCTATCCTCATCTAATATGATCATAAATTTACCCAAGTACATTGATTTCGTATCAATAAGAACGGGTCCACATCTATTTAGTTGTTTACATTTTCATAGGAATTGTAATTCTCAACATTAACATATGAATTGTGGTTTTTATCTATATATATAAATCAACTAAAACTTATGTATTCTCACCAACATTCGTGCTGACAAACTCTATTTTCGTACATGTTACAGGTACAAGTAGTTGATACTATTCAAATTGGAAGACAATAGTTTGACCTTGGGATATTATTCAACATACAAGAATATGATATAATTGTTATAATTATTACATTGTGTACGTGCTTAATGTTAATCAAATTAAATATTTATTGTCGCTTTAATTAGTGTCTTTGAGCTACTGTCCAATCAATACGTTACGCCCCGGCATGTTCCGCCTTTGGTCGGGGTGTGACAGTAGAATAGTCGTTTAATCGAAAACAGGCTGAACCAGTTAACAGAAGCGGAAGGGGTTGAGACAGGGTGAATCGGGCGGAACGACCCGAGAGAGTTCGTGGTATTCCGGTTAACCGGGGCGGTTTGGGAAACCCCGGGGTGCTTAGGAGGAATTTTATGGCTCCGGTTCAAGGTGTTAACAGTCGGTTCAGACCGGCTATCTCGGACGGAGCATCCTCGTTGGTCCCACAGGAACGAATGCAGGTACTGCAAACTTTTAAGTCCCTGCCATCTTACATTAACATCGTTCCTCATTTCCACGGGTTGGCTTCGGAAGATCCGTATTCACACTTGACCGATTTTTTGGCTATTTGCGGATCTATTGGTGATGGTACGTTCGATCAGGATAAAGTCCGGTTGCGATTATTCCAGTTTTCCCTAAAAGACAAAGCAAAACTCTGGTTTAATTCACTACCGATGCACAGTATCAGAAATTGGGCCGAGATTCAGCAGGTGTTTCTAAACGAGCTTTATTCACAATCGAAGACTACCGAGGCCCGTTCAGACATTCGCAACTTTTCACAGTTATTTGGTGAGTTATTTCACGAAGCCTTTACCAGGTATAAAGACATGATCAAGAAATGCCCACATCACCAAATCGAACTGTGGGAACTGGTAAAGTGCTTTGTTGATGGATTGACATACGAGGCCGAAATAATCTTAACGCCTCGTGTAATGGTCTGTTGCTGAATCAGCCTGAGGAAGATGATTGGGATTTTCTAGAGTTTATGTGTGAAGATTCGAAATCTGAAGCAGCAGCTGAAAGACGAAGATGAGGTAATTCATCAAGGTCAGTTAAGTCAGTTGCGAGTGAGTCTAAAAGAATTACTGAGTTGGAACGTGAACTGGCTGAGTTGAAAAAAGGCAAGAAAAAAGAGGTCGAGAAAGTTGGTGTTAAATTCACGGTTTGTAAAGATTGTGGTGAACTCGGGCATAAGGCAGAAAATTTCCCCGAGTATTATGATGATGAGGAGGATGACACCGAGGAAGTTAATTATACTTACGGGGATTACAAAGGCCAAGGGTTCAATTCGAACACATATCACCCGGGCCTGAGGAATCACCCAAACTTTCGTTACGGGAACACATCTTCACATTTGAACCCGAGCTTTCAGGGAACAAGCCAGAACATGTCGCAGGGTGATTACCGCAAGGGCGGTTATCAGCAGCAGCAAGGTTCGTATGATCATAATCGGGGGTATAACAGAGACAGTAACCGGGGTGGAAATTCATCGGGTAATCATGACCAACAGAGGGGGTCCTCGGGAAATTCGGATGAGTCGGTGCACTCAAATTTGGATGCGTTGCTGAAGGTTATGACTGATCATAAAGCTGAAACAAAGCATAAGTTCGAGTTACGAGATAAGTCGTTAGAGGAAATGATGAAGCAGATCGGTCAGCTCGCTTCAGATGTGTCAAAGTTACAGAAGAACACGAGCCAACTCCCGAGTGACACCACAGTCAACCCGAACCATTACTGCTCAAGCTCCAAGAAGGGAAACAATGTGCACATCAACGCTATAAGTCTTTTACCTCATTTTTAAATTTCTGTTGTTGAAGTTGATTCACCACCACAGTTTGTTGAGGGGGTGGTGGAAGATTTTAGTGGTGAAAGTGATTGTGTCGGTCAAAATGAATCAATTTTCCAAAATGAATCAGAACCAAAAACATATGAAATGTCTTTTTGTGAAAATTGCACATGTGAAAGATGTTTAAATGGTAAATTGACCAACATGAAAGATGAGGAGGTAGAGAATAATACCACCTCAAGTAAACTCCAAGACCCGGGAGTGCCACTTTTATCAATTCAAATTGGGAAATTTAAAACTGATCAGGAACTTCTAGATCTTGGAGCATGTGTTAGTATCATGCCTGGTAGTTTATATGATCAGTATGAATTTGGCCCATTAGAAAGGGTAAACACCATCATGGTGTTGGCGGACCAAACTCATACACTTCCACGGGGCATGGTGACTAATGTAATGGTTCAGGTGGAGGAATTTTTATACCCAGTTGACTTTCTTGTACTTGACTATGACAAACGTGTGAATAATACACAACCGCAAGTCATATTGGGTAGGCCATTCCTTGCCACAGCACATGCGGTAATTGATTGTGCTAAGGGGATATTGGAGATTAAGTGTGGGGATCGTGATAAACGGTTACCATTGTTTGAAAATGCTACTAACCATGTTGTTGACAAGTGTGAATCCTTGAGAAAGGATCACACAAAAGAGAAATGTTTTGTGACTGACAGGAATGAGCTAAAGAGTAGCATGAAAAAGAAAGGATGGAATGAGATGTTGCATGGAGTTAGAGATGGTGAGGAAGCAACTACAAGAAAGGGAAAGAAGACGAAAAAGAAAGAGGTAAAGAAACCGCTAGACGTAAATGAAAAATGGCAGGATCATGGCGTTCCAAAAGGTTGGGAGGAATCTCTTGAGGAGCGTGCATGTAACGAGAAGGCTGCACGTGGGCAGGCTAGACGCCCACCTTGAATGTCATCAAATTTTCAAAAGGGTGGTATTTGTACATTTTGTATATTTTTAGTTTACATTTTTTTTATTTATTACTAATTGTATTTCAAGCGTACCATCATAGCAAAAGCTAAGTGTGGGGATACCGCTCCACCAGAAAATGAGGTTTCAGTTAAGCGACCCATAGTGCTTTCATGTTCATTTTGATGTGGTTAATCCAGGTACGTGTATATTATGTTGTAACCGAACTTTGTGGGTGTAGTTCACTATAAACCCTCACGAGACCTCACTCGTCCTCCCGGGCTACCGGGGGGTTTACAAGGCTTGTTGCATACGCAAAATGCAATCGTGATTCCTACAAAAGTGAGTTAGGTCTTTTAATGTTTTTAACAAATTAACAGAATTTATTATGATACGACTTAATTTGGCTCGGTAATTGTTTTAATAAAATTAACAGAAAATCATTTTCATAACTCGTAAAAGACCTATGTCTTACACTTGTGAGAAGCTTGTAACATCCCGTTTAATAGTTTCGGTTAATAAATGAAATACAAATTATATTGACTCGGGCTAGTGTTGGGTTAAATGGATATGGGTTATGGGCTTGGGCTATGAAAGAAGGAAGAAAGGACCATAGGCTTAAGCCCATGATCCATAATTATATAAGTCATAAATGCCCATTAATCATTCATTTCAACATTACATACACCTCCCAAAACACACACACTTAAGCTCTCTCTCTCTCCAGCCTCTCTCTAGCCGAAATATAGAAGAAGAAACCGATCCCGATCCAAGGTATGATAGTATTTTGTTATATGAGCTTAAATCCGTTAGTTATGGTCACGAAACGACGAGGCGACACCGTTAAACCGTTTAAGTCACGAGATCCGGGTGGAATCGGGTATAAACCGAACCTATGATGAGCTTAGGGGTCACCCTAGCACAGATCTGGATCGAACGGGACGAAAAACGGCGAAAAATGAGTTAGAACTCGTTTTTCCGGTGAAAACCCGATTTTCCGGCAAAGGCAGCGCCGGAAAGGCGGTGCCGGAATAGTGGTACGAGGATAAGGAATGTCAGGGAATGTTCAGACATTCCCTGACCTAACCCTAGTTCGCTATGGGAACTTAACGAATTGAAGGGTGATTCGTTAGTTAATTCGCATAAGGGAGCACGACGAACTAGCCTTAGTTCGTCTCTGATTCGTTAGGGGAAAGGGATAACGAATTACCTTTGATTCGCTATGATGAGTTCGTATAAGGATCAGTTCGTTAAGGTCCAATTCGCTATATGGACCAGTTCGTGAAAGGGTCCAATTCGTCATAAGGACCAGTTCGCTATAATGTTTGATTCGTTACAAGCCGGATTCGTTATAATAGTTAATTCGCTATGAACTCCCATTCGATAAGGACTGAATAACAAATCAGAAGTTTAATAAATAACAGACGAGTCCCTGGACTTAGAAAAAGAATGATTTAATTACAAAGAAGCCCTTGAACATTTTAAGTTAGCAAATTTATAATGATTCAAAATCCTAATGGAAAATGTGTTAAGACAGTTAATGAAAATAAAATCTTTCCAAGCTGACCTGGCAGCTTAACCCCAGCCAGGGGCTCTGCCCCTTGGACCCCGCTAGGGGCTGCCGCCCCTAGAACCCAGCTGCCAGGGGCGCTGCCCCCGAACCCCCGTTCGTTGAGGGTAATAATTAAACTAGAAATGCGATATGTGTAGTGATAGTTTACTGAAACGTATAATTATTATACAGTTAGTCGTGCACAGCTCAAGAAGGGAATAACCGTAACGGTGAACGCAACCACATTGAGGTGAGTTTCTAGCCCCACTTCCTTGTTATGTTTTCGGGGCTGTGTGCATACTCGATGTGATAGTTAATACACTTACCTTAAGTGGTAAGTGTATGCCTTGTATGATTTATGTATGATGATTGCTTGACGGTGCGTGAACGATCTTCGGATATTGCATGTACCGTCAGGTGGTAGCTAAAGATGTGATTGCCATGTATGATGTAAGATAAGATGCATGTATGAATATATATGATGTATGTATAATGTATGTATGATATGTTAATGGTACGTGAACGCTCTTCGGAGATTGCACGTATTGTCAGGAAAAGTATTTAAGAACAGGTATAGTATGAAGCTATGGAAGAAACGGTACCGAACCCTAATAATATTCGAGGATGAAGGGTACCGGACCCAAATAATATCCGAGGATGAAGGGTGACCGGACCCTAATAATATCCGAGGATGGAGGGTACCGGACCCTAATAATATCCGAGGTATGTAGGGTGAAATGCCCTTTATAATGTATGGTTAGATATGAATGTGTATGGACGAATGCTGAACATGATATGTATGTAATGCGTACCTTCGGGCACGTATATGTGTATGAAAAGTAAGTTATGTGATTAACTAGAACTCACTCAGCGTAACTGACTTTTAGTATGCACGCAGGCAAATAGGTTGAGGCAGCTCACGTGACTGGAGACACATGGCTTGGAATCGAAGATACTGGCATCTCGGAGAAATGTTGTGATGTTTTAAAGACTATGTTTTGTTTTAATTGACTACGAATGTTTTATAAGACATGATTTGATGTTTATGTAAAATGTTATGGTTGAAGTTTAATTATTCCGCGAAAGTTTTTATTAACTCTGATATTTAGAACTGCGTTTATGAGTAAATCCAACGTACAAAGTAGGGCTACCGGTAACGGGGCCTTACAAAGCTTGCTTCTACACGTCTCGAGATTTTGCAGGTTCGGTTGTCAGTTTTGTACTTGGTCGAGACGAGAGTATACGAGGGTTTATGAGAGTTCGCGAGCCGACTGGTCCACTTCCAATCTCATTGATATCAGGTGATTTCGGTTTCATAATTTATTTTGTCTTATTAGTTTAAATGTTAAAAGTGTAATTGTATATTTGATTGGAGAACCGTCACATTTGAGCCCCGAATTTAAAATTGTTGAACAGTCAAAAAGTCAAGTTCTACCCCCGTCCCTTAAATGTTCATTAATTGTTTAAATATTTTAACATTGAGGATAATGTAAACCTCAAGTGTGGGGATGGGGGAAATTTGAAAATTTTAGCCCGATAGTACCTCGAAGAGTGTTCAGAAACCAAAGTTATTAACTGTTTATTATTGTCATTAATGCCAAGTTATAGGTTTCTGATCATGGTTGATTTTTCAGCTTCTCGATTGTTTTACTCACGAATGTTTTCAAAAAGAGAAGTTGAAAATGGAGTCGTTTAGGCGGGGATAACGAGTCAAGGGGACGGGTATACATGTTTCATATCGGCAACCCATTATTCCAGACATATTATGAGATGGCCCCCTATACTTAATACACATATTATATAATAGATATAAAACATGTCTTACACCATTGATTGAGGGAAACCGGTATGTTTTACAGAGTTAGAACTTGCTTGTCACATGATTATCGAGATCTTAATACCACCACCTGTATGGAGATTAGGATTTTAGAAAACCTTTACATACACTTTTCCTCCACTAAATAAATTTCCTTACCCGACAATATCCCCCCTAGGAGTCCGTTTGGACCTAATTCCTGTTTATTTGCTAAACCAGACATTACACACCATTTCAGCCTTGGCCGTCACTTTATTTTAACCATATGTGATGAAATCCAGTTTGTTATCGAGTTGTATATAGTCAGTTGTTGAGCATAGTACACAATGTATGTATGTCTCGGTTGAGTTGTAAATATGTGTTTTTCAGAGTTGTGTAATTATTTGCTTCAGTGTATTGTCTATCAGTTGGTAAAAAACAAAAAACAAAAAAAACAAAAAACAAAAAAAAGAAACAAAAAAAAAGCCAAAAAGAAAGTCAGTTCTTATTCAGTTATGTATTAGCAGTCTGTTTATTTTTGATTAGTTGTTTGTGTATTTGTAAACTGGGTTACATCCACCTTATTCACTAAATATGCCTATTCCGCACCCAACCTAAGCCCCAGCAAAACCTTAGTCCGAGTCTTTATGCAACCGGTGGGTAATGGGTGGAGATAAGACTGGTCTGCAAGCTTATTAAGTTGTGACTCATATTCGGTATTTGAGGGCAGAGACATATACTGGCACATTTTTTGCTAGTCCAGATATTAAACCGAGAGGAGTGTTGATAGTGTGAGGGGTATGAACATGTATGCTTTAACCGGAAACAAAGTACACTCGTCTGGACGGATCTATTGTTTTTATTATAGTACTTAACCGTATTTGTGGGATGTCAATCTAGAAAGTGTCAGTCTGAGAAACTGGGTATAACCTTAAACCTTACTAGTATTAATGGCGATAATTCACAAACCTATGATGGAGGTTAAGGTTTACTTTAGGGTTTTGCTTGAGGGCAAGCAAAAGATAAGTGTGGGGATGTGATGGTCAGGTATTTTGAATATATATTAGTGTATTAATTATGTAGTTTTATTGAGTATATTATTAGAACTTTGGTACTTCATACGTGCTCTTGTATTTCAGGTAATTGATCGTTAAAGATGCTAAATGCGAGACCTGTACGAGCATGGAATGATATCTCAGGAAGACCGAAGCATGATTTGATGTCTTGGGAAGTGTTACAAGGATTCAGGAAGAGTATAGATGAGAAATCATAAGCCAGTGCCAAAACTGAACAAGATGGGTTGACAAAATGCGACCTTGAAGTAAAACGAGCAAATCCTGAGCTAGAAAATGAGTTACGGGAGCCATAATATATGAATTTTGAGTTTCTCGACGAGAGGAATCCAAATATGAGGTTTCTTAGGTCGCGGTACGCGACGGGTAGGGTCTATGGCCATCGCGATACGCGATGGTCTTAAAAAACATGAAAAAATGGATTTTGACCTATATCTTCTATTTTCCGAACCCTAATCAGGAGGGACGACCAGCAGCAGCTATTAGGTTATTTTGGGTGAATTCCAGGGCTACCAATCATCTCTTGATCAATCCTAATGGCCTTCCTCATCATAATTGAAGATCTATCGATGACGATGCTCGGCTAGTCTTCTCCAAATCATACCTGGGATGTAAAGTTTGTAACAATTTCAGTTTCCTCATGTGACTAAGAACATTTATGTATAATTGTTTATGGTTAATCTATGATTATTGATGTTTAGTATTTCTGTGTGTTCAATCGGTTTAGGTTTACGTTGATCTGAACGATTAGTTACCAGTTGCTATAATAATTGATCATAGGGTTGTTTGATTAGGTTGAATACGACAAAGCATATAATTGCCCTTAACTGAGTCACACTGGCAGGGACCGTTTGATAACCAGTGTCATGTGTAAAGAAATTATTGTTGCCTAAGGTTTTGTCTAGTTAATCAGTCCGTAGTTAACCGTTAATGATTAATCTGTTAGGTTGCATGAGATTACTGTAAGTTCCCTACTTGAAGTCCCGGGTGTGATTTGTTTGTTAACTGCTTAATACTCGTTTACTTGTTCGTTGCTTAGTTCTTTAAATTCAAACTATTGCTTGTGTGATCAGCACTAAAAAATCATTCACTTCATAATTAGAAATCCGATACACGAATACATTGACCACATACTCCTTGTGATATGATACCCTACTTGCTCTAACTATTTAGAATAATTAGGTTTTTGATTGACTCAAACGACGGTCATCAGGCGCCGGCAAGTAGTAAAATCTGCGTCTAACCTTCGTTTGATACGTTAATTTATCCCAAACGTCTTCTCCACTATTGTTAAACATTAATATACGATTTATTTCGTCATTAACAACCCACATAACTCGTATTAATCGCCCGAATCATCGGATTATACTTAAAATTTTAATAACTCGCATTTAACGTTATACGCTCCAATTTCTCTTATAAATAAGCTTCTAATCTTCGCCTAAACTCGTCCCTAACATCAAACTGATCTAACTTACACTCTGTATTCGCGTTTTGCCCCTCCAAGTACGATTCCGGCCAACCCGTGGTTCACCTTCAATCAATAACATTTCCAGGTAATTAATACATGATTTGTCATTGTTTCTGGCCGTCTAATAAAACCCTTAAACTTTATTGATCAAACATGGAACCAAATGAACGAATTGAAGCCTAGGGTTTGTATGAGGAAGATGATGACTTTGATGTTAGTTTATATAGTTTTTTTTGTTTCAGATCTATTAACAAATGAACAGCCTGGTCTATTGGTTAGCTTATGTGAGTGTGGGCAGAAAGACCCGTGATCGAACCCGGGTCAGCCCGTTTTTCCTTTTTATTTTCTTTTTAAATCATTTATTCTTTATATAATAACCAAACTAAGATCTATAAATTATATAAATCAAATAAAACGATATTAAGTTAAATAAAATTTGTTTTTAAACCATATTTATCATTAGTCACCTAAAAACCAATCTTTCAAACTTGTCAAAGGCTCGTTTAAACTCGTAAAACATTTGTATCTTTATTTATCGTCCGTTAGACCTTTAAAATTCGTTAACATATTCATTTGGTCAAAATATGATAACACTCAAAATTCCGTAACATTATAATATTCAAACTTGTTATTTATCTCGTAATGTAAAATAATATTAAATTAATAAATCGTTAATAATCCGTTAAAAAATAATATTATATCAACTTCATAAAATAATAAAACATACGTTAAACACTTCAAATTCCCGACAAACTGATTTATTTACTTTTATAAGTTGTTAGTTAATATTCAATTTTTGTACTTTTTGTAGGTTCCCTGGATGGATCGCACGAGATATCTCGATCTACTCAGGTGCGGAATCCCTGCGTAGATCGTTACGAGCGTAGAAAACGAATCAAACAAACACACGAATAAATGAACACACGTTATGTATTATAACTCAAACACGTGATGTAATATCATTGTTACAGACTCTCGTCCTCACGTTACAATGAACTCGATGAACAACGAACACTAAAACAAATTAACCACAAACAGCCGTAACCTAGGACTATTTATACACGACAACTTCGCCTGGCATGTTCAGGCGAAGTTGTCCATAACTTCGCTTGACTAACAAGTTCGCCTAGGCGAACTTGTTAACAACTTCGCTTAAGACATATATAAAACATAATTAACATTACAGACTCGATTACAGACACTAGACTATGAACTACTGACATTATGCACCAACAGACTCCCCCTTGGCAGTAGCTTCATGTCTTGATCTTCAAGCACGTGTCTTGTAACCTTCAATCTTTTTGTCTTCATGCATGTACTCCTTCTCTCACACATACCGTGACTACTCGCTGATATTTCCTCGCTTCGTCTTTCCAAGCAGGAATATAAAATATCTTCTTTTCATTTAACACCTGCAGATCAGCTTTCGATAAATTATCAAGATGCATCGGATCATACACTCTTAGCACTTCTTGTTCGTCTTCGTCTTCCATCACGGCTTCAGCAGTCTGGCAATCAACATACCACCATTTAAGATTCTTCAACACATCTTGAGGTATAATTTTCATTGGAACCTCCTTAGTGCATCGGATCGGTTTGTATTTCATCACCATCCATGGCTTGCCATCTGCTCTCATTCCCCTTTCTTTATCTTCAACAAGTTTTCCCTTCTGCGGTTTCAACAGCTCAAACTTCTTCTCTTTTATACTCTCTTTCCATACAATCTTCCCAATGACTCTAGCCATATTATCGTCATTTCGATTGATTAACCCCAATCTGGCTTAGTCTTTCACTTCACATTCCGGCAGTGTATTCAACGACCTTAACATTCTTTTAAAATACTGAACGCCGTCATACCGTTTAATCACAAAGAGCTTCAACTGCTCATCATAGATCCAGCAAATAATCCCTTTCTTCGCTTCAGCATAGCCTTTAATATTGTAACTCTTCTTAAACATTGTAGGGACCGCCGGTTTCTTCGTTTTGACGAACCACTGAGCATAGCCTTCCTTCCACCTAGGCTGCTTTTCCCATTCAGTCTCATCGATTACTGTCTCATTACCCATATCTGCTTTCTCCACACCTGGAATGTCATGCTCCACATTCTCTTCTACTATTTCACCTTCTTCAACATCTTCTTCAATCACAATCTGTGCGCCAATCTTCTCAATCTCCTCAATTGGCAGCACATCATCATCACCAGAACTGCCAGCCGCACCTGCAGACTCCCCCTGAGCTGTGGAAGTCCCAAGAGCTTGAGTAGTTCTTGGCAACTCACCACCTGCACCTTTCGATGCATTGGGATCATCGTCTCTATCATTTCTCTTCTTTGTCCTTAACTCGTCGCCTTTACAGCTTGTCTCCCCCTGAGATGCCAAGAACTCCTTCATAGCATCTATAATTCTCCCATGTTCAACCAGGAGGGACGACTGTAGTTGATTCTCTGCTACAAGGTGCTGAATAGCCTGGGTCTGGATAAGATTTATCTTTGTTTGCTCTGCCACGACCCGCTCTAGTGCAGCTATTCTCTCCGAGTCTGAGAGGGTTGCATCGAAATCAAACCTCATGTGAGATGTGTCTTGAGTATACTCAGCAGGGATTTCGAATGAAACCGGGACATCAGAAGCAGCTGATGTCACATAGAACTACCTTTAAGAATTAAATGACACGATCAAGTCCAAGTAACCAGATACAAAATCATAAAACTACCTAAGTACAAAAAACTTTTAAAAATTAAAGTACAAGGGATCAAATTTCAGTCTCGATAGGGACTACTACGTTTTAGAAAAGATCCGAACAGGAATCATACTAATTACGTGACTGTCACATAGATCCGTGTTTAGCTGTATTATGACATAAAGAAACAGGTTGTAGGCAGGTAAATAACTTAAGATGGTTTTCATCGTTTCTGTGATACGAGTTAGGTTCAATTATGCCTCAAAATTTAAGTGGGCAACAACTCAGAGATTATGATGCCTCCTATCTATTCTCAAAGCGTATTTGGCTTTCCCCAAGTCACCCCGAATTGACCTCGACCCATAGTGTCTGATTAAGTTTGTAAGTACTCTTCATCTGCTTCCTGCTCTCTTTCGTACTTCATGATTGAGAAGTCTTGACATTGTTAGCTCTAAAATGTTTCAATAACTCAAAAGGTATTTTTTATTTATTTATTTTTTTTAACGATAAACATTTACATAGACTTCAGAGTAGTAAACAACTGCAAGTCCTGAATCTGGATCACTGCAGTTTCTTGAAACGC
Organism: Bidens hawaiensis; assembly: GCF_021521415.1. Classification (NCBI taxonomy): domain Eukaryota; kingdom Viridiplantae; phylum Streptophyta; class Magnoliopsida; order Asterales; family Asteraceae; genus Bidens; species Bidens hawaiensis. Next base: position 185,850 of record NW_027492710.1, on the reverse strand, counting down.
TATCTTCACGGGAATTAGAACACTCATGGGCTCGTGTATGACTGGGTAATCGCTTTTCTGCCTATCATTCGGAAAGATATATATGAAGACATGCAAAACTCTTAAGGAGTTTCCACGTAAAATCGAGTAGATTTAGTTTGTATCACATCTACTTTTACGCACCATAAAAAGTTACCATGACATACAATGACTGTTCTAAAGCCTTTTAAGCCTAATAACTTCACTAGTTAAGCACACAAAAGCAGTATATGTATCATTTTCCAAGGTTGGATCAATTTTCTGTTAAAACATAGCAAATAGAACTTCTTACGAAGTAGTAGACTTGAAAAATAATTTCATTTCCCATAAAAAAATTTTAACATCAATCGCCCCGACCAAAACAAAGTCTTCAGGTAAACGGCTATCCCGAAGATCCAATGGATCAGCTGGACCGACCACATAGTAGTATGTGTCCTTCTAACTAAGTATGATCGACTATTTTTAAGCGAAAGAATGAAAACTCATCATAAACCGCCCCGGTCACTTTCAGTCATCTGGTTAATGGCTATCCTCATATTCTACAAATAGAAATGAGGACCAAACATGTCCTAAGACATGTCCTTCAAACTGAGGCAACCGACATAATTCTAAGCGATAGTGACGTTTTTTTTTTTTTTTTTTTAAACATAAAAAGCATGGTTACTCGGGATTGATCATCCCATTCAACTCAATAAGGTTTTGAAATCTTGATTTGTCAAACGCTTTAGTATATAAATCAGCGAAATTATCAAGCGTATCCACCTTTTCAAGCACAATCAGTTTCTTCTCAGCACAATCCCGTATAAAATGATGACGTATGTCAATATGTTTAGTTTTACTGTGCTTCACGGGATTGTTAGTTACTGAGATAGCAGCTGTGTTATCAATGCAAATAGGAGTAAGTAAGAAATTCAGACCATAGTCGCGCAACTGTTGTTGAATCCAAAGAACCTGGGAGCAGCAGTTGGATGCTGCCATGTATTCTGCTTCACAGGTTGAAATTGCGACTGAAGTCTGCTTCTTGCATTGCCACGACACCAATCTGCCACCAAGAAACTGACATCCACCAGTTGTTGACTTCCGACTCTGATTGCACCCTCCATAATCAGAATCTGTGTAAACGACCAACTCCAAGTCTCCTCCTTTTGCGTACCACAACCCCAGCTTCGGTTTGCCTTTGAGATACCGCAAGATCCTCTTCACACCCTTCATGTGAGATTCCTTTGGGTTTGCCTGAAAACGAGCACAAAGACAAACTGCAAACATAATATCAGGCCTAGAAGCAGTTAAGTACATTAAAGAACCTATAATAGCCCGATACTGAGTTGGGTCCACATCTGCGTCATTGTCAGAATCAGCACCCAATTTATGGTTGACGCAGATTGGAGTATCAAATGGAGTGTTGTCCTGCATCTTGAAGCGTTTGAGCACATCATGGACATACTTGGTCTGATGAATGAACATCCCATCCTTCTTCTGATCAACCTGCAATCCTAAAAAGAAAGTTAGTTCACCCATAGCACTCATTTCAAACCTTTCTTCATGACGGCCTCAAAATCTTGACACATGGAGACTTTTGATGCAGCAAAAATAATGTCATCCACGTAGACTTGCACTAGCAGGAAGTCGCTTCCTTGTCTCTTCACAAACAGTGTGCTATCAATCTGACCTCTTTCAAACCCATTTTCAAGCAAGTAATCTGATAAAGTTGAGTACCAGGCACGAGGTGCCTGATGTAGTCCATACAACGCCTTGCTTAACTTGTACACGTGGTCAGGAAAGTCTGGGTCAGGAAAACCCGGAGGTTGCTCAACATACACTACCTCATCAACTTTCCCATTTAGGAACGCACTCTTCACGTCCAACTGAAAAACCTTCATCTTCTTATAAGCAGCAAATGCCAAAAACAATCTAATGGCTTCCAATCTTGCCACATGAGCGAACACTTCATTATAATCAATCCCCTCTTGTTGATTAAAACCTTTAACGACTAGCCTCGCCTTGTTTCTTATAATAATCCCTTTCTCATCTCTCTTGCACTTAAACACCCATTTTGTGCCTATCGCATGCACATTCTTTGGTTTTTCAACCAAAGTCCAAACTTCCATTTTCTTGAACTGAGCCAACTCTTCTTGCATGGCTTCGACCCACGAGCTGTCCTTTAGAGCCATTTGATAGTTCTTCGGTTCAATCTGGCTGATAAAGCAAGTGTACAAGCATTCGTTGATTATGCCTGTCTCCTTAATGCTTGTGTAAACACAGGTGTGCTCATTCAAGCTACGTCTTGTTTGTACACCGGAGGACACATCACCAATCACATTCTCCAAAGGGTGATCTTTATGAATTCTCGTGGTCGGAACAGAACCGACATGCAGATTGTCTTCCAAGTTAGAAGAGAGCTCGTCAATGATTGTTTCTTGCTGAGAGTGAAACGGATTGAAAAATTCTTCTTCAGTCGAGGCAGCAGGGGTATCGATAGCATTTGATGAGAAAGGTTGACATTTATCGATCAGCTGTCTTTGCAATAGATTTTCTTCCTCATCAAGGATCATCTTCGTAGCAACTCTCTCTTCTTCTTCAGCAATATCCAAATACGGTATGTTAAAAGACTTAAAAAGTTTAACATAGTCGAAAAACTCAGCAGGTCCGTTGCTTGGTTTTGGCGGTTGGTAACTTGTGATATCGGTGTTACACACCACCTCAACCTTGCTGGTCGATGTATTAAAGACACGTCTGTTGGGTGTCCCAACAACATAACCGACTAAGATTCCTTCATCGGCTACTTCACCAAATTTAGAATTTGTCTTTAAAATCGAACAAGGGGACCCGAATGGTTCAAGACCACTCAAGTTGGGCTTCCTCCCATGCATAAGCTCATAACACGTTTTATTAAGTCGTTTAACCGTCAAGACTCTATTGAGGATATAGCAGGCTGTAGCAACAGCTTCAGCCCAGAACATCACAGGAAGCTTTGAATCAGCCAGCATAGTTCTGGCTCCTTCAATTAATGTTCTATTCTTCCTTTCAGCCACTCCATTCTGTTGCGGTGTATACGGAGCGCTGTATTGGTGTTCGATCCCTTTCTGAAGGCAGAAGATCTCCATCTCAAAATTCTTGAACTCCGTTCCATTGTCACTCCTGATGAACTTAACCCTTTTATCCATAACGTTCTCAACTTTGGTAATCAAATTCTTCACCATCTGAGCCGTTTCATCTTTTGATTTCAGGAAATATACCCACGAATATCGTGAGTAATCATCAGTGATCACCAAGCAATAAGAAGTACCTCCCAGACTTTTTGCATTCACGGGACCGAAGAGATCCATGTGAAGCAATTCTAGGGTACTGGCAATTGAATTGACTTTCTTGGTGAGATGGGATTTCTTGTGCTGCTTTCCCTTCTTGCACGGTAGACATTTGTCTTCAAAATTGAAACTTTTCAAGGGAACGCCCAGCACAAGTCCATTCTTAACAATGTGGTTCATCTTCCGAAGATGAATGTGCCCCATTCTCCTATGCCACAATTCGGACTCCGATTCGCTCGCTTTTGTCATAAGGCATGATTCTTCCGTGGCCATTTCAGTCGACCTCATATCCATAATGTACGTATTCCTCTCACGTGGAGCCTTCATCACAATCCACTCCTCTGGTATCTAAAAACCAGGATGTAACACAATTGCTTCATTCTTTGTGAAGTGTACGGTGTACTCCTTATCACAAATCTGCGACACACTCAGCAGATTGTGCTTCAATTCTTCGACAAAGTTTACTTTTTCTAATGTCATCTTCCCGTTAGACACCGTTCCCATTCCTGTAATCTTTCCTCCACTTTCACCTGCAAAGCTCACTCTCCCTCCTTGAACAGGTTTCAAATCGTGTAACAAGTTTTTGTTACCCGTCATGTGCCGGGAACAGCCGCTATCCACAACCCAAAGATTATTGGCAGCCCTGTTCAACTGTTCCTGCACGATAAATCAAAATATTAGAATCTAGGGACCCAAGACCAATTGGTCTTGGATCTATACATCCCAAACTTTGGCTTTCCAAAGTAAGTATCTGGATAATTCCTGTAAGTCCTATTAGGATACCTCCTTGTAGATTGATTGTGAGGCCTTCCAAACCTTTGTAAATTGAAAGAATTATAGATTGTGGTTTGGTTATTAGCAGTGTAAAACTGAGATTTGTTTTTATGAAAACCGGAATTAGTCACATTTTTGAATTTTGAATGGTTTTCATTTTTAGCAGTATGATAATTACTATTAGGCTTATTCTCAGTTTTAGTAGGCCTCACACCTCTGAATCGCTGCTTCAGAGGGCAATCTGCAACAAGATGTCCTAATTGATTACACCTAAAATAACACCTATGCTCAACTTTTTTATCAACCGGTGTTTTAGATGTCGAGGCTTTATTACCGCCCGTTCGTCTCACATACGGTGGGACGTACGGGTTTAGTGGAGTACTCTTTTTATTCGTCTTATCTTTCTCTCCACCGTTGGGTAATACCACTTCCTCTTTTGCCTTACCAGACTCGGATGACTTATCCGAATCCGATGAGACTGGACTTAGATCAGAAATTTGAACACTTGAAACATGCGAACTTGTTTCGCCTCCACTAACATTTGGTTCTTTACAAGTTACTTTAACTGGTACTGTCTGAGCAACCTCAAAGTCAACAGATTTCTGAACACTAGGGTTAAAAGTGTAATTGTGATTATAAGGTGGTGGAACCTCATGATAACCGATTCCTCCTCTCTTAACAGAGGAACCTTGATCACTAACAAGGTGATCAAGAATAGCAGAGGAATTTCTGAACTGCTCAAGTTTTCTATTCAATTCCACCACTTTCACCTGGTGATCAGCAATCTGTTTTTCTCTATCAGCGATTAGTTTGGTTTTTTCTTCCAAAACTTCATAGCTTAGATCAATCACTTCAATTTTTTTAGCAAGTTTTGCTTTTAGACTTTTAATATCTTTTTCACAAGCTTTTATCTTTACTTTATAACTATTTTCTCTTGTTTTAGTATAGTGATGATCTTCTTTTAAAGTTTTAAACTCAGCATCCAAACTAACATACTGATCAGTTATAGTAGCTAATTGCTCAGACAAGTTTTCGCATTTAGAACAAGTAGGTTTAGAACATACCTCGGAGAGCTGGTCTTTAACATCTGCCATAAAAGCTTTTTCTTCTCCGGTAACCTTCTCATTTCCTTCAGTTTCAACCTTCGCCAAATTGGCCTGTTCGAAAGTTTCTTCAAAATGCAAGTTCCAATTGTATTCACCATCTCCTCTGGAAATCATTGCACTATAATCTTTAGAACCCCCACTTTGCTGTGTAGACCTGCCCTGACTTCGTTCCACACGCTCATTCCTGCATTCCTTTGCAAAGTGACCGTTTTGCTGACAATTGTAGCATCTTACCTTCGTCTTGTCAAACCCTAGCCTTCCACCGACAAACTTCCTTCCGGTCTTTCTCATAAACCGCTTCACTCTTCTCACGATCATGGCCATATGCCATTGTAGATCCATTTCTTCCAGATCATCAGCATCAATCTGGTCATAATCTTCATCCAACATAGCTGGATCAACAATCTTCCCCTGAATGTAGTTCTCATAGGAAGCAATAAAAGAAGCATAGAGACCAAACTGCTCTTCAGCAGACTTGACACTCATAGGCATCTTGGAGTAGTTGTTGCTGGGAATACTTGGAGAGCAACTACTCTTGCTTACCTGGGGTTGAGAACCACTCGATCCACCTGCTACATAGCAAACATCACCATTTGTGTTGACTGACACATGCCCCTCATGTGATGAATTTGCGTCCGACTCTCCCTTCGAGTAGTAGGCAGCAGATTCAGTCTTCGATCCTGAGCTAGTGTTGACTTTAGCTCCATACATACCTGGATCTTGAACCTGATCCATAGGTGTCTCTTTTCTGACCATGTTAAGCTCAAAGGTTCTGAGCTTGTTGACTGCCGTTTCTAGATCATATGTGGGAAAGTCTTTGTCTTCCCTCATCAGCACAGTGTACATCTCCCATTTTGGTGGGAGAGCATCTAGAAGCTTCTCAACTATTTCTTCTTCTCGGTAGGAAATTGAATAGTTGCTCAATTCAGTCATCAGATGGTAATATCGAGTGATAATATCATCTAAAGATTCATTCTTCAAATACTTGAAGACTGAGAACTGGGTTTTGAGCAATTTTATCTTTGAAGCACGGATTCCTACATTCCCTTCAAATCTGTTCTCAAGAGCTTCCCAAAGCTCTCTTGCTGACGTATACTTTCTAAACGTATGAAGGATCTCTTGTGGAAGAGCCATAGTAATAGCAGCATGAGCCTTGCTCTCGGCCTCATACATCTTTTTCTCTTCTTCTTCCATTTTGCTATACTTTTTGATTTGATCACGACCTTCATACTCCATAACTGGTGGAATATAACCATCCTGGATGCATACCCACATCTTCGCATCCTGGTATTTGACATATTGTATGAACCGATCCTTCCACGCAACGAAATCGGTTCCCTTCAGCAACCTTGGGGCCTTAGTAGCTGACCCTGCTTCTACTTCCATCTTTACTAACTCAGAGATGTTAATTGACGACATCTTTCTCGAAAACAAAGAATGTAATATACTAAAATTCGAAACAATAAAATAATAAATGTCGATTGTTAGAAAATTGATAAACCGATGAACCGTTAATAAACGAAAAATCATGATGTACATATAAATTATATTTAATATAAAATATTAAATAATAAATTGATATGATAATCTATTTGAATAAATATTAAGTAGATTGTTGGTGTATATATATATTTTTGAAGGGGTTTTCAAAATATAAATATATGTATTTAAATAAATTATAAAACAAATGAATTTGAGACCTGCACCATGTCATCTACGTTATTGTATGTTCGGAACAAATTCTTTGAGTTATCCTAATCCAAATCTAAGCGATTAAACCGAAAATTTGGTTCCTTATCACTTGTTTAAATATCATATATCGCTTCTCTCTTTTTCAAAAAAAAAAAAACAGAGAGAATCCTACATCACCTCTGCTCATTCACGCAACCTCTGGCACCGCTCAAATGCCCATACCACATTCCTCACTGCCGCCAGTCACAACCACTAAATCCGCCGCGTACCGTCGTTGTTTCTAACCACCTGATGTCTTGTTCCGCTTTTTAGCCGCCATCACGCATCCGTATTCTCTCACCGCTCTCGCTCGATCTTTGATACGTTCGGTTCGGCTATATATTTATATATATTGAGCCAGCGCTGTTGGTTTGGAAGGAAGGCCGCGCGATTCGCTGGTGCCGAAACTAGTCACCGCAGCCCTTGCAACCCGCCAGAGAAGTCGCCGACACCGCTGGTAGTCACGCACCACCGCTTGCCTCCGCTCTCTGTGTTTCCGCATTAAGCCGCTATGTACCGCCACCGTGAATCCCCCACCTTGAAGGTAACAGCCTACTCTTTGATAAATCGTTCGTTTGGTTGAATATGGTTCTTAAAATTTTGATCGATTAGTTTCCGGCGACTAAGATGTTAAATTGGAATTCGATTTTGTTGAAGAAAATGTTTTTGTCATTCAAGAGTTTTGTCAGTTTCCGTGCTTCACGGCATGCTTGCTTATAAGAATATACAAAATATGTTAAGTGTTTAAAAGTCAAGCTCTTGACGTCGGACTAAATGCTTCATAAATAAAATATAATATTTAAATATAAAAAGTATGAGGAAACTCTATGTTCATGATCAATTTGATAGTCTTTGTATAACCATAAAAGTTTATTATTTAATAACTATAATAAATATACAAAAAGGAAAGAAAGTCCATGTTGTAGGAAACCTAATAGTCACCCAATCATACAACTGAATTTAGTTATGTATGGTTTATGTGAACCGTAATTAAATTGTAGGTTCTCTTTGCTGTTAAAGACAAATTGAGTTGTTTTGTCTTTCAAACTAAGGTACGGATTCTGGTTTCTGTCACTCATAGTATAAATTATATTCTGTTACTTCGTAGTACGGTTTCCTGTTTTTGCTATTCTTAGTATTAATTATATTCTGTTACTTGGTAGTACGGAATCTGTTTCGTTTACTCTTAGTATTATATATTCCGTTACTTCGTAGTACGGATTCTGTTTCTTGTTACTTCGTAGTACGGTTTCTGTTTTTGTTACTCTTAGTATTAATTATAGTCTGTTACTTTGTTGTACGGATTCTGATTTCTGTCACTCATAGTATAAATTATATTCTGTTACTTCGTAGTACGGTTTCCTGTTTTTGCTATTCTTAGTATTAATTATATTCTGTTACTTGGTAGTACGGAATCTGTTTCGTTTACTCTTAGTATTATATATTCCGTTACTTCGTAGTACGGATTCTGTTTCTTGTTACTTCGTAGTACGGTTTCTGTTTTTGTTACTCTTAGTATTAATTATAGTCTGTTACTTTGTTGTACGGATTCTGGTTTCTGTCACTCATAGTATAAATTATATTCTGTTACTTCGTAGTCCGGTTTCCTGTTTTTGCTATTCTTAGTATTAATTATATTCTGTTACTTGGTAGTACGGAATCTGTTTCGTTTACTCTTAGTATTATATATTCCGTTACTTCGTAGTACGGATTCTGTTTCTTGTTACTTCGTAGTACGGTTTCTGTTTTTGTTACTCTTAGTATTAATTATAGTCTGTTACTTTGTTGTACGGATTCTGGTTTCTGTCACTCATAGTATAAATTATATTCTGTTACTTCGTAGTACGGTTTCCTGTTTTTGCTATTCTTAGTATTAATTATATTCTGTTACTTGGTAGTACGGAATCTGTTTCGTTTACTCTTAGTATTATATATTCCGTTACTTCGTAGTACGGATTCTGTTTCTTGTTACTTCGTAGTACGGTTTCTGTTTTTGTTACTCTTAGTATTAGTTATAGTTTGTTACTTTGTTGTACGGATTCTGGTTTCTGTCACTCATAGTATAAATTATATTCTGTTACTTCGTAGTACGGTTTCCTGTTTTTGCTATTCTTAGTATTAATTATATTCTGTTACTTGGTAGTACGGAATCTGTTTCGTTTACTCTTAGTATTATATATTCCGTTACTTCGTAGTACGGATTCTGTTTCTTGTTACTTCGTAGTACGGTTTCTGTTTTTGTTACTCATAGTATTATATTTTGTTCCTTCATAGTACGGATTCTATTTCTTGTTACTTCGTAGTACGGTTTCTGTTTTTGTTACTCTTAGTATTAATTATATTCTGTTACTTGGTAGTACGGTTTCCGTTTTTGTTACTCATAGTATTATATTTTGTTCCTTCGTAGTACGGATTCTATTTCTTGTTACTTCGTAGTACGGTTTCTGTTTTTGTTACTCTTAGTATTAATTATATTCTGTTACTTGGTAGTACGGTTTCCGTTTTTGTTACTCATAGTATTATATTTTGTTCCTTCGTAGTACGGATTCTATTTCTTGTTACTTCGTAGTACGGTTTCTGTTTTTGTTCACTTTTAGTATTGACTCTATTCCGTTACTTTGTAGTACGGATTTTCGTTACGCGTCGGTTATATTTTGAGTTCAGTTATTTTATATAATATATTTTAGTTATACGACTTTAGTTCAGTACTCTGTTACCCGAGCATTTCTGACTTGTCGTTGGGGCGTCAACGACATGGCACTTATCGTGACAGTGCGTAATCAAAGTTCACGGCGTCTCTGAAAGTACTCATGTAGTACCTTGGCCACTTAGAGGCGTATAGATCGATCTTAGCTCCGACTCCTGACTCCTGACTCCTGACATGGCACTTATCGTGACAGTGCGTAATCAAAGTTCACGGCGTCTCTGAAAGTACTCATGTAGTACCTTGGCCACTTAGAGGCGTATAGATCGATCTTAGCTCCGACTTCTGACTCCTGACTCCTGACTCCTGACTTCTGTTTGAGATGGAACAATGTGTGCACGCCACCCACACCGTCTCTTTGGTGCATGGACTAGCTAGCTGTGTACCCCTCTGTTTAGGCTCTGGGTGCTTCCGTATTACACGACCTATTTATTTTAACATCATCGTCGTGTATTTTAGTAATTATATTTTGTTTCGCTATATTTCTGGTCCGTTTTGATATGTGTATATGCATTTGATTAAATTTGAGTATATTCAGATTACGTCCCGATAGTGTATCGGATTATGTTTCGCATTTAATTATAGTTCAGTTAAATGTTACACGTTATATGTTACACGTCACACATTATATGTTACAAGTTATATGTTTCTGGCTCTGGGTGTTTTTGTTATAGTTCTGATATATTTCCGCATGCGTTTGACCATGTTCTGGCCCAGTGTCGGATCATACATCCGAATTTTATTAAGTATATGTTTAGGTAAAAAGGGTTGGTTTCGAGTTTGAATTGAAGTTCGTATATTTATTCTCTTACGTCTGTCCTTACCTATACTATTGTTCTTTCCGTTACTGGGCAATTTTTGGCTCAGCCGTGTTTTCTTGTTTTGTTTTTCTTATTTTGTTTTCAGGTAATCGGGATTCTGGGAATTTAGTGATGAGAGATTAAAAAATGAAGTTCAAGCTTCTAAAAGTTAATTCATTTTGTTTAATAATATGACGTAGGTTGCATTAATTTTTGTTGTATTTTGGATTGTGGCGTTGATTTGATATCTGTAATAGTAACACGTCAGCCCGCTCCGGGTTGGGGTGTTACAAAGAAACCCGAAAAAAATCAAAAAATCAAAAAATTTTCTGAAAAGTACTGTAGGCGAAGTTACGGATAACTTCGCTTAAGCCTTAACTTCGCCGCTGATTAACTTCGCTGAAGAACTTCGCAGATGATTAACTTCGCTTAAGGTAAGCGAACTTAGGAGGTAGGCGGAGTTGTAGAGAACTTCGCTGAGTTAGGCGAACTTGAGAAGGTAGGCGAAGTTGTGGATAACTTCGCTTAACCTTATATCTTCGCCGAAACCCTACGTATCCTGACGGCAACTTCGCCTGATGAACACGGACGTTTTTGCAGATCTGAAATCTGGATTTTACGAGGTTTTTGACGGTGCAAAGGCTTGAATACGATGGTAGGAGGTAAGATTGACTCAAAAACACAGAAAACACGTACCACGAATAGTCGAAACGGGACGATTTCTACACCCGCGTGAATATCCCGAACCACACAATCGAGCAAATGCTCTGATACCAATTGTAGGTTCCCTGGATGGATCGCACGAGATATCTCGATCTACTAAGGTGCGGAATCCCTGCGTAGATCGTTACGAGCGTAGAAAACGAATCAAACAAACACACGAATAAACGAACACACGTTATGTATTATAACTCAAACACGTGATGTAATATCACTGTTACAGACTCTCGTCCTCACGTTACAATGAACTCGATGAACAACGAACACTAAAACAAATTAACCACAAACAGCCGTAACCTAGGACTATTTATACACGACAACTTCGCCTGGCATGTTCAGGCGAAGTTGTCCATAACTTCGCTTGACTAACAAGTTCGCCTAGGCGAACTTGTTAACAACTTCGCTTAAGACGTATATAAAACATAATTAACATTACAGACTCGATTACAGACACTAGACTATGAACTAGTGACATTATGCACCAACACTTTTAATTCTAGTTTATGAGGTTCAATTGCTTCGGTTTCATTTACGCGCTTTTGGTTTGATTTATTAACTGAGCAAGGTAGAAACATAAAAAATGGAATGATGAGCTGAATTGGGTGTTCTCGGCCAAATTTGAGGGTTCTCGGCCAACCCATGTCCTCGGACAGATACGGGATCTCGGTCAACGAGAGTTCTCGGTGATCTGGGTTCTCGGTGACTGGGGTTCTTAGTCAACATGAGATCTCGGTCAAACCTGAGTTCTTGGTCAGATCAGTTTTCCCGGCCATCTCTGTTCTCTGTTTGGATTTGGGCCTAAGTCCAGTTGGGCCCAGATACCATATTGGACAGTTGAGCCTGAATCAGCTAAGCCCATATCTAATTTAAGATAAACTAGCCCATTGCCATGAACTAAACAAACAAGCCCAACTTAGGAAGCCCGTTGGTAAACCAAAATACCAACTTAATTAATTATACGATTAAATAACATATATACATATTTAACAGTTAGCCGGGCTCAGTTAAGGAAGGGGATAACGATTAACGGCGAACACAATAGGATCCATGTGAGTTTCTAGCCCCATTCCTTGTTATGTTTTCGGGGCTGTGTGCATACTCGATGTGATAGTTAATACACTTACCTTAAATGGTAAGTGTATTCCATGTATGATTTATGTGATAGATATTATGTTATGTATGTGAATGAAAGCTTGTCGATACGTGAACGATCTTCGGATATCGCACGCATTGACAAGGGAGGTATGTATATGAAAGATGGATGTGTATGATATACATACATATATATATATATATGTGTGTGTGTGTGTGTGTGTACGACATATGAATATGTATGAATGATTAAAGAAAATATATGCATGTTACGGGTATGTAAAGATAGTATGTACGAAGATGAAGAAATAAGGGATCAGGCCCTAATAATATCTGAGATAGAGAAGAAATGGATCAGACCCTAATAATATCTGAGATAGAGAAGAAAAAAGGGATTAGACACTAATAATATCTGAGATAGACAAGAAAGGGATTAGACCCTAATAATATGTGAGATAGACATGGAAAGAGGGATCAGACCCTAATAATATCTGAGATAGAAAAGGAAAGAGGGATGAGACCCTAATAATATCTGAGATAGAAAAGGACAATAACTATATAGTATGAAAGTAATACATTATGAACGTATGTATGAAATTATGCATTTAAAGTAAATTAGTAAAGTAATTATTATGTATTTTCGGATGCATAATGGAAGGTAAGTATATGTATTGTATGATGTATGATTAACTAGAACTCACTCAGCGTAGCTGATTTTTAGTATGCACGCATGCGAGTAGGATGCGACAGCTGGCGTGAGCAGGACACATGGAAGAAGAATAAAAGCCTGGCATCTGAAGACCTGCTATGTTTTATAAGTTATGTTTTGATTTTGAAAGACAATAAAAATGTTTTAAGACATGTTTATAATTTGATGTGAAATGTTTTATGAAAGTGTTATATTCCACGTAAGGTTTTAATTAACTCTGATATTAAAAACTGTGTTTATGAGTAAATCCAACGTTCAATGTGAGGCACCGGAATCGAAGCCTTACATCGTAAGAATAAATAATGTTGATGATATTTTTCATATGTATAATCTTTTACATATTTCTTGCTATTTGAACAATTAATTATGTGCATACTCATCATGAGTTTTGTCACATAATTTTTTTCTCATTTTACACACATGTGTCTGTATCATATGCAAATTAAGATTTTGTTATCAATTGTTTCACCACAACCCATATTAGATATTCACGATGAATACTTTTTTTGAGATATCATAATCACAAGTATAATTTATTAAGTGTATGTATATTGATGCACAGAGATTTCATCTTTAAACATGATGCAATCAGTCCTTATGCTTTACTAACAGAATAATATGATCAGATTTACAAATATCACAATATATGTTGATGATATTACCATAACTCCTAAATAGATCGAAAAGAAATCAGGTTATTAACGAAATAATATTGAATGAAAGATGAGATAACAAATTTATAAGTCGGTATGCATATTGAGCATGAATCACTTAATATAGATAATCACTCTTATCATCTATTATCAAAGGAGTAGAAACTTTTGGTCCATAAGCACCATAGTAAAATGTCGTTAGTGCATTAATGTTCTTGCTAGCTATACACAACTAGATAATTCATATACTTAGTTCACGGGCAAGTTATAACTTGTGTTTATTGAAAAGACACTATAATGAGGTAAAATAAACATTTCAATATCCTTGAGGTACAAAGATATGGAGTTATATTCTAACAACATGTTAGAAACAAGTTTGTTACAAGATCGTGGATCTTGTGGCATTTGTTTATGATAGGAAACACCAAGAACTTAGATATAATTGATACAACATTGTTCAGTATAAAGAAGCACATCAGACAATTAATCGAAAACTTGACATGTCTATTCATAAACTCATTGACTAATAAGATTTGTGATACTATAATAGATGTAGACACATGTCACTCAAATGATACACATTAAAATGAAGGGGGGTATTATATGTGTTGTCTTGTTGTTTCCTTCGTTAAGTTTTGTCTCACCAAGATTATTACTTACGTTTTTAATGAGAGAACACGACTAATCAGAAGTACCACGTACCATGATGGGAAAAGACATGCATCAATCTTTTTTCCCTTAGGTTTGGATTTTGTCCTACTAGGTTTTATAGACAAGTTTTTAACGGATGTCACATCCAAATGAAATAATTTGACAGCCTAACACATGAAATGTAATTAATTGTAGTTATCATCAATGTATGCGTAACATGTATCCTATTAATAGATGTACCTTGATTTGTGGTTGTATTAATCCTTATCAAGCATTGATTAATCTTGATTAACCACCCATTAATTCCGGTTAATCCCTATCAATCGTTAGTTCTCACCCCGCCGTCTGACTAATGATGTCATCTTCTCTTAGTGGGTGTCGGAGTTGTATCATATGTTATGTTTTTGATGTTCATTAAACATATATTTTTCTTTATTCATTATTCTCATTCTATTTAGGGGTGAGCAAGAAACGCTTCGGAACCGCCAGAAACACTGAACTGACGTATCAAAACTGCCAAAGTGTGTTACCTTGTAGTTTTCGCTTCTTAGTTTTTGTATTAAATGGTTCCCGGTTTGGTTTCCGGGTAAAACTAACGTGGAACAGAAGAACCATACTATTCAAATTTTGAATTTTAATCCTTCTTTTTTTAATGAGTTTTTCATGTTCACGAGCCATAATGAAGAGATAGACGGTTTGTTAATAAGCACCGATGACCTCCTAATTAAAACCATGGTCTAATCTTCTCTTCCAACTGTTTGATTGCAAGTTTTTAGTTCTTGCAATTTCCAATCGTACGCGAGTCTTCAATTCTTGCGTAGTTACTTCGATTGATGTTCGATCCACAGGCGTAATAACATAACTGACAGAACTTTGTTCTGGTACATAACCGATTTTAACAGTTTTGGAACTAAACCGGTTTACTATAGCAGGGTCCGGTTCCAGTTTTATTTTCTCGTATTTTGCATTTGAGAATAGTTTCATTTGATGACTCGTTCAATCGTCATATCAATATAAAAGTTATAATTATAGAACAAAAAACTATCATTATATTGGAGATGAGTATTATATGGAATTCGAAACCAGAACCTAAACGTGATTAATTCATGGGTAGGAATATGATCCATAGACGGCGGGGTAACGTGACCTTTAAACATGGAATTGATGTACATTATTCTTCCGATTTTAAAGCCATAACTTTAGGACAACATATATGTCTTCACATTTACTTGGATTCTTTTTTATTTTATTTTAAGTTTACACTAGAATAGTACCCGTGTTACACACGGGTTGACATTAGATAAGTAAGAAAGTGTATATAAACAACCATAAGATATCATAAAATTTACAACCAAAAAAGATATCATATATCTCTATATTGGAGATATAGAGAATAACATCGTTTACATAAGTAGTTACTAATTTCACAAACCTAATTTTATAACAAAAGTCATGAAAATATTAGATATTAACAGTTTTATACCAACATGATTATAGTTATTGATATTAACAGTTTTATGCCATCATGATCTTCTACAATGTCGATTCAACAAAACTTTTATCTCAATGTTGATTCAAACGATGAACTATATCTAAGACATTAATTGCACATCAATAACTATAATGTTTATTACTATAAGATAGTACCCGTGTTTATTTGCACATCAATTTAAAACATTTATTACAAACCATGTTTGAATTAAATATTACCATTTTGAAAAACATTTAGTACTAACTTCATTTTCTAAACCCAAATGTGCCCTTTCTTTTATAACATTTGCAAGTTTCAAGTGATCCAAATCTCTTAAAAGAAACAGATCTTTGGATTCCAATATTGATATAGGATAGTACCCATGTTACACACGCTGGAACATATTTAAAAACATAATATATATGTAACACCATATAAATTTAATGAAATGCAAATGTTGTATTTATAAATAAATTATACTTTTACATGAATTATAAGAGATCATAACCTATTTGAATCAAATACAAAAACATTCAAAGACTAACAAAGATAAATTAAAAGTTAAAATATTTTATAACTTATATCATTAGTACAATAATAAGCAAACAAACGAAATTAGTCTCCAAATCAATAAAACAATTCTACAATGTCGATTCAACAAAACTTTTATCTCAATGTTGAGTCAAAAGATGAACTTTATCTAAGACATCTATTACACATCAATAACTGTAATATTTATTACTCTAAGATAGTACCCGTGTTTATTTGCATATCAATTTAAATATTTATTACAAAACATGTTTGAATTAAATATTACCATCTTGAAAAACATTTATCACTAACTTCATTTTTCAAATCCAAATATGTCCTTTCTTTTATAACATTAGCAAGCTTCAAGTGATCCAAATCTCCTAAAAGAAACATATAATTGGATTTCAATATTGATTTAGGATAGTACTCGTGTTACACACAGTGGAACATATTTAAAAACATAATATATATGCAACATAATATAAACTTAATGAAATGCAAATGTTGTCCTAATAAATAAATGATATTTTTACATGAGTTATAAGACATTATAACTTATTTGAATCAAATACAAAAACATATAAAAACTAACAAAGACTATCTAAGACATTTATTACATATCAATAACTGTAATATTTATTATTCTAAGATAATACCCGTGTTTATTTGCATATCAATTTAAAACATTTATTACAAACCATGTTTGAATTAAATATTACCATCTTGAAAAAGTTATAGTTAGTAACCTACCATCTTGAAAAAGAAATTAACAAACCATGTTTGAATTAAAAGGTCTAACTTTTAATTTTAAAATGTCATATTTTGACTTTAAAATGTCAACTAATATATATGCATTTTTTTAAAAATCCCAAAATGTGTCCACTGACTTTTCTTTTCCTTGAAGCAAAGTTAATACAATTAATACAAATTAATTATTTGATTTCGGTCAAAACATAATTAAATTCCAATTTATTATTATTGATAAATACGCAATTATATGTATAAACATGCATAAATTATGTTTCACTTAAATACCATTAAAAATTTACGGTTACTATTTTAAAAACATTATTAGTAACTTTTAATAACATAATAATGGATTGTAAGAAAATATTAACTTGTACAAAAAATATACAAGATTAACTTATTTACTTGATGGTAAAAAAATATTCAAATCAACTTTAATATTAACTTAAAAATTTTTGAATACCAAATTAACTTAAATATTTTTGAATTGCTTATAATAATATAAGTCGAAACATTTAGAACTATATTTGAATTTGTTACGTTTGTTGTATTTAAAAAATTATACTTGCCTGATATTATTTTTATAACAAAAAGAATATGGTCAAATAGTAAATGAGGAAAGTTTTGGGACCCGTTTAAAAATTTAGATACAAAATTGAAATTGTAAAGTAAATTTTTAATAATTTCTAAATTTAACATAATCTGTGAAAATAAATTAAATACTGATAAATAAAAGGGAAAGTCAAAATAAGCATAAACATTATTTATAAATTCAAATTTAAATTAGTCAGACAATTAGTATGGACATTAATTAGGAAGTCAAATTCATTGATATGGTCAAAATAGTTCTATGTATGTGTAAATGTTATTGTATAATTAACATTGATATGGTCAAATAGTAAACGAGGAAACAAATGAACTTAATTTGTAAAATCAGTATATTAATTTAATAATTAAGGAAACAAATTGTGTATGAAATTTGAATGGAATAAGTTGTATTAAGCAACAAAATTAATAAATAGTTACTTGAGAAAATCAGTGTATATAAAATGGGAATTCTGTTATGACAATAAAGTGTATTTTAATTTGTTACGTTTGTTGTATTTAAAAAATTATATTTGCCTTAACTATTGATATTATTTTTTTAACAATAATAATATGGTCAAACAATTGATAAATAAAAGAGAAAGTCAAAATAAGCTTACACATTAATTATAAATTCAAATTTAAATTAATCAAATAATTAGTATAGACATTAATTAGGAAGACAAATTGAAATTTAAAATATAAAGTAGGAAAGTCAATGTATATAATAATGAGAATTCTGTTATGATCATAAAGTTGGAAAGTCAAAGAAAATAATTGAAATTAATGGAATAGTTAATTGTGTAATTTATTAAGGAGTCGAAAACAAAATATGCATCCAGGTTATAAAGTCTTGATCAATCGGGAAAGAATAATCTATACATGATTATTGACATAGGACATATAATGTACATATTATATTGAAATACACGATTATTTAAAAAAAATAATCTATACATGATAAAATAATAATAAAAAATGTTATGAAGTCTTGATCAATCGTGAAAGCCTGCATCTATGAGTCGGACAATAACCTGAAATAATAAAATCAAAAATTAATATTTGATATTATTTTTTTTTTTGAATTATAGTTAATAACCGGAAAAACGATATTGTGACAATGACAATCGTATGTAAGATTTTTGTGTAGAATTGAAGAAATGAAGATATGTTACTCTTGGCATTGACCTGAAATCAGAAAGTATAATATTATTTTTTATATTATTGAATATTTGATTTTTAATTTGTAACCGGAAAAATTGTTTGTCTTACCGAAAACAAAACAAATATGGTTTTTAACCATGCAATCTCAGATTTTGATACCGTCGATGGATGAATATAATTTTGATATAGAACATAACAACATGTCAAACAAAAAAACAGGAAAAATTAAAAAATACAAACAAATATAAAACAATCATTGTTATAAGTATAACGTATAACCGGAAAAACCTACCGTCAATACTCACCGGAAAAAACGTAAACACGTCGAAAAATTGTAGACATCGCCTTTCTTTAGTTAAAACCTAAACTGATATTATTAGAAGAAACATAAAAAGATACGAGGAAACAATAACCGGAAGAAAATATATTATTGCCAGAAATACATAGATCAACAATCGGAATTTAATATATAATAGAAACTTACCGGAAAACGATTAATAAAGATATAGATATGGAGTGACCGGAATATGGGAGAGGATGAAAGATGGTCCGGTTATTATTAGAGAAAGATAGAAAAACATGATTAGGGTGAAAAATTAAGAAATGTTATTTTTTAAATATATGTTAGATGATGAGTTGGCATAATTATGAAAGGAATGGGTGACATGGCATTGAGGTGACATTGATGTAGATGCCCTAAAATGTTGACAAGTGAAAATTGCATCTTGTTTTAATAGTATGTATGGATATGTATTGCTTGACACTGACACACATAAGATGGATTGATTTGTAAAATCATAAAATAACCGAACACTTCGATTACTAGAGCCATAACCTATTGGTCTCGGTTAAACGGTTATCTGTCTTCAAAAGTCATGCCGATTATATAAGAATGCAGTAAACTCACATTGCAAATAGTAATTCAGCGTAACATTCAGAATTAATTTTTCTTTTTTAAATACACCGTTTCTTAGGGGTGTGTACGGCTTGGTTTGGTTCAGTTACTTGTCTTAATCAAATTAACCAATTGGTTTTGGTTTAACTGGTTTGGTGTATTCGATTAATATTTTGGTTTTTGATTCAGTTTGGTTAATAACTGATAATCGATTTTTGGTTAATTCGATTATCGGTTAGTTTTAGTTCGGTTTCATTTGTTAACAATTTAATTATTACTCACTTCTGTCATTTCTCATCTCTTATTGTGATTATGTGTATTTGAATCTTAGAAATTCAAAAGAAAAATAATAAAATGCTAAGATACTGATTATTATTACTATTATTGTTAATTTATATTAATTCAAAAATAAAATATGTATAAACAAAGTAATAAACTTCCTTAGTTTAAAGTCATTTAACATATATAATGATAAAATTTTAAGCTTGATAAAATTTCAAAATAATAAAATTAGTATGATACACATGACAATACCTATCATAATTGTATTTTTATACATTTAAATTGGTAATGGGAGGAGAATGACGAAAAAATATTATTATTTTTATTGTTAACAAATAATTTAATGATGAAATGGATTGGGTTACATACAAGTAACCGAAGGCACGTGTTTTACGTAAACCCTTGTTTCTTGCAACCCCCATATCACGGCTTCACATGCCTTGTAATTTTCCTGGAAATTAATTTATTTATAACGTTGGCAGCTGAAATGTCACATAGCTTATCAAGTCACATATGTGCTTATCATCATATATTCATGTAACTTTTCAAGTATGTGACCCTTTCTTACATAAAAACAATACACATGTTTAAAGATTAGTTGGAAATTAATATTCATGGTTAATTTTAGGTAGTGTGGAAAAGGTACCAACTTAAAACTTAAATCATTCCTTGCGACTGGATATAATAAAATGGATGTTATATATACAGCTCAAATCATTACTTTTTTAAGAGCATTTGTATCTCTCTCTTTATAATCAATTTAGAAACATAAGGGCTGCATTTTTAAAGAACATAAGCAAACAATCACAAGGCCTTAGCCGCTGAACGGTAACAAGAATATAATGATACATCGAGGATGGGAATGGCGGTTATTGGCACATGCAAGGCAAACAATATCCGGATATTGCATTCATATAGCCGACTTGCATTGTATATATCTCTAGCAACATAATTAACCAACCAACAACCACTTCTACATTTTCTTACGAGTATGGTACTCGTGTTATTAAAAAAACCGTGTTCAACATATATGAAGAGAAGAATACGTACAGAGATTGAATGACAATAGGTTTTAATTAGGGAGGTTTTAATGAGTTAAAATCATGATTATAATGTGTTAAGAAATAAACACAAGTAATCCCAATAGTCAAATCTCATATCTATTTTATCATAAAGTGAAGTTTACATTTTATACATATCAATATGGAAATGAATGAGAGTAAATGTAGGCTATGGATACTTTAATAACAAGTATCGCACATTCTTTTATTTGTAGCAAACTTTCACACCCTTCAAACACCTTGATATCATTGGCATTGTTAGACCACAAGCTCTTTGATAGTAGGTGTCATGCTAATTATATTATTTTGATTTTCAATTTAAATATTTGTATCTTTTGTATACAAGAATTGATTATGATATCAGTCCATCACCTAATTACTACACTAGAAGGCTCTCCCATCTCTAAAGAAGAGAAAAAAGTTATGGCTTGCAATTACTTATATGATGGCATGGACAATATGCAAGACTATGAACACGTGGTCTTATTATTTGTAACTTGTCACTCTTATAAGATCACTAACATTCATAAACAGATTTGCGTGTGTGACCACGTGACACCACATGACATGTATTTGTGTTTCATAACTGAATTAACGGAGATAACATAGGTAACCTGGAAATGTCAGGTGTCACAATTAAGATTCAAACTGACTTTTACTCAATATAATGTACTTTTATGGGGATTAACTTTCAATCCCAAGGTCACGTGGAAGCATTGAAGAATTCTCTTTATATTTATGAAGTTTGAACACACCATTTAACCAAGAAATTACCATGTCGTCGGCAGTGGGAAAGTAGTGTATTGCTTCGTGGTAGTATTCCTTTGAACAGTTTCTCCGAACATGTTATTCGTATGGCCGCGTGCAATGCTTCCATTGCGATAATAAAACAATGGAAGTAGGAAGACCGCTAATAATATTGGACGAACACGCGACTACCATAGTGCTTTTAACCCACAATCTCCATTTATCCGGGAACTTCATATGTGATATGATCGAGTCTAAAAACAACAAGTGGTCCAGTCAAACGCTTTGTCAATGTCCACGCCTTGAAGTTAATAATTTGCTTATTCGTTATTTTACACCAACAGGCACCTTCATTAAGAATCAACACCCTTTTCATCATGTTTCTCCCGAACACGTAAGTGGATTGTTCTTCACTTATTATCAAACCCATCACCAATCTCGTACTATAGGCCAATACCTTAGAAATTATCTTTGGTACGCAACTAATCAGAATAATCGACCAACATTCTTTTATTTTTTGTGGGTCATGAACGGTAACGACACTTGAGTTACAAGTTACAACCATTACTAATATGTTCTCAAAACATAGCCCGTTATCCGGCTAAAATTGGTATGGCCACTTATAAAACTGTGAAAGAACGCCAAATTCTTATCCCCTCTGAAATTTAAAGGCTTGACGGCTTTTTTCCAGAGTCCATTTTAATAAAATTGTGTTTTAAAATTAAATAAATAAATGTAATTCGGTTTTTAAGAGGTTCGACCGGTGATTGAACCGGGCGGAATCAGGCTACAGAACGAACAATGAATCCTATTCGTATGTGGTCACAATACAAACATGTTTAATCCATGCCATCCACTCACATCATCAACCTCGACAACAAACACACTACTACATTCGCCGCTCAACCTAAAACCCAATAACATTTTCACACGCAAATGGAGGCAGTGAAGAACGCACAGATCGTGTTGAAGAATTACGTAAATGGGTTCCCCAAGGAGTCCGACATGCTCCTCGTTACTTCAGCCACCATTAACCTTAGGCTTCCGGAAGGTTCCAATGCTGTTCTCGTGAAGAACCTTTACCTGTCATGTGACCCGTACATGCGGATTCGGATGGCCAAAACTGAAGACAGTTACCTTCCATCCTTCACTTCTGGTTCGGTCGGTAACTCCATCTTTATTAATTAGGGTTTTGTTTGTCTCTTTGATTATACATTATGATATAGATTAGAGAAGAATAGGAATTAGGCGTTTATAATAGTCTTCTTATTATTATATTTATTATAAAATTGGTATTATTATTTTAAATGTTTTCATTAATCCAATTACTGCAAAGTTATCGAGATAATAATATTATTATAGTTTTACTATCATACCTGCCCTTTAAGTAAAACTAAAATAAAATTAGTTTTAAGGATAATTTAGTAATTGAAAAGATTTTCTCATTTAATCTCTTCAATTGGGAGGATGAATATATGTTCAAATTTTCTAGTATTTTCTATCCCCTCCCATTCTCTCAATCTCTGGAACATGATATTTTAACACTTTCTCCTCCTTTCCTTCCCCTCCCCTCTTTAAATGAGACTCGGGAACACACCGTAAAGTCAAGGGGCTACAGGACACTTATTATTATTATTATTATTATTATTATTATTATTTTACCACCCTCGAATCTTTCTAATGGACTACTGACTCATCAAATCGTGCTTGGGAAAACCCATACCGAAGACCAATGCCAGTGAACACTTGCTCGATAAAAGCTCGCGCCTCGAAGCTCGGGCTTGTGGCTCGCTCGATAAAATCTCGAATAAAACTAGCTAAAAAACTTGATTTGAAACAACCTGAACTGAGTTGGCTCATTTTTGTAACCAATCCAAAATCGTTTGTGGCTCGGCTCGGGTCATGGCTCGATCTTAGGCTCGTTTAACTTCAAAATCAAGCTCGAGCCTAGCTGAGCTTCCTCGTTTAATTTCGAGCTTGAGCTCGAAACCACCTTAGCTCGACTCGTAAACAGCCCTACTCGAAGGCACGACAGTGTTGTAAGGTAAAGCCCGTTCAGTTCAAAGGATCGAACTAGCTACCGCCCCCTATTCGCCTAGTCTCCGTCGTCACCATGTGCCGCCGAAACTAAATGATGGTGGTGTGGGAATCGAACCTAGGTAATTTGGAACACCAGGGCTCATCCTTACCAATCCACCGCCAGCTCATTGGCAAGGGGCTACATGACATACTAGAGTGAATGACAAAGTGCTATACAAGACCCACTTAAACAGTATCACACATCTGTTAAGATTTAAGACACTGTTACTTATTAGTTATTAACTTATTACACTTGTGTTCGCGGGTTTTCACTGGATATCGAGTATATCTGTTTGATTTACGGGTTGGAAATTACCGAAACCATATCTTAAACCCACCGAAAACTGACTTGAAATATCAACTTAAAGTATTGTAGTAAATTAAAAGAGAATCTGAAGTCTGAACCTTTGTGATGTAATTACTTTGTTGACACCAAATATATCTAACATGCATTTGAAAGACATCAATTTACTATATCAGCTTGTGTTTTGATGTAATGTATGTTAGGATTAAACGCACACACGAAACCGAACACGACACGAAAGCAATAAACGAACACGAGGATTTAACGTGGTTCGGTCTAAACTGACCTACGTCCACGGGTGGCAACTAGGTATATCTTTATTGAGTGACCAAATATTACAAGTACATAATGTTGTTTATATAGAGACTGAACTAGGGTTAGTAAATTATTATGCAAGAAATCTAAACTGGGCCGGGCTTGGGCCCGACCGCCCACACCCGTTTCCTCTTTTGACTTCATATAATAAACCGGGCCAACAAGGCCTACGAACCCAACAATCTCCCACTCGGAGGCCTTGAGTACTCTCGTCTGCACTCCTGATTGTACTTCTGTAATCTGAACATTAAACTTCTTCTAGTTGCCACCGCCTTCTCATCAATTAACCTGAAGGCCCGTTGAAGCTCCCCGGAGCTCCAACACGTCAGTCACGGCTAAAACTGCCCCTGACCCGTTCTCTGTCCCTACCGGCTCCCACTGAAACAAACTACCGGATCCTGAGATACTCTGAGAACAAACACTCTCCATATTCAGCAAGTAATTCACTGGAGAGACTTTTACAGCTGGAATACTGGTTTTCTTAATCCACTGTCGACCTGGAACTGTAACTGAAACACGACCTGTGCTCCCACTGTCACGATGTCCCCCAACTGATTTAACCTTCCTAGCTCGTTCATCCTGAATCTTCACTTTGGCTCTGGGTTTGTTACTTGCAAAACGAACCTTCTTCTGCCCACGAGATTCTGTGAACCGGACTTTGTCTTTCACCAAAACTGGATCCACTCCTTTCGGTGACATATCGACCATATACAACGAGCCCATTTTCTTGCCACGAGCAACCACGAGATTCCCTTTGACTACTTTCCACTGCCCATTCCCGAACTTAACATCGTGCCCTTGGTCATCCAACTGCCCAACTGATATCAAACGTTTCTTCAAACTTGGAATAACCCTCACGTCTTTCAAAGTCCAAGAAGTACCGGCTGAAGTTATCAAATCAACGTCTCCCATACCCGTAACCTCTAAAATATCATCATTCGCTAGTCGAACCTTTCCAAAATCCCCAAATTTAAGATTCTTCATCGTTTCACTACAGTGAGTGGCATGAAACGATGCACCAGAATCCATCACCCAAGCATCAACGCTACTCTCAACACTACAAACCAAAGCCTCATCACTACTGACCCCGTCATCTGTGTCGTCTTCTGTAACGTTCACCTCTTTCTTACCATTCGGACACTGATTCCTGAAGTGTCCTTTCTCTTTACAACCCCAACATTCAATATCCTTACGAGTCTTAGACTGACTCCTCTTCCTGCTCCCACTGCCTCGCTGTTTTCCCCTACCTCTACCTTCTGTGACTAGCATATTGCTTGATGATTCACCTGAACTTCTGCGTCTTGAATCTTCTCCCAGAATCAGATCTCGAATCCCATCGAAAGTAATATTTGTAGACGAACTACAAACTGCAGTCACTGTTTGCGACCAACTGTCGGGCAAAGAAGATAATAACAAGAGGCCTTGAACTTCATCCAAACTTAATGTCAACTGACACTAAGCGGGACAAGATCGAATTTAGATTATTGATATGAGTTGTAACTGACCCACCCTCTTTCATTCTTGTTGTCACTAGCTCTCGGATAAGATAGACTTTATTCGCTGCCGAAGGCTTCTCATACATGTTGGATAGTGCGTCCATCATACCACGGGCAGTGGTTTCTTTCATGATGTTAAACGCCACATCTTCCGACAACGACAAAGTAATACAAGCCCTAGCTTTCTTGTCTAACTTCTTCCAATCTGCTTCTGACAACTTTTCTGGTTTTTCATCCTCAAACACTACATCCAAGTCTTTCTGACAAAGTAGTGCCTCAATCTGCATCTTCCACCAACCGAACTTCTGTCCGTCAAACTTCTGTATCGAAACCTTTCCGTCTTCTGCCATAACAATGACTAAAACGAAAAACTGGATAAAAACAGAGACAGACACAACAATGGCACGAGCCTGAACTTAACGGCTGTTCAACTGAACTCTGTTAAACAATCAACCTATTTAACGCAGTGGAATATTGAACTGAAAATCAGAAACTGAAACTTTAAACTGAAACAATAAACCTGACAAACGCGGTTGGCACTGGTTTTGGTTTCTTTAACGCTTCTTCTAATTGACAACGGTTCTTCAACTAAAACAGGATCTTGATTGAACTGTTATTGGCTCGTTCTTTGCAACTACGATCTTGACCCAAATAATTTCTTTACGGGCTAAACTGCCCAAACTTTGGCCCACACAATCAAATTTGAGCTTACTGCTTCTTTGTTTCTCACGTGGCCCAAAAAAAAAAAAACAAAAACCAACTACCAAATCTAATTTAGTGGGCCCAAACAAACTAGGTCAAAGTCTCCTGCCTCTCTCCAAGAAAGAATTGTTGCTCTTTTCATGGCACGAACTCCAACTCCAAGAAAAATAAATAATACTAACTTTTCTTGATTCAAGTCAATCGCAAAATGCCAAAAAAAAATGAAAATAAATAACACGTCAACCGATCGAGACGGAGCCGCAGGTACACGGTGGTGATGCGTGAACGATTGCTTACGAAAATTAAACAGAACCTCAACTCAGATTGTCGGCACTGAAATAAGATCTCTAGCCGGCAATCCCGTTTCTCTTCTCGACGGCGGCGCAGAAAACCCAACCGGGCGGCGGCGAAACCCAACCTCCGATCTCTGGTGTGGCAGCGACGAACGAAACTGGTTCAACGTGTTCTTCGCGTGATCTGAACCTAAGCTCTGATACCACTTGTTAGGATTAAACGCACACACGAAACCGAACACGACACGAAAGCAATAAACGAACACGAGGATTTAACGTGGTTCGGTCTAAACTGACCTACGTCCACGGGTGGCAACTAGGTATATCTTTATTGAGTGACCAAATATTACAAGTACATAATGTTGTTTATATAGAGACTGAACTAGGGTTAGTAAATTATTATGCAAGAAATCTAAACTGGGCCGGGCTTGGGCCCGACCGCCCACACCCGTTTCCTCTTTTGACTTCATATAATAAACCGGGCCAACAAGGCCTACGAACCCAACAATGTATACCATCTTGCAGCCTATAACAGGATATGGAGTGTCCAAAGTTCTTGATTCCGGGCATTCAAACTTCAAAAAAGGTGACTTAGTTTGGGGATTCACCGGATGGGAGGAATACAGCATCATCAATACTCCCGAGGCTCTCTTTAAGATTGACGATACCGATGTGCCTCTTTCTTATTATACCGGAATTCTTGGTATGTTTACAGATTAAAGTGCGTTTAGTTTGTGTTTTATTGTTTGATTTTGTTTTTCTTTTGGATGGTTATTTAGGTATGCCTGGTATGACTGCTTATGTTGGTTTCTATGAAATTTGTGCTCCAAAGAAAGGAGAGTATGTCTTTGTTTCTGCAGCTGCGGGTGCAGTTGGTCAGCTCATTGGGCAGTTTGCAAAACTGTCGGGATGTTATGTTGTTGGGAGCGCGGGTACAAAGGAGAAGGTCGGTTCTTTGAAAGTTTTATCTTTGACTGCTAATTCATTGTTGCTTATTATGATATATTTTACCTTAGTTTTGAAGTTTGATTTGTTTGTGTATGCGTATTTCATCATTCAAGGTTGATTTGTTGAAGAATAAATACGGGTTTGATGAGGCTTTTAACTACAAGGAAGAGAAAGATCTAAATGCAGCTCTAAAGAGGTTAGCATCAGAATCACTTGGCAAAATGGTCGGTTCGAATTTACTAATTTTTGGTACATGTCGGGTCAGATTGAAGAACCTAACCACTTTTTGTCCAAATTTTATCATATAACCATTTAGAAAAATATTATTTAAAAAAATATAAACTAGTTTTTTGTTATGATTTAGGAAATTTTATGCCTTAAAAAACACACTTCGGGCCACATTCGATCCGTTTGACGTAGTTGGGCCGATAGTCAGATTAGTCTTCTGATATTATTATTTTGTATAATAATTTCAGGTACTTCCCCAATGGCATTGATATTTACTTTGAAAACGTCGGGGGGAAGATGTTGGAGGCAGTACTCTCGAACATGAGATTAAACGGTCGGATTTCAGTCTGCGGGATGATTTCACAATACAACAATCTAGAGCAAGGAGACGGGGTGCACAACTTGTTTTTGCTGGTCGCAAAACGTCTGCTCATGAAAGGTTTCATTGTGGGTGATTACTATCACATGCTTCCAAAGTATATGGAAATGGTCATGCCTTTGATAAAACAAGGAAAAATTTGTTATACTGAAGATGTTGCAGAAGGGCTCGAGAGTGCACCTGCAGCTTTGGTTGGACTGTTTACGGGTAGAAATGTTGGGAAGCAAGTGGTGGTCGTGGCTCGTGAATGAGTCGATGTCGTTAGGGGTTTAACTATATACGATTGGTGTGTTTTTAACATTGAACAAGCATATGTGTTGAATTTGAATGTGGTTTGATTTGGACGAGAATGTGATTGGAAAGAGTAAAGATATGGCAAGTAGTTGGTCAGTTAAATGATGGATGGAGGGTCCGAGCCCTTTATTATTTGCAAATTGCAGTCGTTAATGTTTAGACTCGGCCCGTCATCTTTAAAGGTGTAGACGAGTCGAGTCAACCTCAAACATTTAAACTTACGACAGGAATCAACTTGTTGATTCTTTGTGTTTTCAAATTCGAGTTTGGTTTATTTATTAGTTATTAAGTTTGTTATTATATAAATTTGTGACTTTGAACCTACCTCTATATATTATATATATGATGATTATAACATGTATTATGTAGCTTTCTTAATAGGAATATATATTAAGTTGTTAATCTTATCATAATTAGAAATAACAACTTTTATTATATAGTTGTATATTATCATTAAATAAAAGTTATTGTACTTATACAAATAATCAGTCTGTTTTGGCTTGTAAACTTTGTCAAGTTTGGTATATGAAACTTGGGACGTTTATTAAATAAGCTTAGTACACGGCAGGGAACTTGTTTAATCTGTGTCTTATTTCAAATTTTTAACGAGTCTATCTTGTGTAATTCATCCCTCGTTTACAAGTAGGATTCGGCAATAGACCACTTATGCAGCAATGGCAACATTGATAAATTTATTTTATTAATGATAAATTAAATTTATGAAGATTTGAAATTGGGTTTTTGTAGTGTTTGATTAGAATGCTTTCAACTTTTTAATTAGTTTATACGTTTTGAAGTCAAAATCACTACATTTGAAATATTCAGAGTACATACAAAAGTGATTGTAACATCACCGGCTTTAATTAAAAAAACTAACTTTTGACCGTTGGTATTGATTCTTGAAGCGGCAATCATTTTATTTTAAATAAAAGAGCAAATAGAAAATAACATTAGATAAAGAAAGAGGGAAAAGGAGATAGCTGAAGATTGAATAGTCAACTACTAATGTCTATAAATAAATCGAATATTCAGTAAACTGTTTGCAGTTTTACGTTTGTTTATATGTTCACTTATGCTTGTTTATCCTTGTTCAATTATATTTATTACGTTCGTGAACTATTTGTTCAGATTTTAAATGAACGAACATAAATAAACACAAAATGCTCATTTTTAAACAAACGGACATGAATCATGCTTGTTCGGTTCGTTTACATGCGGATCAATTACTTGATCAATATGAATACCGGTTCAAATAATAAATATATACAACCATCATTTTCAAAATAAATAATAATAAATTTATTTTCCTTATTCAACAATTACTGAATTAATTATTGAGTAGTTGTGATGTATGATAAGTATGAACCTTTGTACACATTTGCATTGAATGGTTGAACCTTAAAACCTGCTAATTAACATCTTTCTATCCAATCCAAAGAACAGTTTCACACACACAAATGGCACAAAACAGATCGTGTTGAAAGACTACGTAAATGGGTTCCCCAAGGAATCCGACATGCTCCTCGTGTTGGGTTTCAACGGTGGTTAGGAACGAAAACGGTCAAATGTCAAAACCGTTTTAGTTAATAATTTCGTTTAAATAGTTATTAATCAATATTAATAATCAAAGATATATAAGCGAACTATAAAAACGCAGCGGAACGATTAAACGATTAACCCGAACCGAAAACCCAAAACCCGGATCCGATTACAACTATTATACGAGTACGATTTAAACATAAATAATAATCAACCATAGATGAGTATTCGATATACCTCGGTTATACACAAACCGGAACAAGAAGAGCTAGATGACACAATTGATAACCAAAGAAGAATCCGGCGGCGGCGGCGGCGGAACTCCGGCAAGACGTATGGCGGCAGCATCAGGTGATTCGGCTCAGATCCGGCAGCTGCAAGGAACGGCGGACGGCAGCAAATAACAACAGCAAGCAGCAGCGGCTTCAGTTCACCGGAAAAACAAGTTCGCCGGAATTTCAAGTTCGCCGGAAAACCGCGAAGAAGGTTTTAACAGCACCGGAGTTAAGGTGGAACTGCGGCGGCCTAAAAAGCACTCGCCGGAAAAACCGGTGGCCGGAAAAAACGGCGCCGGATTTAATGGGCAGCTAGGGTTTCCTTTTGTTTTGTTAAGGTTATCATTAATAACATTATCTTATAATATATATAGTATTATAAGTAGGGTTTAAACAAGTTAAACCAATTCCCAATTAACAAAACAAAGCCTAGTCCATTATCCTGTCTATCTAATTAAATGTGTCGGGCCTAATTAACACTTAAATAGGCCTTATCTCGTCACCCCCGGTGTAACTCAGTCCGGGTCACATTCGGGTCCGTCGCGTTGACTTGACCCGAACCGACCGTTAATTCCAACACCTCGTCACTTCCGACACCATCAACCTCAACCTTCCAGAAGGTTCCAATGACGTTCTGGTGAAGAAATCTTTATCTGTCATGTGATCCGTACATACGTGGTCGAATGAGCAAAACTAAAGGAAGTTACATCGATGCCTTCACTCCTGGTTCGGTTGGTTACTTCATCTTAATTCATTTATTAGACGATTCGGGCTTTGGTTTTCGGTTATAATTAAACGACTTAGAGACCGAGCTTAATCCAGCTCGAGCATAAAAACAAGTTTTTTTAATAAACGAGCCCAAGTCTAAGAGTCACTTGTCGAACTCAGACAGCTTAGATGAGCCTTATTTATATAACTTCAATATTTATTAATATATGAAAATTTATGAGAAAAATAATTAAGTTATTTTATACTATGCCATACACAAAAATTATAATTATAATAATAAATTATTTAATTTACATTTTGTTTATATTTATATGAAATTATTTCTATATATATATAACATAAACTGTAAATATATATAACGTAATTAATAAATAGTGAGCTGAGCTCGATCTCTAGAATAAAGCTCGAAACGTGAAAAACTACTCAAGAACCGAGCTCATGGTCTAGACGAGTGTGGGCTCTACTCGGCTTGTTTACACCCCGTAGTTTAAATTTCCACTCAAAATTATTTGTTCCTAATATTAGTCTAAGTCAATTGATTTTCTAAAGTAAACGCTTGAGAATAATTAATTTTCAATTTGCACTTTAGTAGCCCATTAAAGATAAATTGAATTCGGGTATTCACGGTTGTGTTCGTTTATGTTAGTTTTGTGTTCAATGGTCATTTAGAATGTTAACGAACGAACATAAATGAATACGGACATGTTTATTTCCTTAATAAAGGAACACGGGCAAGAACATTTGTGTGTTTTAAGTATGTGTTTGTTTGTTTTGTTCGGTTAAAGTTAAACAAATAAACCTTGTTCGTGTTTGTTAGATTTGTTTACTAATGGAACCCATTGTTATCTTGCAGCCTATAGAGGGACTTGGAGTTGCGAAAGTCCTCGAATCCGGACATTCAAACTTCAAGAAAGGTGACTTAGTTTGGGGAGGAACCAGATGGGAGGAATACAGTGTAAACGCACCCGAAACTCTGTTCAAGATTGAACATATTGATGTGCCTCTGTCCTATTACACAGGAATTCTTGGTATGTTTTCTGTTGAATTGATTTTGGTTTCGATGTTCGTGTTTGCGCGCACATATATAGACAGAAACTTACATTAAATAATGTATACCAATAGGGTGTAAACGAGCCTAGCCATTCCCGCTAGGCATGTAAACGAACACGAACAGGGGCATGTTCGTGTTTGCTCATTTAACTTTAACTGAGCATGAACATCATGAACACGAACATATAATCGAACAAATTTTGAGGTTCATGTTCGTTCATTAAGAAAATTGGCATGTTCATGTTTGTTCGTTTAAAGCGTACACGAACTTATTTTTAGGCTAGTTCGATAAGTGAAGTTCGGGCTCAAGTTCGATAAGTGAAGCTCAGGCTCGTTTATAAACAAACTTATTTTTAGGCTAGCTAGTGACCCGAACTTGAACAACTCACGAACATGTTAGTTTTCGTGACAAGTACGCACTAGTATTTAGAAGAGGGTTCTTCATGTGTCTTACCTTTCTCATACAGGACGGTAATGACATTGAGTGTACTTTTAAAGCATACAACCAATCGGTTTATTTAACACTTTTGATTATAACTGAATAATATAACTTTTGTAATCATGTCCAAAACTATATTATATAAAAGTACTGAACAAATACTGTTTCGCCTCAACCTCACCCGTAACCATTTGGATTGTTTCTAGGTATGCCTGGTATGACCGCTTATGCTGGCTTCTACGAGGTTTGTTCTCCAAAGAAAGGAGAGTATGTCTTTGTTTCAGCAGCTTCCGGTGCAGTTGGTCAACTCGTTGGTCAGTTTGCAAAGTTGTTAGGATGTTATGTCGTCGGGAGCGCTGGTACAAAAGAAAAGGTTAGTGTGTTCTCAACTTTTGTACCATAGTTTCTACTTATACAATTCATGGGCATACATTTAATATTTTGTATCCAAATCATTTATGTATATTTGTTTCATCACCGAAGGTTGATCTATTGAAGAACAAATTTGGATTTGATGAGGCTTTTAGCTATAAGGAAGAACAAGATCTAGATGCAGCTCTAAAGAGGTTAGCCTGATACATAGACATAGTTGTCACTCGAGATAAGATAAAAATAAAATGGTCACATGCAGCCTCCTAACACGTTTTATAAAGTGATATAATTTTGTATTCGTAGTTGACAGATTAGCGTTTTGAGATGCTTAGTTTTTAAAAGTTAACGTGTTAGGTACTTTCCCGATGGGATTGATATTTACTTTGAGAACGTTGGAGGAAAGATGTTGGATGCAGTACTCCCGAATATGAGATTAAATGGTCGGATTTCAGTATGTGGGATGATTTCTCAGTACAATCAAGAGCAAGGGGACGGGGTGCGCAACCTATTTCACATAATAACAAAAAGTGTGCTCATGAAAGGGTTCATTGTGACTCATTACTATCACATGTATCCAAAGTATATGGAAATGGTTATGCCTTTGATCAAACAAGGGAAGATTTGTTACATTGAAGACATTGCAGAAGGACTCGAGAGTGCACCCGCGGCTTTGGTTGGGCTCTTTTCTGGCAGAAATGTCGGAAAGCAAGTTGTGGTTGTGGCTCGTGAATGAGGCAAGTCGAGTTCTTTAGGATTTCGCTTTGGAGTCTATATACACATACATAGATATATATATTATCCATATACATATGCATACTCTTAAGATGTGACGCGTTATTATAATATTATGAACACGTGTTGGTTTTTGTATTTTCGGTTTGATTTGGTCAAGAACGATAGGATTGGAAACCATCGATGTGTTGAAGAATAATCGTTAAGAAAAAGTACGACGACTGAATGAGCATTTTGTGTAATGAGTTGAATAGATTGAGGTAAATTTGGTTTTAAACGGGCCGGGTTGACCCGCTTTAAAACATTACTTGTAGACTTTAGACTATCTATATTAATCCTAGTTGGTGTTGAAAGAAATTTGATTTTTGTTTTTCATAATCATTCCGGTTCCGGTATCAGTTTAATTAGAGTTGCAATACATAGCAAATTGTTGTTTTTTATGGTTAAGTAAACTCTGATGTAGCAACGGAATGGTAACGTATCTCCCTTTTCTGGGACGATTTTAAGTTTTAACCACCCTCCTTAATTTGGACGCTCTTATACAAAATACATTTAGACTTTGTATACTTGATTATTAGTGTTTTCACGACTAGACTAGCTAGTCAGACTAGAACTCGTTAACACTTGCCCGGTTATACATCTTTGAGCCACTTGTAGTTTGACTGACTAATCATGACAATTATCAGTTGAACCCGCCCTGGTTGGACCGGAAAATCAAAAGAGGTTGCAACTTGCAAAACTTCACTTTTGAAATCAGGATATATGACAAGTAGGCATAAAACAGAAACATGAAAGAAATAAATACAACTAGAAAGGTGTCTGCGCGATGCAGCGGGAAACTGGAAACACATACTTTGATAATTATGTAACAAGTTTTTGGGTGTTTATTATTTCGTTTAAAACTGTGAGATCATTCACCAGTTTGGTTTCACGATTGAAAACGGAGGTGCCGTACATATTGAAATGTTAATTATTTACTTATTTAGTATTAGATATGATATATATTAGACATAGTTAAAATATAGTTAACCACAGTTTTATTTAATACGAGCAAACTCGTCTATTACAACTTTAATTTAGTCAAATTTCTAGGGTTTTTTTTTATATTTTTTGTTCTTGTTATTATTTCGCCTTCTATTTATTCTAATAAGGTTTATTATTTATATGACCAAAGTTATCTTTGCTCATAGTATGATTCTCTTAATAATGTATTAGTTGATGATTAGTTTAAAGTGAAGGTATATGCAGATTAATAATTCTTGTTTTAAATTTTAAACTCAATTTTTTTATCGAAGTACAAACTAAATCAGAACCTAATCGTTGGTAACGGTTCGGTTTAGTTGGGTTTTATTTAGAAACAGTTTAGATTCGGTTTTCGACGACAAAAAAACGTGTAAAGTTGACTCATTGTTAAATTAAAAAACCATCAAAAGCAAACCGCACACACTTTTGCATAATTTTTTTTACTTTGAAAAATATAGCAATATGATACTCAAATTAAAGATAATAAAATGCTCGTTTTTATGATGTCATTTATTTTAAAAAAATATTAACGTACGAAAAGTTATGACCGTTTAAAAATCGTGGGGTAGTTGGGTTAAAAATGAAAATAAAATAATATATATGTAAAAGACTAAGGACCAATTGTGTAATTTTAAAGGATGAATTTTGTAATTATTTGAAGACATTGCAAATGAACGTGAGATTTGATGTTAGAATGACATTTGTGCCCCTAATTAATGTTGTACCTCATGCATTAAATGTTATAAATTACTTAAAAAAAACGTCTTAATTTGCCCATCATTAGTATATTATATATAGTATAGATAAACGGATTTTGACTACCCCAGAAAAATAAGAAAGGATATAGTCATTGCCCATTGGTACAATGTTTTTTTTCTTTTCCAACTTTTTTTTTGAACGGCCAACTAAGTAACGTCGGGTACCCCGTACGCGGCCTCCATTGGCTAAAGGTAGCCCGAGCCGGCCACTAGTCCGGACGGACGGAGAGCGGTCCACCTGTTGAGGGATTCACCGGATAAAACCCGACCCCCATGCCCGCCAAACGGCACGACAGCGAGGAGCCAGTAAAACCGGGTGAGATCAGGACTCGAACCCTGGCAAGCCAGGGTCATCCCTCATATCTCCCATATAAGTTGGTGGTAGTAAGGTTTGATCCTCCTACCTCTCACTTATTTTTTTTTCTTTTCCAACTGACTACAAAAAAGTTAAGTTTGCTTTTTCTTAAAAAAAAACACCTTGCTTTTATACAAAAAAAAATGAACAAATTTTAGTGATTAAAGTGGACCCTCTCGATCCTTCCTTAGTTTCGCCCTCGAATGCAGTAGTTTTACATAAAATATCTTTATCTTGTATATGTTTCTATTACTAAATTTGTTTCAACCTTAAATTGGTTATAATAATATATAACTGGATTAAATTTATATATATCCTTACAAACATTAGCAATATCATATATGCCCGAACAAAACTTAAAATATCATATATGTTCTTACAAAGTAATTAAAATATCATATACGCCCTTATAAAAAAAAGTTAAAAGTATCATGTATATCCCTATTCATTAATAACAATTTAATAAATGACTATTTTAGCGTTACTTTTATAAAAGTTTTAACGTTCATATACGCCCATTTTTTAACGAATAGACTATTATACCCATTTCTATTACATAATGTGTTTATACCATATGTTATTATTTTAATTTTGATAGACGTCTCTCATCTTTGACGACAACCAAATCGCCTCTTCTCACTTCTTCAAAATTGCGAACTCGTAGAAGGTTTATCGCATCGAATGGTCTATGTTGTAAACATTTTATCGCATTTAATCGAATAAGAGTAATATGCTGATTTTTACGTTGTTTCTGAAGAATTAGGTACATGTGATATATTATTAACTTCGTAAGAGCTTATACAATACTAGTTTGAGACCCGTGTACTACACGAGTAGTTTTGAAAATACAATATTTAATAAGTAATCAGTATACAAGAAATAATAAACCCGTTAAACACTATTAATATAGTCATTGTACAATAGTTTTTAAAACAATTTTAAAGTAAAAGATAATTATAAATATCAAATATTTGAAAAAGAATATAGGAAGTAAATAATAAATTAGCAAATTTTGAAGAATAAATTGTAAGAATGGTAACTATTATTTTACTATTATAAGTTTGTTAAAATGGATGAGGTTTGATGTAGAAGTGAAAAGTGAAAAGTGAAAAACTTATAGTCTTTTATTAGAGTACTAGTTTTTATCCCCCGTATTATGGGGGTTGTTTTATATTGTTTATTCTAATATTTATTATTTTTTGAATCTATAACTTTTTTATTGTATGAAAGTTAATAATATATTTGTGTTTGATGATAAATTGTTTCACAAATAAATAAGATGTTATAACATGGTCTAAAAGCTATATGGTTTTGATGAGACCCAAGACCCATTTATTTTTTTTACTATAAAATTGGTTTTTTAATTATAAATAATATTTATGAAATTTAATAATATACTTATGGTTTGATGAGACCCAAGACCTGTTTATTTATTTTTACTATCAAATTGGTTTTTTTAATTTAAATAATATATATCTTTTTTAAAATAAATAAGATATTAATTTATATTATATCCTATTATATAGGATTTTCACATCAATAATTTGGTGAGAATAATTTTAATTTAATGAGATGTTATAACCTGTTTAAGGAATATCTGGATTTGGTAATACCCATACCCATGAATTAGGGTCAAATGCATGAGAAGCCTCCATTTAAAAATCAAGCAATCTGGTGACTCCAAAAAAAGAGGGAGCGACCACATCATGACACGTAGGATGTTTATGTCTTTGTTTATATATATTATAGATATATATTTTTAGTTTTACATAGATATATGATATTTTTTAATATTGGTAAAAGTATATATTAAGTTGGCCTTTATGAAATGTTGTGTATGCCTCATCCTTTATCCTATTGGCTCCATGTTTCACCCAAGGATTTCTCACACAAACTGTCAATCATTTCCTTCTTACCTTCTACATATCATCACCATATTTATAAGATTACAATTTTGGGTGAGTTACTGCTTTGTGTGTTGTAAACTTTGCAGTGGTAGTTGTACTTTGTTGTCATGAGTGAGTTTGTGCTTCATTTGTTGTAAGGTAGGCAATTGGTCATGTACTCTATTTTATTATTGTACATACTGCTTTCCCTTTCACATGTGAATATGATATCACTTTACACGTGTTTCAGGCATATTCAAAACATGAAAAAGTGGGTTATTCACAAACACGCGTTGTTCATCTACGTTGCCACCATCTCTCATGGCAGAACACCCACTTCATTGTTGTATCAATAAACCAGCAAATGGTTTCTAAAAACCATTAAAATCTATCACTATAAAGCAGCAAAACTATCTCTACCATTCTAAAATCTATTTCACAGATGGTCGGATTAGGCCTTTACAACAAACTTCCGACGTAGTGATGTGTAGTTCCCAATGATTGGTAGAGCTCTACCGCTGAGCCGAACCTCCGGAGACCTTCAAATAGCTCTAAAAGACAACGATATGGAGTGACAAATTAATAATGGGGCTGACAGCGACATCAATCGACAATGAACCAGCTATGATCGGATGAGGTGTTGCAAATCCGTAGAAGCGGTCACCGGTCGCCAATAATCCAAAACCTTCGAGACTCAAAGGCTTCGAACGCCTAGCCTTTGCCTCCAAGAATGCCGGCTAGGTTCCGGCGACCCTTTTGAGCTTCCGGTGAAGCTCCGACGAGCAGAATCTATAATATGGCGTGTCCCGATTTCGTTTTTCAAGATCCATAATTTCTGATGAATTTAATATAGGGTAGAAAGAGAGGATAGAAATGTTATTGTATGAGATATATGTGTGTAATATGCATTGTTACAGTAATCTTATGGCATGTGTTTTTTTATTTTAATTTTTAAATTAAGGTGACCTAGGAAAGGTGCACCAATATATGTAATATCAGTTAAAACTGTAAACATTTGTTTTTTTAGGTTGTATTACATGTGCATAAGGCTGAGGGGTGGGGGGGGCGCAAGAGGGGGCGCGAGTGGGGGCGCCAGCCAATAATATTGTGACGTGTGGCAGAGAGAGAAACTTGATAAGATGGGTGTTGGTTGTGGTGCTCGCGCCCCGGGACATGGTGTGGAGGGGCGCGAGCGGTTTTTTTTTTTATTTTTTTATAAATGTATTAAAAAACGTATTATTAAAAAAACTCATAAATTATTTAAAAAAACACACATTAATTAAAAAAACACATTAATATCTAAAAAAAATTAAAGTACTAAAAAAACATTATTCTTATTCTTCGGCTTGGTCTTCTTCGATCAACCTCTTCCGGATACGTTCCTTTTGTTTTTCCATCAACATTTGGTCGACCGGATTTAGGTTACTGAAGTCTCTTGTAAGGAATTCCACATATCTCATTCTTTTTTTTTTTCCTTTTTGTCATTAGAGACCACCTCCATGGTTTTGTTGAATTTATTGAGGGATTCAACAAGATCGTTGATGTTTACGGCTTCCCCCTCAGCCGGTTTTTTGCCCCTGGCGTCCCTTCCCAGTGGCCGCCTCCTCGGCGGTGAAGACGTTTCCTCCCCCGCAACGTTTAGGTCGACCATAAATCGTCGTAACTGTAATCTGAATCTAGGTTTGGGTACCAATTTCCAGCCATGTTTTTAAAAAAAGGTTTGGAAGATGGGGTGATTTTGGGTTTTGGGTGTGGTATGTGATATTGGTATGTGATATTGGTGTTGGTTTGGGTTTGATATAGGTTTAATAGAGAGAAAAAATTGTATGTTATTATATAGAGAAAAAAAATCGGGTTTGATATAGGTTTGATATTGGTATGTTATTATATAGAGAAAAAAAAAATTTTTTTTTAATAAAAAACGAGCCCAACGGCTCTATTCACGCAACCCAAGAACCCTTCACGCCATTCCCAGCCGCTAGCCCATCCGCGCCTGTCTCTTTTTCCTCGCTCGCGCCCCTCTCGCGCCTCGGTGGTGTGGTGCTCGCCCCCCGGGGCGCGAGCGGAAGGGCTTTCGCGCCCCTTCTCGCGCTCCGCACCCCTCAGCCTAATGATTGCCATTTGCTTTGTTTGTTTTTGATAGATCCATTAGTTTGTTGCTACAGTGTGGCTGATGTCACTATGTTAGTTATTTTGACCGTAATTAGACCATGTGTACTCGTAAAGCTTCACATCCAGGGGTTATGCGCCACGTGGCGCCTAGTCAGAGTTATGGTTTTGTACAAAAACAGGCTATAGTCATAACTCTCCACATCCAGGGGTTATGCGCCACGTGGCGAACAGTCACTTTTACACTTTTTGTTTTTTTTTTTTTAATTTTTAATAAGAATAATCAAATAACAATAATATTTTATTAAATAAATATTAGTCGTCCTCGTCCTCCTCATCATCC
The DNA here is from genome assembly GCF_021521415.1 of Bidens hawaiensis. Taxonomy (NCBI): domain Eukaryota; kingdom Viridiplantae; phylum Streptophyta; class Magnoliopsida; order Asterales; family Asteraceae; genus Bidens; species Bidens hawaiensis. The sequence continues at coordinate 145,456 of NW_027492710.1, read as the reverse complement.
TCATCATCGTTGTCGTTGTCTTCATCGTCGTCGTCCTCGTCCTCCTCATCGTTTTCACCAGGCAGAGGCCGATACATCCAAAGATGTTTGACCAAATCCTCCTTTAGTGCGTTATATATCTCTCTTGACCGCACGGAATCCGAGTTTTCGAGTCATTGTTCCATACTTGCCGGAGTCCGTGGTGGATCCGGGTCCGGTATGAAAGTTGGACATATTGCTCTTCCCTCGTCCTCGATGATCATGTTATGCATTATGATACACGCATACATAGCACATCTCATTCTTTCTAAAGACCACAGACGACAAGGATTTTTAACATAATGCCATCGTTGTTGAAGAACACCAAAACACCTCTCGATATCCTTTCTCGCAGACTCTTGCACTTTCTTAAAATACTGTCTTTTTTCATCCATCGGGTCTCTGAATGTTTTAACAATTATCGCGAACCTGGATAAATTCCATTACCCAAATAGTACCCATGATCGTAGAAGTTATCGTTAGCCCAATTGCACTCGTAACGGAACTCATATACTGTGTCGCGAGCATAATCGCACTCGTAACCGCCCGTTCCTCCTCCACGTCCTCGGCTTGTTGGTCGGGCCCGAAAAACTGTTTATATATAGATGGAGGATCCATATATAGTGAATTTGGTGTAAAGGAATTTTTATAGAGTTGAAAGAGAATTTTTATAAATTTAATGAGGTTTGATTGAGGATGAAATGGTTTAATATATAGGAAATAATTTTATTTTTTTAATTTTCCAACGGTCAATTTTGCAACGGTCAAACATTGGATTTTGTGTCATTCTAGCGTTGTATATAAAACGCTGCCAAATTTGAAATCAACATAACGCAGGGGGGCGGTGTACCCCCCGCGTTTTCGTCCTTCACGCTACACACAACGCACCCATTACGGGTGGTCTTATCTATTTGTAGTGTGTACAGTTTTGTTCGGATGTTGGAGGTTAGTGTCTATAATGCTTAACACGTATAGTCACATCTAGAGTTCACTATTTTTTTAACATGTTTTTGTTACATTAGTAACAGTGGGATACTTTTAGTTTCTTTTAATACAAGTTATTGGCACTTGAACTTGAACTTCCTGTAAAACTCGCACGACGCGCGGGTTCAAAAAAACTAGTTCTATATTTATTTTTGGTAACCAAATTATTTATTATAATAAACTATTTGGTTTTTCTATCACGATGATACTTCTCGATGGTTTATTATTTTCATAATAAAAAATAATAATTTTATATTCTTTATTCAACTACTCTCTTTTCATATTAACATGTAAAAAGTTAACATTAAGTATTGCTTCCACTGAATTCACCACACTACTGGTGGAGAGACTTGGGTTCTTTAATGAATATCCAATTTTAATCCTCACTTGTCACTTTTGATAGATTATGTTAATGATTGATTTAAGCTAGGCTTTGAGAGGTTGTCAGTTCGAATCTCGAGTCCACCCATGTTTTAGTCCTACCGTGTGTTACGTCAAAAAGAATACAATAACTTAACAGTTAACACACAAGAAATTCGTCGTTTGAAAAAATAAAAAATAAAATGGCATTGCTTCCATCGAGTGATTACTTTGTTTTTGTATTATAAAAATTGGCCACTAACCAAAAAGAACAAAAGTAGTTGGTTACTTTCGACAAATACAAAGTAGCAGCAGCTGGTCAGGACTCATGTGCCAACTGTGTACTTAAAAACTCCATACTGCTCGTCGTTCATCTTTCTACTCACAAATGGCACAAGTGAAGAACAAGCAGATCGTGTTGAAGGACTACGTAAATGGGTTCCCCAAGGAATCCGACATGCTCCTCGTCACTTCCGCCACCATTAACCTCAACCTTCCAGAAGGTTCCAATGCCGTCCTCGTGAAGAATCTTTATCTGTCATGTGATCCGTACATGCGTGGGAGAATGAGAAATTGATTCCTTCACCCCGGGTTCGGTCAGTGACTTCACATTCATCGGTTTATTCAATAAATTGTTTATAAAACGAATTAATTAAAGATTATTTCTTTGGGTTACGATTTTCAATAATTTGTTTATACTAGGAACATTATAAATTTGTGTATTTAAAGTAGGGGTGACAATCTTGACCCAAACCATTTCAAATGAGTCAATTTGGGTTCTTTCAAAAACCATACGGGTTGGTTTAGGTCATAGATTTTATCAAGATGGTCAAAATGCGTCACTTGAAATTCCACTTTTTTATTTTCGGGTCAAAATGGGTGGATGTGGGTTAGTGTATTAAGGAAAGTGGCAAAACGAGTTTTCGGTTTCTTTTTGGTCGATTTCGGATTCGTTTTCGGTTTTTTGTTTTGTTTTGGCCGGTTGTTCAGTTTCGTGTCTGTTCATTTTCAGTTTTTTAGTTTCATTTTGATCGATATTTCCGGTTTCGATCAATTCGGTTAAGATTTGGATTTTTCTTTCGTTTTCGTCGACTTTTCGCTTTCGGTTCATTTCTTTTTTTTTAATAGGACAACGGAGGAAACGTTTAATTTTTTTAATTTTTTTGTTTTTGATTTATATTTTGAGTTATTATATTTTTAGTAATTTTTTTGAGGGGTTTTTATTAAAAATAATTCAAAAAAATTAATAAAAAAATCATAACTCAAAAACAAAAAAAGTAAAAAAAAAACTAATACGTTTCCTCCGTTGTCCTCGTTAAAAAAAAAAAAAAAACCCTACCCGAAGCTTCTTTTGACCCATTCCAACCTTGACCCGTTCCGACCCGAACCAAAACAACCATTTTTTTAATTGACCCGGTCCGACCCTAACCCGTTCCGACCCATGACCCGTTTCGATCCAACCCAACCCATTTGCCACCCCTAATTTAAAGTGTAAAAATGAGAAATAAACTGCATATTGATTTTGATTAGGTTAGTTTATGTCCATCCGGATTTGTGGGTGAATTGATGATTATTATTCTTGAATTAATATGTAATCGTTTGTGTTCGCTAGTGTCGTTTTTGTTTGTTTGCCAGTTAGGGTCGTTTATGTTCGTTTTTTCCATTAATGTCTGTTAGTATCCGTTAGTGTTCGTTTGCCCATTAGTGTCTATTTGTCTTTGTCCGGATTTGTGGGCGAATTTGTGTGAATTAATATGTAATCGTTTGTGTTCGCTAGTGTCGTTTCTGTTTGTTTGCTAGTATGTCTGTTAGTATTCTTTAGTGTAAGTTTGTGTTTGTTTGTCCATTAGCGTCCTTTAGTTTAATTTAGTGTTTGTTTGTCCATTAGTGTTTGCTTGTACATGTGTTCATTAGCGTGCATTTACAATATTATTAACGAACGAACACGAACGAACGAACAAAAACACGCTCAATTCCTTAATGAAGGAACACGGACACGAATTTTCATTCGGTAGAGAGATCATGAACCGTGCATTTGTTCGAGAAAAGGTTAATGGACGTACATGAACAAGGTCTCGTCAGATTCGGTTCGTTTACAGCCCTACTGCTAGCCCATTTTGGATTGTAAAACCAAGTCTTTTTTATAAACTACATTGATTGATCTTGGAGTCAAAATATTACTACGCATAATCCGTTGAACATGGCTAGGTAGCTACACAACCTCAGGCGCAAGGAACCCAAAAGTATCGAATGCAAAAGGAATAACACGTGTTGGTTTTTAATGCACACTTTAAATGTATATTTACATAATCATAACTATTTTATACGAAATTATGATAAAAATAATTATCTAATATATATTACATTATATTATATATGAAATTAAAATTATAAAGTATAAATATGATCATAAGTGCATATGAATTAGTTGATGAATAATAAACAACCCGAGGTCAAGCTTTGGAAATAGAGCTCGACTTGGCTCGGTTTCTTAAGATGATTCATCCACTTGGTACAGTACATGTGCTAATTGAAATATTATTAAAGAACATAATGTGCTTTTTCTGCTAGTGTTTTGATGTAAATTTTACCATTTTGCAGCCTATAGAGGGATTTGGAGTAGCTAAAGTTATTGATTCTGGGCATTCAAACTTTAAGAAAGGTGACCTAGTTTCGGGAATTACTGGATGGGAGGAATACAGCATTATTAAAGCACCCGAGTCTTTAGTCAAGATTGAAGATGCCGATGTGCCTTTATCTTATTATACAGGAATTCTTGGTATGTATTATGTTTAATTTGATATTATGCGGAGTCCTAGATGGTCTGGTTTATGGCATCTAACACAATAATTATTGTATCTGACATTATCATAGTTAGACATGTAAGTAAAACCAAAGTAGTTATTATATCTAATGATGTATTCCCCAAACTGTTAACCTTCATGGCAAGTGCACACTTAGGGTTGTAAACATGCCAAGTCACTCGTAAGCAACTCAAGATAGGCTCGTTAAAAGCTTGAAATGAGCTCGAGTATGAGCCTCACTTGGCTCACGAGCCTAAACATGCCTATTATTTATTCAATATATTAAACATATATTTACATAATAATAAATTAATAATTATTGTATAAAAAATAATGATAATAGTTACTAAATAATATATTATGTTATATATAAAAATTACAATCACAAATACATAAAATATATATCAATTATAATATAAAAATATAAAAGATATCTACTAATGTATGTAAACTAATGTTTACTGAGCCAAGCTTGAACCAAAAGCTCGAGCTCCTGTAGGTTAAACGAGCCGAGCTTGAGCCTAATTGAGCTCCAGCTTGGCTCGGCTCGTTTTCACCTCCTAGGTGCAACAGTAATTAGACAAAATTAAGAGGATTTTTCATGTGTCTTCCTTTTACTTAAAGTGAGTCTGATTCGGGTTATGTTTCCTCTTGACATGTCAAACCGGTAGAATGAAGAAAAAATAGCTAAAAAGTACATGTCATACAAGTCAAAAGTCGCACAAAGTGTACTTTTAATGCTTACAATCTCTTAATTATGTTACTTAAAGTTTAGATTACAACTGAAATAACAGTCTTTGTAATCATGCATCACACTAATGATTTATAAAATGCGTTGGACAAATAGTGCTTCAGGTCAATCCGGCCCGTTAGCCCAATTTGCCACCTCTACGGCTCTACTTTCAGTTCCTCGTGATTTTTATCTTGGATTGTTTTTAGGTATGCCTGGTATCACCTCTTACGTCGGTTTCTATGAGATTTGTGCTCCAAAGAAAGGAGAGTATGTCTTTGTTTCAGCAGCTTCAGGAGCAGTTGGTCAGCTCGTTGGTCAGTTTGCAAAGTTGTCAGGATGCTATGTTGTTGGAAGTGCTGGTTCAAAAGAAAAGGTCTGCGTGTTTTAAACGTTTACCATAGTTTCTTCTAATTCCTTGCTACAAATTTGATGATTTTTTTTTGTCTAAACCATTTTTGTATTATATCATCATTAAAGGTTGATCTGTTGAAGAATAAATTTGGATATGATGAGGCGTTTAACTATAAGGAAGAGCAAGACTTAGATGCAGCTCTAAAGAGGTTAGCCTGAAACATAGTTGTCACTTGTCACACAATGATGATAATAATAATAATGAAAAAGTTAAAAAGAGAAAACAGCCAAACCTTAGAATGGCCCGCAGATTGTAATGTAATTATTGAAATAATATAACTATTCTCTTTGTATCTAACACTTAATCTTCATAAAAAAATCTTTAAAAAAGTTATGGACGAATTGTGTTCCGGGCCAACTCAACAAACACTTTTGACCTGTTATAAAGAGCTGATCCGTGCCCAAGCTCGAGCTCAGCTCTTTTATAGATCCATTTCCAAAGCCCGAACCGGCTCGTTTATCATGTATTGATTTTTTATAACTATATTTATATATCAATCAATCAATCAATCATGCCCAGTAAAATCCCACCGACAGCAAAGCTATAAGTAGGGTCTGGGGAGGGTGGGATGTAGGCACACCGTACCTCTATCCAAAGGAATAAAGAGGTGGCTTCCAGAGAGACCCTCGGCTCTAAGTACATGTGTATGAAGCAAAATAAAGGAAATCAAAGTTTAACAGTTATATAAAAACTACTACTAATTATAATAAATTAATAATAAGATCACAGTTTAACAGCTATATAAAAGCTAATAATAATTATAATAATAATAATAATATTATAATTATAACTTTATATATAAAATAATATATATTATTCTGTTTTTATCATAGTTTTATACATAACAATCATTGTTATATAAATATATTAAATAGAGGTTATATAAATAATAGGGTCGCAAGCCTAGTCAAGGTCAAGCTAGTTTATTAAATGAGCTCCAATATAAGCTCGAGCTTGTTTAGACTCAACTTGATTCAAACATAATTAATGTATATGCTCATTAAATGACTATTTTGCCCTTAACACGTGGCAGGTACTTTCCCAATGGAATCGATGTTTACTTTGAGAATGTCGGGGGAAAGATGTTGGACGCAGTACTCTCAAATATGAGTTTTAATGGTCGGATTTCAGCTTGCGGGATGATTTCACAATACAATCTAGAGCAAGGGGAGGGGGGTGCGCAACCTAACGCACATAGTAACAAAAAGTCTGCGCATGCAAGGGTTCATTGTGAGAAATTACTTTCACATGCTTCCAAAGTATATGGAAATGGTTATGCCTTTGATCAAACAAGGAAAGGTTAGTTACATTGAAGATGTTGCTGAAGGGCTCGAGAGTGCACACGCGGCTTTGATCGGGCTCTTCTCTGGCAGAAACGTCGGGAAGCAAGTGGTGGTTGTGGCCCGTGAATGAGTGGACATTTTGTATGCTATATACAGCATGCATACCTTTTATGAACATGTGTGGACTGTTTGTATTCTTGTTTTACTAATTTGGTCAAGAATGAGTCGACACTTTCATTTCCATTTAAAATATAAACGATCAACCATGATTTCGTGTTAATTTCCCTCAATTTATAATGTAAATTATTTGTTTTCACTAGTTTCTTCTCTTTCAAATGAAACTAAAAACAATTTTCCGCATACATATAAAAGTTTAGCTAGTAATTTTACCCATGTGTTGCGGCAGTTTGATTCACACGTCGCGACTCTGTATTCGAAAACTAGGTTAATGATCCGTGTTCAACACTGGTTGAAATAAATAAATTTATTCAAACAACTACACAAAGTGTAATACGAAAAATATGTTCAAGATTTTATTTAAAGATGTATCATATTGTAGAATAAATTGCACATTACACAAATATAAAAATAACAATTACATGTTAGAAGTTTCACAAATCCCTCAATATTTATTTGTATACAACATTTGTAGTTTAATTTATAAGTTTACCCCCTCATTAAAAAAAGTCATAGTTTCACTCGGTGTCTGTTTTAACTATGAATAACGCAACATACAAACCCAGACTAAAAACATGTTATATAAGAAACAAAAAACCCTTGGTTGTAGGTTAAGAAATGTTCGAGTCACTGCGCTAACATAAAAATTTACATACAATGCATAGGCTGTAGGGTAAATCTGGATAAAATTAGCAAGTAATGCTGACTTTTGTTATTCAAGTCATGAGAGTAAATAAACAGAGAGTTTTAAAAAGAAAACTAATTGGTCTATGGACAAAAGGGACACAAATTGGCAAAATTGCATACTTGTTCTTTTAATAACAAAATGTTACCATTGGTTAATATTAGAAGGACTAAGTGCAATCCCAAAACGATGCATTGCATAATTTCCTGAAGCAAGTTAAGAAACTCAAGGTATAAACCTGAAAGAATATCCTCCAATAGCACTTAAAGAACTTTCATTGTGTTCAATAATTATTCACAATCTAAAACCAAAAATCATGAATGGCACCACCATTTAATAAAAAAAGTTAAAAGCTTGTACACAAAGAAGATACAAGATTCCAGGATATACTTGTCATGCCCATATTATTTAAGATCATGCGGATAGTCTAGCGTTTCCGCATCAGTGTTTGGTTAACCTGAATGTGAAAAATGACATGTTATATCTCTAAATGGGTATAACAGGTCAAATGTTTCTGAAATAAAATAAAGGGAGAAGTTTGGGTTATGTTATATCTCTAAACGGGTCAAACGAATGAAAGTTGACCAAAATGAATTTTTTTTACGCATAAAACCCCTCTAACAATTGAAACAAAATATTAGATACACCCATTTTTCCACCTCTATATTTTGTTAATAATATTTAAGTTGATAAAAATAATAATAACTGAAAAGCTAATCATGCAATATATCAGGTTAACAAATCAGTTGATGATAAATTCATGCAAGTACCTTGAAATTAGGCACTCGTATTACTTGGATAACTGTGATTATCAGCGCGATGCCCTGGTTAAAAATGAACATAAAGTGAGTTGTTTTTTTGTACTTGTGTGTATCATTTATGTACACTAAAAAGCCAAAAAAGTAATTAAATAAGAAAAAGTGATCTTACAAGTATATACTGATCAATCCAGGCAGAGGAAATTATGCCCGACACTTACCACACAACATCAAATGCTTACATGATAGAGAGACACCCATGGTCAAATATGACACAACACCTAAAAATGGAACCTTGATGAATGTATGTGAAGAATGTACAAACCATCCAAAACGACAAGATTTGTTGTTAGTTTAGACTATAGACTTATTTGGTCATGATCTATTATTAATTAATAATACTGTCAACAGAGTCACCATTATCTTATCTGTTAATGTTAATCTATTATAGCTACCACAACCTCCATTGATACTATAACTAATAATAGCTTTACATGTTTGTCATTAAAATTAACTTTGTGTGAATGATTTGAAATAAGTAATAGTTTCCCTTTAAACCACTTTTTACATGTTCGATTAAGTAACAAAATTCCAGTATTCCACTAAACAACATATCATCATAATAGGACATGTGTCACAACATCTTATTGTTTGCTATAATCAATTTAGGATTACTTGTAAGAAATCATAATACCGTTTTTAAAATTATATATTCAATGTGATTAGCTCGTCTTAGATATATTCTCAAAGTTAATTAAGATAATGAAGGTACTGATATATTATACAAGTTTATAATAGAAAATCAAATAAAAGTGAATAGTAAAATAACAATAAGCTCTACCATATAATTTATCAAGGATAGTAAGTTGTACCTCATCCAACTTTGTGAGTTAGCAACGCACCGATAATTTCTTAAACATATCATGCCTAAAACATGTATCCTAAACAAATGAAAGCAAAACATTAGCTTGAAACGTGCTTTGCACAAATAACCTAACCCGCTATTAAACGGGCTGCAATCTCAAAAGAAAAAATTATAATCATTAAAAATCACCTTTTGAGTAATTGCTTTTATCTGGTTGGATAAGGTCACTTAAGTTTTGAATACAAGTTTCAATGACATAAGGAACATTGGCTATCAGGTTCTTGATATAGTCTTCAAATAAATAGTCTGCAAGGGAATTGATCATATTGTTAATCCAATCAACTAATGTTATGTACATAAACAGCCTCAAAAATATGTGATACAGGGTTATGCACTTAAAAGAAAACAATCAGAAGATTTCAAGTTTGTGCAGTAGCTTTCTGATCTGTGAAAAGAATAAATGATACACAACCAGTTCAATTTTGTTTGAATTTAAGAAGCATGGGACTAATGTAAATCCGCTTCTTGTTTGTCAGTTTAAAATCAAGAGGCCCAGATCTAAGGCTGAGGGGTGTGGGGCGCTAACCTGGGCGCGAGAGCCCCTCCGCTCGCGCCCCCAGGCGCTAACCCCACACCACCGGGGCGCGAACGGGGCGCGAGCGCGAGCCCCCAGGCAGGCGTGAGTGTGGTCGCGGGAGAAGAGAGAGAAAGAGCCGTTGAGCTCGAGAGAAAGAGCCGTTGGAGCTCATTATTTTTTTAAAAAAAAACCTTAAAACCTCTATATAATACCCCAAATTACTCCCATTTCAACCATATCAAAACACAATTTCACCTTACAAACCCTTATATAATATCCCAAACTCCTATATAATACCCAAAAATGTCTGGAAATTGGTACCCAAACCTAGATTCAGATTATATTGACGACGATTTATGGTCGTCACCAGACCAACCGATGTTTTATTCGGGGCCGCAAGAAACATCCGGCTTTCAACCATCCAACATACAACCGTCTCCTAACTTTGTTGTTCCAGAGACACAAGAATCACACGGTGATGCTACGGGAGCAAGAAGACGCGTCCACCGGAAAAAACAACTTGCAACGGACGGGCCGGGACCGGCTTCGACTCCGAGGACGAAACGGAAAACCACTCCGTGGTCATCGGATGAGAAGGAAGCCTTGTGTCGGGCTTGGATAGTCATTTCTGAGGATCGGCGTTGCGGTAATTGTTTTAACGTTTTTAAAAATGATTTTTAATAAAAAAGTTAAATAAAAAAGTTAACTGGAAATCTAATTTAATTATTCATTTTGCAGCCGACTACCAAAAAAGCAAGGTTTTTTGGACAAAGGTTAGGGAGACGTTCTATACGCTCGTTGGGAGTACAGAGCGAAACGCCGATATGATTTCGGGTCGGTGGTCCGAAATCAGAAAATTTGTCGGCTTGTTTACTAATCTTTTCAACAGGAACGCCGGTCGTATGAGACCAAGTGGCAGTGATGATTTGGCGGTTTACAATTTCACTGTCGAAGAGTGGAGGCAGGAGTGTTTGCGGAGGTATGGGATGGTGAAGACGTGGGACGATTTAAAGTTGTGGGAAAGGTTGAAAAGGTGTTCCAAGTGGGTTGAGCTGGTGGCGCCGGACCTTGATGCGGAAGTAGGGCCGAAACGGACTAAAACTAGTTCGTCTGGAGCGTATAGCACTTCCGCCGGGTCGGATTGCCGCGTTGGATTCGACCTAAACATTGCGGGGGAGGAAACGTCTTCACCGCCGAGGAGGCGGCCATTGGGAAGGGACGCCAAGGGGAAAAAACCGGCTGAGGGGGGAGCCGTAAACATCGTCGATCTTGTTGAATCCCTCAATAAATTCAACAAAACCATGGAGGTGGTCTCTAATGACAAAAAGGAAAAAAGTCGAATGAGAGATTTGGACTTCCTTACAAGAGACTTCAGTAACCTAAATCCGATCGATCAAATGCTGATGGAAAAGCAAAAGGAACGTATCCGAAAGAGGTTGATCGAAGAAGACCAAGCCGAAGAATAAGAATAATGTTTTTTTAGTACTTTAATTTTTATTTTATTTTTAGATATTAATGTGTTTTTTTTTTAATGTGTGTTTTTTTTAATAATTTATGAGTTTTTTTAATAATACGTTTTTTGAATATATTTATAAAAAAATAAAAAAAAATCCGCTGAAGCCCCTCCACACCAGGGCCAGGGGCTCCAGCGGGGGCTCCAACACCCCCCTTATCCAGTTTCTCTCTCTGCCACACGTCACAATATTATTGGCTGGAGCCCCCACTCGCGCCCCCGTTAGAGCCCCCACGCCCCTCAGCCTAAGGCAATGAAAAATTAAATATCTTATTCAGTTATTCATTTATGTTTATAGCCATTATCTGTCAAATACTATTGTAAATTTGTAGTTTCAACTGAATGGTTGTTAATACATGATAATGCCTGAGATATGAAGAGCCATATAAGGAAGCTGCAAATCGCTATCGCATAACTTGAAATTGAAAAATTAATAAATAGCCGCACATAAGAAATTAACGAATTTGCCCAGAAAAACACAGGGGTGGGTGGCCCTTTTCAAAGTATATTTATAAACGATTTGTAAATTCTGAAAAATGCCGCTGGAGAATAGGAATGTTGGTAGAATTAATCACCCGTGGAAAATATAGTATAGGCGGGAAAATAAATTTCAGGATGATTGATTTGGTTTTCCTCTTTATTATAGAGGTCAGATCAGATACATTCAAATTTAGATCGTTGTAAAGTGAGCATAACTATTAAAGCGTATATACAAAAGTAAAATTATATCATTTTTGAACTCACTTAGTTTTGTATAAAATAAATATTAATGCATAAACATGACCGCTTCGCAATAACTATTATCCTTATCCTCTTAGTTCGCTCTTTCTTAGCGCTTCGCAATAACTATTATCCTTATCCTCTTGGTTCGCTCTTTCTTAGCATAATTGTTCATCAGCTCCCTGAGCTTGAGGAAGTTCCGTTTAACACCCTTCGACGTCATATCTAATCTTCCACCGGAATGAAAAATCACTCATTGGAGGAAAATGTTCCCCTTCCAGACGAGGGTGGTGTTTGGAACTCAAAGGATTACTCTTTTCAGCTATAAAAAGATAATATTTGAGAACAATGGAGCTAAAGCTACCAGAATTGTTATTCTAAGTAGCGCTAGTCCCACGGTGGGCGCCACTTGTTGCTACAACGAATATAGCAAACAATGAGAGTATGGCGCTTTAAGAGTGTGATCTTATCGAAGCTTCGTAACCTGCTAAGAATCAAATAAAACACGATCGGTTAGTTTCACCGTAAGAGGGGGGCCTCCTACGATCAACCTCCGAGGTGAGAATCAGTGATATGATACAAAAGAGATTCTAGGAGTATGAATAGAGAGTTTAGAGAGAATAGAGTGAATGAGAATGAATAATACATTTGGTGGAGTGTCATATTTATAGAAAGTTTAGAAGCTTTTTCGGGGAAGCTGAAGCTTCTTTAGTAGAAAATGTTAATTCTCCTTTCAACTCATGCAGACCGGACATATGCCATTTCCATGTAACATGCGCTTAGCTTTTATTTTGTCTTGCAGTTGCTTTTACTTTATGGCAGGTGTTAACTTTTGGGCAGCTATGATTTTTTCTGAAATTACTGTAGCATGAGCTTCTAGTCAACTTAGGAAACTTCATGGCAAGTGTCGAGCTTTCCCATATGGCAGCTTGCGCTTGCTGCTCTTTTTATTCCTAAGCTTCCTAGCGTTTGAGCTGCTTCTCTATTATTAACCATGTGGGTGGGTAAGGGTATCCACGTTATCAACTCCAATGATGGAATTCTCAAAACCCAGGCAACCTTGTACGTGATTTTCAAAAAAATTGAATAAACATGACAATGGGTTTATAAAACTAAATCAACAATCGAAATGTAATGTTGGTTTCATAACATCAATAACTCAAACTTTAAATATTTTTATTTTTTGCTAGAAATCACGCATCCCGTTCTCAAATACAAATATCTTTCTAGTGCCCAAAAACGTAACAAGAAAGAGCTACCCGGGGGGGGGGGGGGGTTGCTGACAGAGGGCCGCGTATACACAAGTTTTTTATTTTCTTAAAACTACATCCGAGCATTCATATTGTGGTTTTTTGATATATGACTGATGAGTTTATGTTATGAGGATACCTAAATTTTATCTCGCATGATGCCTCATTTTTCTTTTTTTATTATTTCCAAGGATGGCCTTGTCCATGTGGTTTATTATTTTCGTAATAAAAAGTAATAATTTTATTTTCTTTATTCAACTACTCTATTTTCGTATTAACATGTAAAAAAAGTTAACATTAAGCATTGCTTCCCTTGAATCTATCACTTCTAGTAGGTGTAAAAAAAACCGGTTTGGAACCGATTTAACGGAAATCAAACTAAACCGGTTCGTTTCTCAAACCGGTTCTACCAAACCAGTTCTTAAACCGAACCAAACCGCCGGTGCGTATAGCGGGTTGGGTTTTCTTCAATAAAACCGGTTTAAAACCGACCTGAACCGGTCTGGATTAGGTTGGGTAGTTCTATGCTTAAACCGATTTCTAAAACGAACGGGTTTGACCCAAACCGGTTTGGAATATACAAAAACCAAACCGGTTTGATTTTAAAAAGGGTTCGGTTTGTTAAAAAGACTTATTTGTATATCTCTAGGTAGGAAGGCTTGGGTACTCCGATGAAAACCCAAGTTTGATCTCCACTTGTCACTTTTGGTAGATTATGGTAATGAAGGATTTTAGTTAGATTTTGTGATGTTGTCAGTACGAATCCGAACCCACCCGAATTTTAGTCTCACCGTGCATTACGCCAGAGAGTTATGCTCTTATGACGTCACGACTGTCAAGTGACAGCCGACGCTATTGTTTCCCAGAGAACATCCTAGCCAAACTTTGAAGCGACCTAAGCACATAACCTGGTTAAAGTTGGACAACGAGATTTATATAAAAAACCTCGTTGGTTACTTTCGACAAACTCACAGTAGTTGGTCATGTGCCAACTATGTACTTAAACAACCTCGTCGTTCACGGTAGTTGTAGTTCCAGAGTGCTCTTCATCTTTCTACTCAGCACACACAAATGGCACAAGCGAAGAACAAGCAGATCGTGTTGAAGGACTACGTTAATGGGTTCCCCAAGGAATCCGACATGCTCCTCGTCACTTCCGCCACCATTAACCTTAAGCTTCCAGAAGGTTCCAATGACGTTCTGGTGAAGAATCTTTATCTGTCTTGTGATCCGTAAATGCGTGGTAGAATGAGAAAATCTGAAGGAGGTTACATGGATTCCTTCACCCCTGGTTCGGTCAGTAACTTTATATATATATATATATATATATATATATATATATATATATATATATATATATATATATATATATATATATTCATCGATACTTTTCAATAATTTAGTTTATTAAACGAGCCCAGTATTTATATAATGTTATTAACTCTTTAAATAAATATTTAAATAATCACAACTACTATATACATTTTCTTTAACAGCGAATTCATCTTCGTAGAGATAAGCATTTTGTCCCAAATACCCGTAACACGTACCCGTACGTACGGGTACGTTTGGTATTTTGTACTTGTTTGGTTTGGAATATACAGGGGTTTAATTGGGATTCTTCATATTTGATATATAAATAAATTCTCCAACCATTTTATAATTGAACAACAACCAAACGCTTCTGACTCGAACAAACAAACAAATAATGTAAAGTCGGCGACCGGATTAGGGTTCTTCAATACTATCTTATCATTAAATCGACAATCAATTTGGCACTTGTACTAATTTGGGACCCCTCACGTACCTGTACAAGTACTGGTACACTGACTAATTCAGGTTGTTTGTTACTCGTATTGGTACCGGTTTCAAGATCATCGTAAATTTGGAAATATAAAAAAGCTAAGTGGTACAAAAACGGGTTCCAATACCTGTACCCGTACCATACCGAAAAATTTGATACGGGTATTGGTACATGTTTTTATTGACGTTTAGTATGGGTAAGTCGGGTACATGTACGGATACAATACAGGTGTTGTACCAAGCTCATCCCTACACCTTTGTCATTGGAAGGTACTTTTGACTCAAATCAGAGTGACGATGGCATTATATATAAAATTATGATAAAAATAACTATTTAGTATATATTATATTATATATAAAACTAATATTGTGCTATTTGAAATATTAATAATGTGCAATATCAGGTTGTGTTTTGATGTAAGTTATACCATTTTGCAGCCTATAGAGGGACTTGGAGTAGCTAAAGTTGTTGATTCTGGACATACGAACTTTAAGAAAGGTGACCTGGTTTGGGGAATGACTACATGGGAGGAATACAGCATTATCAAGGCACCCGAGTCTCTATTCAAGATTGAAGATACCGACGTGCCTCTATCTTATTATACAGGAATTCTTGGTATGCTTTCTATTTAAATTGATTTTATGTAGAGTTCTGGATGGTCTAGCTTATGGCATCTAACACAATAATTATTGTATCTGGCATTATCATATTTAGACATGTAAGTAGGACCAAAGTAGTTATTATATCCAATAATGTATTCCCCAAACCGTTAACCTACACGACAAGTGCACACTTAGGGTTGTAAACATGCCAAGCAACTCAAGATAGGCTCGTTAAAGGCTCGAATTGAGCTCGAGCCTGAGCCTCACTTATCGACTGAAGCTGGCTCGTGAGCCTAAACATGCCTATTGTTTATTTAATATATTAAACATATATTTACATAATAATAATATTGTATAAAAATAATTATATAGTTTCTAAATAATATATTATATTATACATAAAAATTACAATCACAAATACATAAATATATATAAATAATAATAAAATAAATATGAAAAATATTTATTAATGTATATAAATTAATGTTTAATGTCATACAAGTCAAAAGTCACACAAATATCCTAATTATGTTATTTAAAGTTTAGATTACAACTGAAATAACAGTCTTTGTAATCATGCCTCACACTAATGATTTATAAAATGCGTTGGACAAATAGTGCTGCAGGTCAATCCGGCCCGTTAGCCCAATTTGCCACCTGTACGGCTCTACTTTCAGTTCCTTATGATTTTTATATTTGTATGGTTTCTAGGTATGCCTGGTATGACCGCTTATGTCGGCTTCTATGAAATTTGTGCTCCAAAGAAAGGAGAGTATGTCTTTGTTTCAGCAGCTTCTGGTGCAGTTGGTCAACTCGTTGGTCAGTTTGCAAAGTTATCAGGATGTTATGTTGTCGGGAGTGCTGGCTCAAAAGAAAAGGTCGGTGCGCTTTAAACTTTTACCATGGTTTCTACTAACTCCTTGACTCCTTCCTACAAATTTGATTCTAACGTCACAAACTTGATGATTTTTTTGCATCTAAATCATAACTGTACGTATATCATCACTGAAGGTTGATCTGTTGAAGAATAAATTTGGATATGATGAGGCGTTTAACTATAAGGAAGAGCAAGATCTAGATGCAGCTCTAAAGAGGTTAGCCTGAGACATACTTGTCACTCAAGATTAAATTAATCAACAACAGTTAAAAAGAAAACAGCCAAACCTTAGAATGGCCCGCAAATTGTATTACAACTATTGAAATAATATAAGCATTGTATTCATATCTAAACACTAAATCTTCATAAAAAAATCTTTGAAAAAGTTATGGACAAATTGTGTTCCGGGCCAACTCAATAAACACTCAACCAACATAAAGAGGGTCCCTTATTGAATTTTTATAACTATTTTCTTAGCTCGGCTCGTTTATGATCTATTTTCTTAGCTCGAGCCAGCTCGTTTATCATGTATTGAATTTTTATAACTATTTTTATATATATTTATGACTATAACTATACTTGTACATATTAAATAATACATATTATTCTGTTTTTATCATAGTTTAGTATATAACAATAATTATTTTATAAGTATATTAAATAAAGGTTATATAATTCATAGTATCGGAAGCCTACTCAAGCTCAGGCGCAAGCTCTTGCTTGTTTATTAAATGAGCTAGCTCCAATGTAAGCTCGAGCTTGTTTAGACTCGCCTTGATTCAAACATAACATATGTGTTCATTAAATGACTATTTTGCCCTTAACACGTGGCAGGTACTTTCCCAATGGAATCGATATTTACTTTGAGAATGTCGGGGGAAAGATGTTGGAGGCAGTACTCTCAAATATGAGATTTAATGGTCGGATTTCAGCTTGCGGGATGATTTCACAATACAATCTAGAGTAAGGGGAGGGGGGTGCGCAACCTAACGCACATAGTAACAAAAAGTCTGCGCATGCAAAAGTTCATTGTGAGAAATTACTTTCACATGCTTCCAAAGTATTTGGAAATGGTTGTGCCTTCGATCAAACAAGGAAAGGTTAGTTACATTGAAGATGTTGCTGAAGGGCTCGAGAGTGCACCCGCGGCTGTGATCGGGCTTTTTTCTGGCAGAAATGTCGGGAAGCAAGTGGTGGTTGTGGCCCGTGATTGAGTAGACATTTTGTATGCATACCTTTTATGAATATGTGTGGATAGGCATGTTCAAAACGGTTTGGGACAAGGAACCGGAACCGGTTCCTAACCGGTTCCTATATTCAAAACCCCCTTTTAAACCGGTTCCAGGCTCGAACCGGTTAGGGAACCGAACCGGTTCTCCCACCCTCGGACCCCTAACCTATCTAACCGGTTCTTACCGGTTCCTAACCCGGTTCCTGTACCGTAACCGGTTCCAACCGGTTACAGTGTAAAAAAATTTTTTTTTTTTCGTTTTTCGTTTGCGATTTGGATTCTAAACTACGATTCGTATTTGTATAACATGAAAAATAAAAAAAAACAATTAACATAAAAATAAACAATTAACTGATGAAGAAAAGACAACTACTGAAGATGTTTGCCACTGAAGACAACTACTGAAGGTTGCCACTGATAACAAGTTGACAACTACTGAAGGTTGCCACTGATGATAACTACTGAAGGTTGCCACTGATGACAACTACCGAAGGTTGCCACTGATCACAACTACTGAAGACTGCCACTCATCAGTGGGAAAGCTGCCACTGATGAGGAATACTCATCAGTGGGAACAGTCATCAGTTGAATCAGTGGGAAAGCTGCCACTGATGACAACTACTGAAGGTTGCCACTGATGAGGAATACTCATCAGTGGGAACATTCATCAGTTGCAGAGTTTGTTGTCACTGATGCAAAATATGAATCAGTGACACATCAGTTGCAGAGTTTCATCAGTTGGAACATCATCAGTTAAATATGTAACCATTGTACAATGTAAACTTGTTCATTGGATTTGCAATACAAGTGCATTTAGTTTTTTTTTCGTTTTTCGTTTGCGATTTGGATTCTAAACTACGATTCGTATTTGTATAGCATGAAAAATAAACAAAACAATTAACATAAAATTCATTTTATTTACTTTAAGAAGTTCAAAAAAAAAGGTTACATGTTTTAAAATCTTCAAAAACAAACTAACAAAACATTAAACTTATAAATATAAAGTTGTGACATATTATTTCTAGAAAAGCCTTCTTGTTCGTTGTAATTATTGAGCGGCGACTTCTTCCTCGGAATTACTTGTAGAAATGCCTTCTTGTTCGTCGTGCACTCGAACATCAAGTGGTGTTTCATCTTCGAGAGTGGTTACGTGTTGAATACGATCGATTGAGTCCAAGTGATCCTTTAAGCAAATGCACATCTCCACCGACTCCGAATTTAGTCTTGTTCTTCTCACCGATATTACCCTGCCACTAAGAGAAAAAGCGGATTCCGAAGCTACCGTAGAAGCTTGGACGGTTAGTAAATCACGGGCCATGGTGGCAAGAATCGGAAACTCGGTTTCCTTTACCTTCCACCAAGCCAAAACATCAAAAGTGCCATATTCCTCTTCGGATAAACCTGTAGAGTAATCATTTGCACTATACCTTCCTAGTTCGCTTGAAGGGGTGTTACCCCTTTGTTTTTTAGCCGTTACGTTGCGAACGGTGTTCATAAGGCTAATCATGGGATCTCGTACTCTAGTAGCACTTGAACTTGATGAAGACCCCCCCGGCATAGGCATGTGTATGTTTGACCCATATTTATTTAAATAAAAGTCATACATAAATTTAAAATTCAAGTTAAAATCATTTTTTGCCTCTGTTGAAAAGTTTGGGTCAACTTTATGTATATCTAAGGCTGAAAAAATTTCGTCTATCACACATTCAACCCCCGTAACATTTAACATTGGGTTTAAAGCGGCGGCGCAAGTAAAAACCGGTGGCAATTCAAGAAAGTATTTTTTTAATTTAAACTTCATTGGTAATATGATGTTTGAAAACATTGGACTTTTATTTTCAAATTCTTTAAGATTGTTAACGATTAAAAATAACTCCGAAAGAACCAAGGGACTTGTCGGATAATACGTTCCCGATAGTTTCATAGTTGATGTTTTAAAAACTTCAAGAAAAGTCGATAAGTCATTGATAATTTCCCATTTCTCATTTGAAAAGGGGATTGCCAAATCATTCTCGGCAAGACTAGAATGAAACATTTGTAAAGTTTCTCTTTGTTTCAAAGCACTTTGAAACATTATGCAAGTGGAATTCCATCGATGAGGTACATCCCAATTAGCTCCCAAAGCTTTTCTTCCCGTATCTTTACAAAATTTTCTATATTCCATTTGTCTTTTTTTACTTTTCTTAAAAACTTCATGTATCATTAGTCTAAAATCGTTTATAACCGATGTAACCTCATCCGAAGCAAGTCCGTCTTGCACGATTAAATTAATGATATGTGCAACACACCTTGAGTGAAAAAATACACCATTGCAAATCGGCGTATATTTTAATTTTAATTTATCAACCGCCGATGTATTATTCGACGCGTTATCAAATGCCATTGAAAATATTTTATTTTCTAGTTTATAAGTTTTGATAACATAATCTAAAATTTCAAACAAATTATCTCCCGTATGTGGATACTCAAAGAGTTCGAAAGCAATGGTGCGTTTCATCATTTCCCACGATGACGGGTCTACCCAATGAGCGGTGACACAAAGATAAGATTCGGGTAGACCATGTGGAGCCGACCAAACATCACTAGTTAAGTTTATTCCCGTATTTATATTTTCAAAATATGCAATTAGTACCTTTTTGTCATTCTTCCACAATTTTAAACAATAACGTTTAAGAGTATGACGACTTACGTGAGTGTATTGTGGTTGAAGCGTATATCGAATCATGGCGGTTAAGCGAGGGTTGTCGAAGTGGCTAAACGGAAAAGCTTCTTGAATCACAAACTTCGCCATACGATCTTGAACTCGATCAATTTGGTATGTAAATATTCCGCCTTCACTATCCATTTGCGTTTGTTGCGAATCGACGTTCTTTTTCAACGCCTTGCAATACGGTTTTTCGATGTGTTTCTTCAAATTTGAATTCGAAAGTGGGTTTAAATAAATCCCACAAAACTTGCACCGAGCCTTCAATGAATGGTCATCACTCAATTCAACCAAATCCCAATTGCACAAATCTCTTGATTACGATTATGAGGTACAATACGAACGAAACTTGGTTCGGCGTTGGAACCTTGACCAACCGATGATTGTGAGGCAGCCATAACAACAAATATGAATATAGAAGAAGAGAAAACAAGAGATTAGAGAACTCAAAACGTTGTAATAGCGTTTTTTGTATTTTTTTGCGTTCGGGTTTGCGTTTTGAGTGTTGTGATGAACTTATGACACAAAATACCTATTTATACTAGTAGTGGGGTGCTTGGGGGAGCCAAAAAAAACGGCTATTTTTGACCCCAACGGTCAAAAAACGGCCAAAAAAACGATTTCCAACGGCTATATTCGATCCAACGGCTAGAACCGGTTCCGGATGGTTCGGTTCCAGAACCGGTTCCGGTTCGGTTCCGGTTCCTACCCGCCCCCACTCAGAAATGCAAGAACCGGTCACGGATCATCGGGTTGAATCAGATAGGGTCCGGTTCCTACAAAAAACGGGTAGGAACCGGTTCGGGTCCGGTTCGGGTCCACCGGTTCCGGATGGTTCGGTTCCAGGAACCGGTTTCGTTGAACATCTCTATGTGTGGACTCACTGTTTGTATTTTTGTTTAATAAATTTGTCAAGAATGATGGGACTGAAAGCATTAAAAATGTTGGAAATAATTGGGTTCAATATTTGAAGTAAAATTAAAGCTCGTTAAAAATGGGTCGGGTTGGCATGAATAAAACGTTCTTTGTAAACTTGAGACTTTAAGAGTACTAAATCAAACTTAGTTAATGTAGAAGATATACTTAGTTTTATACTCGCTAGTTTGATATTGGTCTTGCTATGTTTACCGGAGTTAATAGTCGAGATTAACAGTATGTTTGTGACACTTTCATTGCCGTTTAAAATATAAACGATCAACCACGATTTCGTGTTAATTTCCCTCAATTTAATGTAAATAATTTATTTTCGCTAGTTTCTTCTTTCAAATGAAACTAAAAACAGTTTTTCGATTACACTTTAAAGATTAATATTTCCAACCGAAAATGAATTTCTTAAGTGATATATTTTGCATTTAGAGTGTAATTAATTATTGTTGTTTTACACGTACTCTTGGTTAGAGGTGCACAGACCGGTTTATTAATTTAAATTGGTTTCGGGTTAAACCGAACCGATTTCAAGTCAAAGTAGTCAAAACCGGTTAGAAACCGAACCGGGTTGAAGCTTTGAAAACTCAAAACTGATAAAACCAGTTGGGGTCAGTTCCAAACCGGTTTGCCTTAACAAAAGCTGTGAATTCAACACAAAGATGTGGAGTACATATGTAATGGCATATTTGTGTATTCATCTACCTATACTAATAAAACAAGGACATTATTCCACATGTCATTCAACTAGAATAGCCAACTAGGATGCTAACTAATATTATTGTCATTTATAAAATTACTAAGACCATGTGTAGTCATAAAGCCCCACCCCTGGGCGTTATGCTCCACGTGGCGCCCGGTCAGAGTTATGGTTTTTTACAAAAACAGGGTGTAGTAATAACTTTTCACCCCTGGGAGTTATGCGCCACATGGCTCCCGATTATTTTTACATTTTTTTTGTTTTTTTTTATATTTTTTATTAAGAATAATCAAATAACAATAATATTTTATTAAATAAATATTACTTTAAAATAAATAAAAAAAACTACTCGTCTCTATCATCTTCACCTTCGTCGTCTTCATCATCTTCGCCCTCGTTGTCGTCGTCGTCTTCATCATCGTCTTCTTGTTGCCCTCATTTTGATTCTCATTTTCACCAGGCAAATGCCGATTCATCCAAATATGTTGGACCAAATCCCCCTTTAGTGCGTTATGTATCTCTCTTGAACGCACGAAATCCGAGTTTTCGAGTCTTTGCTCCATACTTGCTGAGTTCGTGGTGGATCCGAGTCCGGTATGAAAGTTGGACATATTGCTCTTCCCTCGTCCTCGATGATCATGCTATGCATCATGAAACACGCATATATAGCACATTTCATTCTTTCTAAAGACCATAGACGACAAGAATTTTTATTAAAATGTCAGCGTTGTTGAAGAACCCCAAAACACCTCTCGATATCCTTTCTCGCAGACTCTTGTACTTTCTTAAAATACTGTCTTTTTTCTTCCAACGGGTCTCTGAATATTTTCACGATAATCGCATACTATGAATATTCCATCACCCAGATAGTACCCATAATGGTAGAAGTTATCGTTAGCCCAAAACGAAGCGACGGGAATGGTCCCAGATATATAACTCTACATCATAGACGACTGTTCTAAGACGGTTATGTCATTGTTGGAACCAGGAACACCAAAGAATGCCGACCAAATCCAAAGGTCGTATGAATCAATCGCTTGAAGGCTGACCGTTGGTCCATTTTGGTCACATCGTGTGTATTGACCTCGCCATGTAGTTGGACAATTAGCTCATTCCCAATGCATGCAATATACACTCCCTATCATGCCAGGTAAACCATGCACCACTGTATGGGCCTCGTAAAGACGTTGTAGATCGTTCTAGTTGAGCTATCTCAGATAATGTGGTCCATATAGTTTCATGAGTCAAGTTATTCTACAACGGGTAACAAAAATGAGAAGTGTGAGAAGCCATTAATAATTGACATGTGTCAAGTGGGGACCAAAAGAAAAAGGGTATAGAGGTAATTGTACACATTTTATCTCTCCACATGCAAGGCACATGTTAATACCCCTATCATTTTAAAACGTTTATAACTTTTTCATATGATATTTTTTTTAAAAAAAAAAATTCATCATAATAACAAGCGTTTTTTTATCTTTAATATGAGTATGATTTTTGTTATATAAAATTTAAAACAAAAATCACGTCATTGTGTCTTTTTGCACATCATTGTGTCTTTTCGCTTATCATTGTGTATTTTTTCGTCATTGTGTTTTTCGTCATTTTATCTTTTCGCACAACAATGTGTATTTTCACACACCATTGTGTCTTTTCGATTATCATTGTGTCTTTTTTCATCATTGTGTCTTTTCGCACACCATTGTGTCTTTTCGCTTATCATTGTATCTTTTTTCGTCATTGTGTCTTTTCGCACACCATTGTGTATTTTCGCTTATCATTGTGTCTTTTTTCGTCATTGTGTTTTTTCGCACACCATTGTGTCTTTTTTCTTCATTGTTTCTTTTCGCACACCATCGTGTCTTTTCGTTTATCATTGTGTCTTTTTTCTTCATTGTGTCTTTTCGCACACCATTGTGTCTTTTCGCTTATCATTGTGTCTTTTTGCACATCATTGTGTCTTTTCGAACACCATTGTGTCTTTAACTTAAAACGTAAAACACAATGGTGAATACGTATAACACAATGACCTAAAACGTAAGAAACAATGATGAATACGTATAACACAATGACCTAAAACGTAAGACACAATGGTGAATATATATAACACAATAACTTGAAA
The DNA here is from genome assembly GCF_021521415.1 of Bidens hawaiensis. Taxonomy (NCBI): domain Eukaryota; kingdom Viridiplantae; phylum Streptophyta; class Magnoliopsida; order Asterales; family Asteraceae; genus Bidens; species Bidens hawaiensis. The sequence continues at coordinate 121,353 of NW_027492710.1, read as the reverse complement.
CGTAAAACACAATGACACAATGAAAAACAAAAAAACACAATTAAAAACCCATTAATTTTTTTATATTTTTATATAAAAATATGATACTCATATTAAAGATAAAAAAACGCTTATTATTATGGTGAATTCTTTTTAAAAAAATAATGTCGTATGAAAAAGTTATGGGCATTTTAAAATGATGGGGGAATTGACATGTGTTTTGCATGTGGAGAGAGAAAGTCAACAAAGGTGAGTTATTACCTTCATGTCATTTGCATCAATTTTTATTTATTAAATTAATCCTAGTCATTCAAATATAAGATCAACGGACTAGATTCCTTCTCACTTTTCTCATTTTTGTTATCCTATGTATTTTAACTTTATCCATAGTTTCAATATTCATATATTTTACACTTTTATAAAATAACTGATTAAAGTAAAAAAGTGATAGAATTATTTAAAAAAAATGAAACGCACCGTAACAAAAATACTCCAAGGTGTCCCGAGTTGTTTTATCGACCATCTTTAAATACTCCTCGTTGATGTCGGCTGTGTTTCCGTAGGCGAGCACGCGTAGGGCTGATGTAACCTTTCGAATAGATGTGAATCCTAGCGCCCCTCGACCATCCAGCTTTTGTTTAAAGTAATCAAGCTCACTCTCCAAATCATTGGAGATGCGCATAAATAAATTTATAGACATCGGAAAGCAACGTCTAAAGGTCTTCGGGTTCTTGTATCTCGGCGAGTCACCGAAGTAATCCGCCATCAACCGGTTGTTGGCTTCGGTACTATCTCGTTCGATATATGCTCCTTTTTAAATGAGGGGTGGGGGAGAGCTAACAGAACTCATATAAGTTGTCGCAAGCACAATCGCACTCGTAACCGCCTCTTCCTCCGCGTCGTCTTCAGCTTGTCGGTCGGGCCCGAAAAACTGATTATATATAGAAGTAGGAGAATCCATTTATAGGGAAGTTGGTGTGAAAAAATATAGAGTAGAAAGAAATATTTATAAATTTGATGAGTTTTGATTGAGGATTAAGTTTGTTAATATATAGAAAATATTTTTTTTAATTTTATTTTTTTAAACGATCATATGACCGTTGGAGATAGAATATGATTTTTATTACTCTTTATTTTAGCGTTATGTGTAAAACGCCGGACAAAAAAAACAACCCAAAACGGCCGGAAAAGTGGGGGGGGGGGGGGGTGCCTCCGGCGTTATACTCCATAACGCGGCCAAAAATCCTTGACTACGGAAGGCCTAACAAAGTTATAAAAATTACTTTTAATGTTGTATACATGAGTTATATTTAAAGTTATATATATAACTTTGTTATTATAATTTTATAAATGGTAATAATATTAGTTGGCATCCTAGTTGGCTATTCTAGTTGAATGACATGTGGAATAATGGTCTTTTTTTATTAATATAAGTAGATTACAAGATTTTATTTATCATTATTTATATCTTGTGAATCCACAAGGTATGTATTGCATATATAATTAAATTTAACTTCTTTTTTCTTTTTAATCCCCGTAATGCAAGAACCATATCCTAGTAATTTCATTACGGCATGAACTAATTACAATATATTGATTTCCAATTTATATTATTTACTATTCTTCTTTACAATAAATTGATTTTCAAATTTGAGTGAGCCGTGAAATGAAATTGTCAATAAACTATAAGACTAAGTGTAGTGGGGCGACGAGTTGGGTGAAAATGGGCGGCATTTAAGAGGAACACCGCCCCCAACGATTTTTGGACGAAAAGGGGCGGGGCGATGTAAGGCCCCGCACCCGGTAGCCCTACTTTAACGTCGGATTTACTCATAAACGCAGTTCTTACAAATCAGAGTTTATTATAACTTTTCGCGGAATATAAAACATCAATCATTCGTTACAAAACATTAAATCTTTTCTTTAAAAACCAACTTAAAACATCATTGTTAAAACACCACCTCCTTCGTCTTCAGATGCCAGGCGTTCAGTCCATGCCATGTGCCATCCTCAAGCTAACTCTTTGGTCAAATCACCTGCGTGCATACTAAAAGTCAGCTACGCTGAGTGAGCTCTAGTTAATCAAGCAACTTGTCATACAACCACTACAGGCATTTATATACGTGTCCGAAGGCACATAGTAATTTTTGGTAATTCAGTTTTTGAATGTAAGTTCGGAGAGCATGCGGTTCATTGCAAGGAGATGCTTGGGTTCTAATATCGACATGATTGGGTGCAGGACGTTCTTTGGGACATCTTAAGGCGAGCTGGGATATCAGCTAAAAAGGAAGCCCCCGTAAACTTCCTTACAGTCCCCACAGAAGGGAGATCCACTCTACGATCGGCAGATTTGCTCGTCTGTGGTTGGGCCGGGGGAAAACACGCTTGTGTTGACCTCACAGGGGTATCTCCCTTAGCTGGTTTGAGAGATAATGGGTTTGTAGCTGGGCAAGCAATGAAAATGGCTAAAACGAAGAAGGTGGAGAAACATGCTAAAGCCTGCGAAGAGAACCAACATGTTTTTGTCCCTCTGGCTTTTGATACCTTTGGCTCCTTGGCACCGGAAGCTATCCGTTTCCTAACCAGGGTCCAACGGGTTGTGCATAGCAATGTGTCGACTCCAAAGGGGCAGGGGTATGTCTTTAGCAGGTTAGGGTTTGCAATTCAGAAATGGGTGGCGGCGCAGCTTGTTGCCCGCCTACCTGCTATGTTGATGTAATATCTATGTTTCTATATTAATAAGAACATTGAATTTAAAAAAAAATGTAAGTGGTTGGTGTTCGGAGATTATGATATCACATACTTTGGTACTAGTAAGGCGCAAATAGGGTAATCTCTTATCATTTCTTCTTCACCAGCGTTTTGTTACGATGGTGAAACCAAGAAATTTTATCTAAGAGGTCCAAATAACTTTATTTTTGGGGGCACACAAGTGTATGTAGATTATTTTTTAGCCAGTAGGTGTATTGTATATGAGAATACTTGCCGCCTTTGTATAACATTACTTTATACAAGGTTAAAATAATAATTTTGAATGACAGATAAAAAATAAAACGTAAAATGAAGTCATATTAAATTTTACCAACTAAGAAAGGAAAAATTATAAATAACATAGTTTCTCTCTCGTGGAGTAATGTGACAAAATTGTGCTTCGTAATTGCTCCCGTCAAATTAAAAATCAAATAAAATATTAATATAAAAGTTGTACGTATCGTCTTCTTCATTTCTCAAGGAACCATACCACTGCCGCCTTACAGTCATAGTCCTCGTCCTTGCCGGAAAAAATTCCAGAAACTCAAAAATTGTTATTTCTCATCTTGCGTAATCTATAAGCGAACTGTATGACCCATAATTATATACATGTAAAAACTTTTTTAAGAAAACCATGGGCCTCTTCGAGAGATGGGCCTCGGGCCTGAGTCATCCCTGCTCTTCCCCATGGCTGGCCCTGATCATAATTGTGTGTTTTGTTTATTTCGTCATTGTGTCTTTGATCTTACCATTGTGTTTTTTCGTTAATATTTTTTTATTTTTTTTTGAACGGGAATGATGGCGGAAACATTTTAGTTTTTTAATTTTTTTTTTCGTTTTTTAGTTATATTTGGAGTTATGTTTTTTTTAGTATTTTTTTTGAATTTATTTTTAAGGGGTTTTTTGTGTGGTCATAAATTCTTCTCACATTTCTTATTTGTGTCTCCATTTATATTTTAACTCTACCCCTCTTAAGATAATAATCAGTTGCTTGTCTCTCGTGCACATGTATTATAGAGAAAAAAAAACAGTGTACCAACGCTGATGCAATGGAACTTCGGTCAGTATGGTTTTAGTACCATATTACAAATTTGGACAACCATATTAAAAACTTGTGAGGTTGTTTGCATAGCTTAATAAAACTTGATTGTTATCATATTAAAAGGATACAATTATTTATACATGCTCTTCTCCCCCTCATTTTTACTTAACATGTTCTGTCTCTCGATTTACGTAATCCACGCCTTTGTTGTTTCTTCTTATTTATTTTTTTTGACATTTTATTATATTTTAATACTGTTATTTTTAACACACATTTTTAAAGTTTTTCTTATATTTTTGTAAATGATTTTTTTTTACTTTTTAAAATAACAAGAAAACATTTTTTTTCTTATTTAAATTAAACATTTTTATTATTTAAAAATAAGGGTTTTTGTTTCTATAATTGTTTTGTTTTTTAGATAGTGCCTTTTTCTAAACTAGTTTTTAGAGATAGTTTGTAATTTTATTTAAGATTCATATTTTTTATTATTAAAAAGGATTGTGTATTTACGCAATAAATTGCACAAATTATATTAAAATAAAATATATAATGTTATGTCATAATTAAAATTTTAACGTAGAAATAATGTCAGAGTCGAGTAACATATGTTAAATATAATTGTTTAAATAATTGAAAATTCAGAGGAGTGAGTATGACAAGGGAGGTAGTACGTTTAGCCTAACCCTAATCTTATTAAAAAGTTGTGGAGTTAATTGTATAATTAATCTAACTTAATGGTTGCCATATTAAAAGTTGTGCCATTAATGAATCTTAGGTTGCCATATTAAAAGGTTGTGGTATATCATATGCATGTAAAAATGTGTGTGAGAGTAATTGTAAAAGTAATTGAACTTTTTTTAAAAACAACTAAATATTTGTCTACTATGAGGTTTGCATCCTAAACCTTCTATTTCATACCCTAATTACCTTGATTGTTAGTTGAACTTGATGGTTACCATTTTAAAATGTTAAATTAATTGGGTAATTAAATGAAACTTGAGAACCATATGTAAGTGTGTAGATTGTGTGAATTTTGAATATTTAGGGACACAATATGTAAATTGTTTTGGCATGATTTTCATAGCATCACTTTATTATGTATTATGATTATGATATACTAATACTAAAGCAATATTTGACATGTAAGAATGAGAGACGAAGTGAAATAATCATTGTAATGAATGGAAAAACGAGATTGTATAACTAATCGCCTATTACACAAAGATTCCATTACCTCCAAAATCAAAACACATCAAACACACTTCCTATTTTCCACTCATTATTCTTTCATTAACCATATTATCTCTACACCACAACTTCACCACCAGCACCACCTTTGACATCGCAACCACCACGACAGACCACCATCGCCGTCATCGTTGTAGTCGGTGCCACCAATGACACCACCACCACCACCACCAATATCACTTTTTTAATTTCAATAAATTTTATTTATTTTAAGCCAAACATATATTTATCATTTGTATTTATTTCTATGATGTCAATAATCCATTACCACATTATTACAACTAATAATATAATTTGTTACTAATATGAATATATGATGCAAAATAATAATAAAACAAAACGGTGGCCGACAGTAATCTTAAAAAAGTATAAGGACGTAATATGAACATAAGCAACGACTTTCTCGGACAAACCGAGTGGCAGAGAGATTGACAGAAAACTGACACCCAATTTCATTTTCAATTCTCTTTTATTATTATTATTATTATTATTATTATATGTTTTTCATCACATCTAACACGGATTTCATCCATCATTAATTCACCTTCTCAATATCCCATTCAAACCCATAATATTAATAACTATCACCTCTTTCTTTATTCATTCCATTCGTTCGCAATCGGGAGCTCAAATTTCAGCTCTCGATTGAACCACCAACCAACATGCTTTAATCAATCCATCCATCCATCCATACTTACTATTTCAATTTCAATATTATTATTATACAACCAAACCTCATCATAATGGAACGAGCTGCAGCTCAATTGAAACGCGGGATCTCCCGTCAATTCTCGACGGGATCCATGAAACTCAGCGCTAAATTCAGCTTCAAGCGCCAGCGTTCCATGGATCCACGTTCGAATAACAACAACAACAACAACGCTAGGTTCCGATTCGGGAGGCAATCATCCCTTGACCCGCTACGTCGGTCGCCTCCAAAGGATGATTTAACCTTGCCCGGGAACCTAGACGCCACTATGCAATTGCTGTTTGACGCCTCCAAAGGAGACGTGCAAGGCGTTAAGGATTTGTTAGATGATGGGGTTGATGTTAACAGTATTGACCTTGATGGTCGTACCGCGTTGCATATTGCCGCCTGCGAAGGCCATGTGGATGTTGTCCAGCTGTTACTTTGCCGAAAGGCGAATATTGATGCTCGTGATCGTTGGGGCAGCACGGTGTGTATTGGGTTTAAATTTTAAATTGGTTTTTGAAATTTCAAACATATTGTCTTTAACAAATTGGTATTGTTACAGGCGGCTGCGGATGCTAAGTACTATGGGAATGTGGAAACGTATAATATCTTGAAGGCGCGTGGAGCCAAAATCCCGGTATATTGTGGTTGATGTTTTTTTTTAGTTTGTTGATGGTTTCTTTTTTGGATGTTGTGATGAATTTGTTTTGATTTTGTAGAAAACTAGAAAGACACCTATGGCGGTTGCGAATCCTCGTGAAGTACCGGAATATGAGCTTAATCCTCTCGAGCTTCAGATTCGCAAAAGTGATGGCATCTCAAGGTAATATTGCTTTTATTGTAATATAATTTGTGCATTTTATGGTTTATATAATTATTTCACGGAATCTAAAATCTTATATTAAGTTGTGTACATTTTGACAGGGAACGTATCAAATTGCGAAATGGAACGGGACAAAAGTGTCTGTGAAGATACTAGACAAAGATAGCTATTCTGACCCTGAAACCATGTATGTGGTTTAGATATCATTTATCCATATGCTAACTTTTGTATATGATCACTAGATGTAACGGGTTGGGTAACTTGTCAAAACGAGTAAGTTTAGGTGTGGATTAGGTAATGTGTCAAATCGAAACAATTTTTTCCCAAAAGAGTACAGTGTGTGATATATGATTATGAAAGTTTCTTTATTTTAATGACAAGTTTACTTCTCTTAGCGAAAATGATTTCCGGTGACTTTCTAACACGGTTGACTTGTTTCTTTTAAACGATCTCTTTCAATTTGACTGTCTATATTAAGTTTTACGAATCAATCCATTAACTTTTTATTTAAGATATGACCCATCAGTATATGATTTGACATAATCCGGTTCGATTCATTAGTATTTGACTTAAGGGAATCAAAACTGCTAACTCTGCACACATCTAGCCAAGTTTTGGCTATTTGATATATAGTTTTCTATTATTGTATATTTGTATCTGACTTTAGGGGTGGCAAGAATTGGCTGATTTGTGTTATTATTAATCTCTAATCGGTCAAATGAGAAAAATAATAAAAAACAAAATGGATAATATGGGTTGAAAGGGTCCAACATGTCAAAATCATCCGGATTGTATATATTTTTCATCCTAATTCTTTCATTTAATAACCAGATTATTATTGTCGTAATTTGTATTTTAATCACATTTAACGCATCAACTATTTATAGAAAAAAATGATAATAAAGTGTTAGCGGGTCAGTTTGAACAGTTTTGACCCATAATTAAATATAACATGTTTTGACCCATACTAGTGTTGATCTATTACTTAACCTGCACAACCACTATGTTATGGCTTCACAAGTATTACACTAATAACTAGCATTAAACTTTTTTTTATATTTATAATTATTGCAGAAACGCTTTCAAATACGAGTTGACTTTGTTGGAGAAGGTGCGCCATCCTAACGTGGTCCAGTTTGTTGGAGCCGTCACCCAAAATGTACCGATGATGATTGTTTCTGAGTATCACGCTGCAGTAAGTAAAAAAAAAGATAAATCATTATAACAATGATAATAATAATAATCAGAAAGAGTTAATACTTAAAAATCTTAAATTCATGTTGAATTTTCAGGGTGATCTTAGATCTTATCTTCAAAAGAAAGGACGTTTGTCACCATCTAAAGCTCTTAAATTTGCTCTTGATATTGCCAGGCAAGTAAAATTAAAAATATTAGCTAAAAAGGAAACGAGTCAAACAGTTTAGATATTCAGTAGCATAACTAATATAAGCGTATTATATTATGTGACACTTTTCACATCTGAGTTGAATTTGATTTGGCAGGGGAATGAATTATCTTCACGAATGTAAACCCGACCCGATTATTCACTGTGATTTAAGGCCAAAGTAAGGCAACTAATTTAAATTAGTTATTCTGTAACATAACTTGTATGGGTTTGAGTTTTGAGATTTTTTTAATAATTGAAATTTGGTAAGGTGCCAGAAATATTTTGCTGGATAGTGCGGGTCAGTTGAAGGTTGCGGGATTTGGGTTAATCAGACTGTCTAAAATTTCACCCGATAAAGTAAGATTAGCGCGACCCGTTAATATTGATCAATCAAGTAAGTCTTGGAAAAATATTAAAATTATTCTTTTCTTATGTTTGTACTTTTAAAAATGCTAGCCCTGCTTGCGGTGCGCACATATGATGTATATATGTGTGAACCCTCGGGTGGGCAAAAGTAAAATTGCACTAATTTTGACGTTATTTTACTAATCTCGTGAAAATAACGTTAAAAGTGACGGACGGTTAATCAGGCATCATGTAGTGGCGTTGATAGCTGAAAGATAAGGGTACATGCACCGATCAGCCGGTGTCCCGATGATTGAGTGCTATGTGCCTTATGTCCAAGGCTTGATGCAAAACTACTATCGAGCCGGGGGTCTCACCGGAAGCAGCCTCTCTATCCCTATGGGGTAGAGGTAAGGCTGCCTACATCTTACCCTCCTCAGACCCTACCATAGCTTTGCTATTGGTGGGATATACTGAGTACGATGTACTTTTAAAAATGCATGACATGTCATGCTATGTAATTTGTGTGTTGTTTGTAGATTTATATATGGCACCAGAGATTTATAAAGATGAACTGTTCGATAGAGGTGTGGATGTGTACTCGTTTGGCCTAATTCTTTACGAGGTAACTTTTTTATAATCATATTAATATAGATTATTTTATAACATATGGTTTATAATACTAATCTTAATTTTTTACAATGGTGTCAGATGATGGAGGGTGCCCAACCGTTTCACTCCAAGGCTCCCGAGGAGGCGGTTAAGCTGATGTGTGTAGATGTCCAGAGACCGTCGTTCAAGATAAAGTCTAAATATTATCCTCCCGACTTAAAAGAGTGAGTCGTTCTTCAGTCATTGCTTGTTTGGGTTGGGTTGACCCAAAACATTTATATAAAATTTTTATAGATGGTTAGTGTGTCGTTTATGGTTTAGAAGATTACATTGTTTATACAGCAATCTTACTTTTTGAATAAAAGGATTTATAAGGTTTTACGTGTTAACCTTGCTGTATGGAACTTTCTATCTGGTTGATTTGTTTCCTTTTCAAGTTGTTTCTTGCCCGCTAAGGTTAACACACAAGTCTAATAAACCATTTTATAAGTAAATGTGTCGGAACCTTCAAAGGGTGGTGCAGTGTAAACGAGCCGAGCTCTGGCTTATCCAGGCTCGAGCACGGCTCGTGAGTAGCATTTCAAGCTCGGGCTCGGTTTGTTTATTATTTATTAGTTAATATACTTACATTCAAAGTTATTTTTTTTATATTTTTAATTATAATTGTTACATAACATATCATATAATTTAGTATACTTATTCTTGCCATAAATTTATATATTATAATAGTTATAAACATATAGATTTAATATATAAAATGAAAATTATATAAATAATAAGCCCATTTAGGCTCGCGAGGCAGCTTGAGTTCGGGCTCGAGCTCGTTTAAGCTCTGCTCGATTCAAGCTTTAGCCGATCTCGAGTAGCTCATGAGCGGCTTGGCTCATTTACACCCCTAGTCTCAGGTTCAAATCTTGCTTTATTAGTTTTCCGATAATGGGTTTTTATGGCTACAGAAAAAAAAAAGGTAAACGCTTTAGAATTTCTTTGAGAGTTTTCTCATTTGTTTTCTTTTCTTTTTGTAGATTGATCGAGGAATGCTGGTATCCGGATTTGGCCATAAGGCCAAAGTTTTCAGAGGTCATCATCCGACTCGACAAAATTGTTGGAAACTGCACTAAACACGGATGGTGGAAAGACGCGTTTAAGCTACCATGGTACGTTTTTTTAACAAATTTTTACTATTGAACTCTGGGCGTGTAGCGTGTTGTGTTAATAAGATTATTAAATATATTTGCAGGAAGTAAATATGGTTTATGAATGGCATGAATGTTGAAGATGAAGTGGTTCAGAGAGGATCAGATGGTCTTGTATGGGTATAATACATTGGAGGGATAACTTAGAGTGAGGGGTATAAGTTTTTAATTTTCAGAGTTGCAGAAGTTGCATCATAAGGTGGAATCCAGTTGTTCTTGTTTCCTTTTTGTGAAAATTGTTTTCTTATATTTAAAGTTGATACTACCTTGTCATATGATATAATTTTAGTGTCTTGTTTTCGTGTTTTTTTTTAGTTTTCGTTATGTGTTTCAATGCGTTTTAATATAAAATACGAATTAGAAAGTTACTGAAATAGGCCGTCAAGTTTGTGTAAACGGTTCTTTTTTACTTTTAAAATAAGTAATAATAGTAAAAGCTGGTAACCTGTAGGAGGGTGACACATAACAAATATGAATAAAATGGTGTACACTTTGGTTCAACTATTATGAACTGAAATATGTGTGAGTAATTAATCAAGCAAATATAATCAAACTTTTAACATGAAGTTTGCAAGTAAGTGATGATTAGATTACAATCTCATGTGTTATAAATGGGAAAAGGTACAAACACATATACACTTCATGATAATGTTGAATCTTGAAAAATAGCAGGAGAACAAATACATATAAGCTTACTTGACACATCCTTAATCTGTCACATAATTTCTGAAATACTTTATCAAGGTCATGTATAATGTATCTGATTTTAGAAGCTTATATAATAGGAAAACATTTTAGTATTTATGATGCATCATTTCAAGACCGCCATACAAGGTACCTCAAGATGCGTTATATGGACATCACGACTCATTTATAAATAAGCCGAACCACTGATAAGTTACTCACACCAGTTCATTAGATACTCAATATAAACAAAAGCTTAAACGAGCCCGAGTTCGAGTCTCAAATAAAACTCGGGCACTCGAAATCTCAATAAGACACTTCAGGAAAAAAAAAACGAGCATGCATATTTATGCTATTAAAGCGTATAAAACAAACTAGAGTTTATGTTTTATAGGTTGCAAACCAACATAGCTTTTCATTGAAATGACACAATGTTTCATGAATCAATATGTCTGTTAGACTTTTTAAATTGTTAATGGCTTTTTTTAGTAAAACTTTCAATTACTAGGAACTTAGTTACTACTAATAATGTGTTTTGGTGGTAGTAACTTAGTTGCTACTAATGATTGCTCATGTGAATGGTAACTTAGTTACCACTGATGGTTGGTCTCTGTCCACAAGTGTCGTAGTTTCCGTAATTGGTTGGTCATAAACACTAACACAAGTTCATGTTGATCACACATTTACTATTGATCCCTCAGTTATCGCTTATGAATAAGTTTATACTAAAACTCTTAACTAAGGTAATCGATTTTCTACTATGCCACTCGAACCAACTCCCAACTCCCCTAAGGGGCTCTATCCCATGGACCTCACCAAGGCCGAAGCCATAAACCATATTAGTCTCAAATGAACGTTTACTCCACCCCTCTAACTTGTATCAAGATCCATCCAGATGTTATTTTGATTTTAAGTAAAGCTCGGTTACCTAACTTATTTGATGACACTAAAAACACATCCATTTCTAAATATTGTAATTCCCGTAACTTGAACCCGAAACTTTCATATCTTTAAAAGACTTTGTGCTTGTCACAAGGTCCCGAACCCGATGAATAAAGTAATAATAAGTTTGCACATTCAAAATCCAAACAATAGTAAGTTTCCCCGTTTGTTTGGTGTCTTGACCAGCAGGCAATAGAATAATATAAAACTTGTATTTTCTTTCTTCCATGTTTGTGTGTTGCACGCATGATTACAGTTTACGACTAAATCAACTGCCTGATTGATTGATTTAGCCATTGCGACTATTTCAGCCTTCTTCTTCTTTAGGTTACTTTTCACAATCTCCTCGTCTTTATTGAATCCATTATATATATATATATATAATCGTGTTTATATGTCTTTCCTAATATCATTTTCTTCCTCTAATTAATTTAATTTTTAGGTTGCAGTTCGCTCGTAATTGTTACGTCAGCATTGCTGTACGTTTTCTTCTCTTCTTATAACTAATAATAATAATAATGTTAATCGTTGATCTGTTTTCATTCGCTAGGTTTAATTTCGTTACGTGAAATTGCATTTGCGGCTTCTCATTAGTGTATTATAGTTTATAATTGTTAGGTCTCTTGCTAATTCAAGTGTGTACTGGTGTTTAGGGCTGTAAACGAATCGAATGTTTCGGTGCCAAGTTTGTTTCTGTCCGAACAAGGAATTTCGTTGGAATAACTAAATGAGCGGAGGCCTTGTTCGTTTAATAGTGTTCATTTACGTCTGTTTATGTTCGTTAATGTTTATTCATTAAGCATTTTTAATGTTTTATTAATGACTTTTTTTAGTCTTATCGTTTAGATTTAAGCAATATAATTAACTATAATAAAACATAAATATATGAGTAATATGTGATTAATTTATATGTAAATTAGCATAGGAATATGAATGCTAGAAAAAAAAACACCAACACAAACTTGGTAGCTAGACCAAACCGTTTGACGCTGTTTATTTTCGGTAAGCCAAATCAAATAAAACTTGTTTGTGTTCGTGAAACGTTCGTGAACTGGTTTATATCCTTTGGCCCTCCGTAACGGGGCGATAAATCTTTGGCACCCCCCCCCCTTCCGACAAAGGGGTGAAATGTGTGTGTGTGGGGGGGGGTGAATTCTTGTTGCCCTGCTTCACTTTTGTTTTATTATTATTATTATTATAATTGTTTGTGTGTGGTATATATATATGTATGTATGTATGTATGTATGTATATATATATTGGGCCACAACACCATTACACCCCTAAAATAAAAATTCACCCTTTGCTGACTGGGCGCCACATGACGCAAAACGCCCCGTTTTGTAGCCCCTCCACTACACACATCCTTAATGAACGAACACAAACAGTAAATTTTGTTTGGTTTGGTGTTCGTGAACCATTCGCGAACAGGTTTATATCCTTAATGAACGAACACGAGCAATAAATTTAGTTCGGTTTGGTTTTCGTGAAGCGTTCGCTTGTCCGATAAATGCTTACGGACAAACATGAACAAGGCCTTGTTTGGTTCGGTTCATTTACAGGCCTAGACTGGTGTTAATTGATTACTGGTTCTGTTGCAGCTTTTTTTGGTACTTAGGGCGTTTTGATGATGGCTTCTAGAGCGATTTTGAGACGGAGGCGGTTTATTTCTGATTACCTCCATGTTTCGAGTCGTTCAATTCAAGGTCTGAACCATGGGATTGCTACCGGCACATACTCGAGTTCCACTCCGAGTAACACTAATAACGCTTTCAACGAACCGGTTAATACGAAACACATTGATGCATACTTTACACGGCGTGAGGATAATACAAATTTGTCTGCCTTCAGATGGTTTAAGATGCAGAAGTTCCACGCCATTACAGGAAATGGAGTACTGGGAAATATGTTACACACGAGGGCTAATTTTGGGTCACGGTCTTCAAGTTTTTCATCGATGGCATCAGCACCTAAACCAGCTTTGGGTAATGATGAGGAGGATAAAGAACAAAGTGCTAAAAAGAGGAAGGAAGCATCTCCGGAGGAATGTGATCAAGCGGTTGAAGGTTTGACCAGTGCAAAGGCCAAAATTAAAGCGAAAACTAAACAGGTTACTGACTCTCAGAAGCCTGCTAATTCCATTTTGAAAAGAACTTGGGCTGCATTATTAGGAATCGGTCCCGCTTTAAGAGCCGTGGCCTCTATGAGCAGGTCTGATACATCTTAGCAAGCTATTTATGATCTGAAGTATGAACCAACCCGACTTTTAATCTATATATATTTCTTGTGTTATGTTTGACTTAGGGAAGATTGGGCTAAGAAACTTGTTCATTGGAAAACTGAATTTGTGGATACCATGAAGCATTACTGGTTGGGCATTAAGCTTCTTGGTGTGGATGTGAAAATCAGTTCTAGATTGCTTCTTAAGCTTGCTGGCGGGAAGAGTCTTTCCAGGAGAGAAAGACAACAACTGACACGAACCACTGCAGATATCTTTCGGCTAGTACCTGTTGCTGTTTTCATTATTGTTCCCTTTATGGAGTTTTTGCTGCCTGTGTTCTTGAAACTGTTTCCCAATATGTTGCCTTCTACCTTTCAAGATAAGATGAAAGAACAGGTGCGTGTTCTTCCCATTAAGTTAATTCCATATCTTTATTGTTAGAATGGCAACAATTAAGAAGCTTAGATCGAAGATTTTCACTTTATTGAGTAATCATGATGTTAAAGTTTACTGATTATGGTTACATGTAGGAAGCATTGAAAAGGAGGCTAAATGCAAGAATAGAGTATGCAAAGTTTCTTCAGGATACAGTTAAAGAGATGGCCAAAGAGGTTCAAAATACTAGGAGCGGTGAACTCAAGAAAACAGCAGAAGATCTTGATGAATTTTTGGGCAAGGTAAGATTGCAGTTACAGTTCAATAGGTGTTCGTTTTAGTTCCCTTTCAAAATATGCTTCATTTATAATCTGATACACAGGTCAGAACAGGTAGTGCTGTAGCTAATGGTGAAATTTTGGGATTTGCAAAGTTATTCAATGATGAACTTACCCTCGATAATATCAGCAGGTATGATTTTCAGTCATAGTATAATCTCACTATTGGTACTAACTTACTAACATTTTTTGTTTTTCAAATTGGTTGCTGCTATTAGGCCTCGTTTAGTGAATATGTGCAAGTATATGGGAATCCAACCTTACGGAACCGACACTTACTTGCGATACATGCTGCGCAAAAGATTACAATGGTAATTTTTTTTGTTATAATTTAGAAAGCTGTTGAAATGGTGGTTATTCTTATACTTACATATTTGTTATTGTTGCAGGATAAAGAATGATGATAGGTTAATTCAAGCAGAGGGTGGTGTGGATGCTCTTTCAGATGATGAACTTGCTGAAGATTGTAGAGAGCGAGGCATGATTGGAGTACTTTCAGTGCAGGAAATGCGTCAGCAGGTTTTATAAATTTTAAATATGCAGCTTTCTTTAGCAGTAGTCAGTTGATCAAACTGTAAATAAATTGTTATTTATTTTGAAGTAGTTTTTAATCTTTTTATAGTGGAGAGTACTAGATGAAGTACATATTAACTATAAATTGGGTGAAGTATATATAGGAGGGAATCCTGACATATTAGTTAATGTTATGGTCAACTTGGACCGCTTTTTGGTCAACCTAAGTGAGCCTACAGATATGATCGGTTGGAAAATAATGTAGTTGACTCACATCCTTTACGGCTTTAGAGACAAATGTTGTTCGTCTCTGTTGATTTGATGGGAATCATACGTGTTTAGGCAAGATGCCAGATGTCGTTTATACCCACCGCTTGGTAAAATGTTTGCTTGTATGCATATGTTATGATCGTTTTTGATGCGATATTGTGTGCGTATGTATAAAAAATTAATTATATAGCTCCATTAGATGTGAAAGATAGGATTTGTTCGTACTTAATGTTTTAGGAGCAGCCAACATGTCCACTCCCTTTGTTATATTGGGGACTGGATGAATTATTTGTTCTGAAAAGTGATGTCAGTTTGATTAGAGTGTTTATATTATGCGTATTGTCAGAATGTATGTCCACTGTCTCAAAAAAAGTGCAATGTTTGATATGCACTTAGTTTATAAAACAAAATTGACTGTTAATAAAATGTTCGAAATGGTAAAATGCTTTTTAATAACAAAATAAAGGAAAACTTGTGGACCAAAATTATGTTTTTGGTACTAGCTGCTGTGCTTTATAACCAAAATTATGTTTTTCATTCAGCTAACCTTTTCTGCAGCTCCGTGATTGGTTGGATTTATCTCTTAATCACTCGGTTCCATCTTCTCTCTTGATTCTTTCCAGGTAACTGTGGAACGTCCTCCTCCCCTCACTAAAAAAGTATACAATAAAATAAAACAAAATTTCATATACTATGTTGCAGAGCGTTTATTGTGTCTGGAAAGTTAAGGCCTGAGGAAGTTGTAAGTGCCGCATTGTCTTCATTGCCCGATGAAGTTGTAGACACTGTTGGTGTTACCGCTTTGTCATCTGAGGATTCTGTTTCAGAGAGAAGGAGAAAGTTGGACTTCCTTGAAATGCAAGAGGAACTCATCAAGGTTCTGTTCTAATCTCTCTCTTCTAACAAATATATGTGTGTGCATGCGTGTGAGGAAACACAACCCAAATTAGCTCCTAAGTAAATGTGGTTGAGATAGGTGCTCTAATTTATAGGTGATATAAAATATTAATTTCTTAAAACAAATAGGGCGCTAATTTGCTTAAACGTTTCGTCCTTAGGAGGAGGAAGAAAAAGAGGAAGAAGAGCAAGCTAAGATGAAGCAATCGAGTGAAAGCAACAAAGATGTGGCATTAGTAGAGATGATTAATGCAACAGCTTCAGATGTGCATCAACAGGCTAGAGCAAGAGCACTTGATAAACAAGAGCAGCTTTGCAAAGTCAGTGAAGCTTTGGCTGTTTTGGCTTCTGCATCTGTAAGCATCTTGTTTATGCAAACATTTGAATCCTCCTAATGCTTTCTTAGGATTTCCTGAATAATAACCATTTTTACTTTCTGCAGTCTGTGAGTAGAGAGCGTGAAGAGTTTTTGAGGCTCGTCAACAAGGAGGTATGATCCATCCGTGTAAAATATGATTGCAAAAATATACAATTACTATAATGAGTTATAGGGTAGAGGTAAGGCTGTCTACATCTTAACCTCCTCAGACCCTACCATAGCTTTGCTATTGGTGGGATATACTGAGTACGATGATGATGATGATGATGATGATGATGATGATGATGATGATAATGAGTTAAGATATTGAAGGACAAGATTTAGGAGGTCATATGCACCTAAAATTCACTTAGGTCATAACATATCAACATGTCAAAAAGTGTAATTTTTATCATCTTTTTGTAGATACATTTGTATCATAGCATGATGGACAAAGAAGGCACTGATACTGTGAAAGCATATAAAGCTGCCCACGAGGAACCCAAAGATTCCACTGATGAGCATGTAACCGATGGAGTCTCTTCAGCACTCATAAATAGGGTGAGTTGCTCAATAAGCCACCTTTTCTCTCTTTATGTGTTTTTGTTAACCCTTACATATGATATAATTTCCTTACCCTGATATGCATGATATTATGATATATGCTTATTAGGTTGATGCTATGCTTCAAAAACTTGAGAAAGAAATCGATGACGTGGATGCGAAGATTGGTGACCGTTGGCGAGTGCTTGACAGGTTAGTACTTTCCTTTTTCTTTTCATGTAATATTTACAAAAGCTGTATTCAGATATTCTATTATCAGATTTGCATATTTCTGTTAAGCTGTTATATGGTTTATTATTATAACTGCAGAGATTATGATGGAAAAGTTACCCCTGAAGAAGTTGCATCTGCAGCCATTTACTTAAAGGATACATTAGGCAAAGAAGGGGTTCTAGAGCTTGTCAGTAACCTTTCCAAAGATAAGGGTTTGTTATCTGCTTTTATAAATATATATTTATAGAAAGCTAGCAATATGTGGTTATGTACTATGACTAAATGCCCCTTTGTTTGCTAACAGAGGGGAAGATTCTTGTTGAAGACATAGTCAAATTGGGTTCCCGAGCAGACGACGCTGATTGATTTTAAGCAAACACTAGATGATGGTGTTGGGCCGTTATTACTTGGAACCTGTCATCCTAACATTTTTGCATATTGTAGAGGGTCCAAATCCGACTATCATACGCTATTCGTTTAACACTTTCTAGGCATTGAGACGTTACATTGGAATTTTTATGAAAAGCCACAAAACTAGTATACAAAACCATAAATAATAGCTATAAACTTGGATAAATAGTTATCGCTAACAAGTTAGCGACACCCAACTATAAGGGGTTGCCAAATAGTTTAGGATTTTATAGTTATCGTTAATTGCATTACGTTAACGACACCTTGCCATGAGGGGTTGCCAAATGGTCTAGGATTTATAGTTTCACCATCCAAAAGCGATAAACACATAGTCAAATAAGCATAGAATACGAAATCGAGCAATTATTCAAGTAAGGTATACAACAACGTTTGTGGTTTAAGCCCAAGTATAAAACATTTAGTTTAGATAAGTTGAAATGTCACCCTCAAAATAAAAGATAGACTACGGGGTATGAAGTTACTCACGTTCAAGTAATAAACTTGAAAGATTGATTATTTGGAGATTTGCCGGAACGACGAGTTTAACGTATGAAGCCTAAATAAAAGAAAGTCTTGGATTTAGAAAGGTTGTCTTGAAGATCTTTAAATAAAATAATTGTTGCAAAACTAATCAATTAAAGTTCAAGGTTTAAAATGCAACTATTTAAGAATTTATAATAATAAACCTTTTAAAAAATGTAAGTTTGCTCAAAACCGGGTTAAAGTATCTAACCTTAATATTTACTTAACCAATGTTAAGTAATAAGGTGGGCAAAATGCTAAAATGCAAGTTCCATTAGGCTAAAGATACTAAAACGGGTTTTTAACGAGTGTTCGGGTTGTCGTTTCGGGTCTTGACAAATGGTCGAACCCAAAGTCAACTTTCCAAAATATTAATTGTTATGAGATAACTCATTAAAACATACTACACTTAACCAAGTACGTAGATCTATTGTTTAGAACTAACAACGCACGTTAAGCGAGTGTTCGGTTTTGTCGGTCCAAACTATGTTATGAGATCAAGTTGGATCCAACTATTCCAAGTACTTAAGAAAAATAATTAAAATCAGTTTGTAAACTATTTTTTAAAGAAATATACAAGTCTTGATAACTAAAAACACACTTGTGTGTCTTAAGCGAGTAAAAGTCGGTATAGTTCGGTCTCCATCTCACAAATAGTTCATAGATGGTTTCTACATGCCCAAATATCATAGAACTTGTATATTGGTTTATAAATGAAGAAAACTTAAATTTTACAACAAAAAAAGTTAACTACAAGTCTTTTAAGCAAAAGTTTCGGTTTAGTTCGGTTTCCATCTCCCAACGAGTTCATAGATGGATTCCATATGCTTAATATCAAAGAACTTGTAAAAATGATTTTTGAAACTCAAATCTAGCAATAAACATGTTTAAACAACTATTTTAACAAAACTAGTAAACAAAAGTTCGGTTTCCGGTTTGGACTAGTTTCGGTTAAACCGAGGTTGGTCTTATACAAACCCACACCATGGAACTTGTAAATAAGATGAACAAACTAAAGGGTTAGAAGTTAGTCATAAGTGATATGTATAATAAGTTATGTGTGTGTAAATATATATCAAGAACACGAAGTCCTCCATGAAGCCTTGCCTTATGACATTCGAAACTTAACCAACCAAAGTCGGTGAAGTAACAAATAAAGGAAACAAGGGGTGTGTATTATATATATGTTGTACCACCATATTCAAGAGTTAGTAATGTTAGATGAACAAGTTAGAATGAAAGACTATAGTTAGTTTGACTTGAGAAGTCAAAACTTCAAAAAATACATAAGAAATAACAACCTTGAATCTATGGAGTTTGAGAGAGTTTTTGGAGATGTAGCAAGAGTAAAATGAAGAAGATGGGTGTGTATATATAGGGAAGGAGTGAAGGGTTGGGTATAAAGATTCTTTTATGGTTTGCATAAAAATGGGTATGTTTAAATGGTCAAACAATGCATAATATAAAAAAACAAT
This sequence comes from Bidens hawaiensis, assembly GCF_021521415.1. Taxonomy (NCBI): domain Eukaryota; kingdom Viridiplantae; phylum Streptophyta; class Magnoliopsida; order Asterales; family Asteraceae; genus Bidens; species Bidens hawaiensis. Next base: position 101,495 of record NW_027492710.1, on the reverse strand, counting down.
ATTTTATATATTTTATATATATTAAATGACAAGATCCAATATTTTATATATTTGAAATGTTCGGGTTACAAACGGGTCGGGTTTACATAACAAAAGTGACCCGAAATTGACGAATGTCACACAGCGGGAGGCCATAACCTCAATAACATTGTCCGCAGCGAGATGGGGAGTGGGGAGTAGCAAGAAGGGTTGTAGGGATAGCCTAACCCACGATGGTTTCCTCACAATCTTTTTTACTTGTAACAAGTGTTTTACTTGGCGCGTTGCGCCGAATGTAGTTAAAAACAGTAGCGACACTTACAGTTAGCATGTTAATTTAATTTGTGTTTGATTCAAACACCGGAGATCACATAGCCTTGTAGGGAAGAAAAAAGAGTAAAGAACTAACAATTGCATATTTTTTCTTTTACAACCCTCTTTAATTGCATATTTACGCTATCAAAAATTTCAATTATATAATTCCTCTTTCAAACCTCTTTAATTGCATATTTATGCAATCCAAAAATTCAATTATGTATTTCTTTATCCTTAATAAAAAATAAATTTGCAAATTTACTCATTGTGGTTTATTTTATAAAAACTGAGATATATAATGACTATTTCACTCAGTGAATGATCCAGAAAAATTGCTTACATGGGTTGGGTTATCTAGCGCTAAATGTTAAATTTTTTCACAATCTTCGGGTTGGGTCGGGTCAGGCCACATAGAAAAAGATAAAAAAAATAAATTGTAAATAAAAAAACAAATATGAATTATAAATAAAAAAAGATTACGTCAATCGCGAGACGCATTAAGGCAACAAGGCCCCGAGTTGGTGCGCAAAAGCATACCATTTTACATATTCGATAAAATATGAATAAACTTTATATGATTTTTACATAAACAAAACGGAAAAAGCGAAAAACTTATACACACACACATATAAGGTGAGGTTATTGTATAATAATTGTTTAACGTACAACATGTACGCGAATCACGCTCAAATGCAAAAACACAAACGCTCAAAGGCTAAAAAACTGAAACGCTATGCCAAAATACTAAAACGCTCAGCCAAAAATATTAAAACGCTCAAAACGGTTTTCGTGAAGATTAGTAAAAAATTGATCGATTAAACGATCAAAAACTTTTTATTTTGGTGAACCAATGATTAATTGGTTACGTATTGGCGATTTCGAGATTTTGTGATGTGATTTTATGGATCGATTTCGTGAATATAAATATTCTTATACCTAATGTACGTTAAGCAGTTATTGTATTCTATCATCTCTCTCTCTCTCTATATATATAATATTTTTATGTAATTAAAAAATATAATAATAAGAAAACAAAATAAAGAGAAAAAAACTAATTAATTCAAGAAAAACTAAAAAAGGTATGCGTTAATAACTATGTTAAAATTAAAATAAATACCAAGTTTATTTAATTCATTTACCATTTACGTATTGTTATTGGAAATAAAAAAAGTGGAAAATTTGGTAGAAAAGAAAAGTGTTCGGAGTCGCTACGGACAAATTAATAAAATCTCACTTTTTATATCAAATTCTCTCCTCTATAATATAGTTCCCGCTGCAACTCCAAATGTCACCTGAATATTCCGGCACTATTTATTTTTCTCTATTCTTTCTTTTCTTCTTGTTATTCTCAGTATTTTACAGGGGTTGGTGTTAAAATTTTACAGGAGTCGGTCACGATTTTTACGTATATATTACACTAAATCTTTTTTTCTCACAGGGTACGGCCGACCCTGTGGTCAAACCGTAGATCCGCCCCTGATTTCACTGATACGTTTACTAAAACGTTAAAAATAACTTATTTACCCATTTTAGTTTTTGGTGTGCTTTTGCTCGTTTGTTTTGTTTTGTTTTTCATTTCTTTTTTTAAGATACTTTTTGTGTTTCGTTAATTAGTTATTTTTTATTTTTTTATTTGTTTTTTGCCGTTTTACTAAAATATTATTATTATTATTTTGAGTTTTTTTTCCTCATTTATCACGAGATCTTAGAGTAGAGATGGGCAAAAAAAACCGGTTGGTGAACCGGTTCAACGGTTTAAATCGAAAACCGGTTATTTAAAAATCGGTTTGACCGGTTTAGTAACCGCCAGTTCGTATATCGGTTACAAGTTCTAGAGAAAAAACCGGTTACTGAACCGGTTATGGAAAAAACCGGTTAATTTTAAAACCGGTTATTATGAAAAAAACCGGTTATTAACCGGTTATTTTAAAAAAAAAACCGGTTAATTAAAAAAACCGGTTATTAACCGGTTCTAACCGGTTTCTAAACCGGTCCTAACCGGTTAGACCGGTCCGAGTTTTGCACTAAAAAAAACCGGTTAATAAACCGGTCCGGTTATTTAAAAACCGGTTTTTTTCCAGGCCAAGAAAAACCGGTCCGGTTATTAACCGAACCGTTTTTTTTAAAAAAACCGATTTGTGCACCTCTATCTTAGAGTAACAACAAATACAAAGAATACGAGTGACAATATCTTAGTATTTTTTTTATGATTATTGTTACACTAAAGGCTCGTGATAGAAAACAAAAAAAATGAAAAAAGGGGAAAAAATCTTGGCAAAAACTAAAAAAAACAAGAAGCTAATTAGAGAACGCAAAAAATAAAAGTAAAAAAGCTTTTAGAAAAAACACGATAACTGAATAAAAACACACAAAAAAACTAGTTAAATGGATAAATATGCATGTTTTTTAATTAATAATGGGAAAAATGCGAAAATGGAATTTGGACTGTGTGATATGCAATTAAGAAAGTTTGGAATTGAAATATGTAATTAAATGTTTTGATTGGATACTTGAGAATGTTAGAGAAAAAAAATATGCATTGCCAAATAAAAAACAAAGTAAAATGTCATTTCATCCTCAAAGTTAGTCACTTACAAACTTTAGTACAAAAACTATTTTTTTACAACTGGACTCATGATGTTTCCAAGTGTTGTCAGTTTCGTCCATTTTACTGTCCCGTTAGTTTTCTTTATCGTTAAGTCATAAGTATTTCTCTCATTTTGGACTCTTTGATGTTTCCAAGTGTTGTCATTTTCGTCCATTTTACTATCCCGTTAGTTTTCTTTATCGTTAAATCATAGGTATTTCTCTCATTTTACGTATTTCAATCAAAGTAAAAAAATTGTTATGAAACCTCAATGATAAGATGAATATTTTATATTTAACAATCTCAATAGATTTTATTAACAATAACATACAAAATGTTATTTTATTCATTTTAAGCTAATTTAACTAGTTTTTATTTTATTTTATTTTTTTACTAACTTTCGAATTTTGATGAATTATTTTAAGTTCTTATTCTAATCTTCTTACTACTTTTTCTACTAAGTTTTGATTTTTTATTTTTGCTAACTTTCAATCAAATTTGGGATTAATCATATTGTAATTTTTAAAATTACACTTAGACACACACATATAAATATGTTCATATAGAATTGAAAAGTTACATATAAATGATGTACATTATTTCTTCAAATATATACAATTAAACATAACAAATCAATGAAAACACTAAAGTTCGGTTTCCTTTAAAAAGTAAATAAAAATAAATTTGTGATAAAGATTCCATTTTTATACCAATCTTTATACATGCATCTATGAGATGTTTTAGACTTTTAGTGATACCCAATGTCAAAATATGAGTTTTGTGTAGGGGTCCCGATCGGATTTGTGTATATCATCCATACATATACACAAACACTCCTTACTCACAGCTCATTGCTCCAGTTTAAACAATCAATAAGTTTATTTCTTGATTTCCTTTTGGTTGAGTTTGGTATAGAGTCGAAGTTCATGAGTTTCTACTTTTGTCGTGGTTATATTGATACAAAAGGATTTTCTTCAATAACTTTTTTTGTAAAAGTAGGTTAATCCTATCCAGTTGTTTAATATAAAATGCCTATAACAATACCCTTTTTCTATTTAAAAAATGAAATCCAATATGTTATGGCCCGAACTTATTTTGTTGTTACCCAACAGATTCATTTTAACACCACCTTGTGTGTACTATTTACCAAACATGAAATAAAATACGTGCATTTAAATGTTGAGTCAAGTTATTCTACAAATGGGAACAAAAATAAGAAAGGTGAAAAGGATTTATAGTCACACAAAAAAACTTCTTAAATTTTTTAAAAAAAAATCATAACTCAAAATTTAATAAAAAAATAAAAAATGTAAAAACACAAACATGTTTCCACCGTCTTTCTTTTACTAAAAAAAACACAATGATGAGTGAAAAATATCATTATGTCTTTTTGTTTATCATTGTGTTTATTTTTGTCATTTATTGTGTCTTTTAACCTTGACATTGTGTATTTTTTCTTGATATTATGTTATAGAAAAGGGTTAAAATAAAAAACAATTGTTTTGTGAGAAGTGTGAGAAGACTTTAAAATAAGCTATACCACCTAAATAGGACACTATGCCATGTAAATAGGAAACTATACAACTTTTAGAAACTACCAATCTCAAACACTAGATCCTAGATCCAAGGGTCTACATCTATTCTTATGCTTCTCACAAAACTATTATTTTTTACGTTAACTCTACCCTTATGTTATAATACTCAACATTGTGTTATATTTATTCGTATTGTGTTATATTTTGTAATTTATTGTGTCTTTTTTTTAGTTATAATTGTGTGTTTTGTTTATTTTCGACATTGTGCCTTTTCGTCAAATTTTTTTATTTAACGGGAATGACGGAAGAAACATTTTAGTTTTTAAAATTTTTTCGTTTTTTATTTATAATTTAAGTTATGATTTTTTAACTATTTTTTTGAATTTATTTTTAAGGGGTTTTTTATGTGGTTACAAATCCTTCTCGCACTTCTCATTTTTATCTTCCTTTGCATTTTAACTTTACCCTTAAATGTTAACGGCAATATAATTACCTTTACGAGTGTGTATCTACACTTGTACCAAATTGAAAACAAATTTTCGTTAGAAGGGAAACAAAATATCAACTTTGATAATAGTTATCATAGAACAACATACAACAACGACGTCTAATCGGTATTGCTTGCCAAGTTATGGCCCTAACCAAATAATTAAACTTCAGGTTTTAGATGAGAATGATTATATACAACAAAGAGAAATCATCAAATCACAAATCAACACTAACAAAATCACACAACAAACAAACAAACGAACAAACTGCGGGGTAGTAATAAGATTGATCATAGATGGTACTCATGATTAAAAGCGAGAGCTTCTCTATAAATCATCGCTTTCATTTTTTTGTCAGAGCTGGCAATTTAATCTCATTTACTTCTCAACAGGTCAGTATGAGATATTCGTTCTCTCTAATAGACCAAACTAGTAATAAAAATGACTAATATAAAAACAGGTTAAATAGTTTCGTAAGAAACTAGATTATTATAATATGTTGTAATCATAATGTCAAATCAACTATTTATATAGCAGCTAATATTTTGGGGGAAATGTGTTTCGGGTTAACCCAATCTCACTTAAACAAAATTACCCACTTTGACCCGGACTTCTTTTGCCACGTTATCGGCATGCCCATTTTGCCACATCTACTGTTAAAAGTATATGCAGCACATCCTGTACATAAATATAAACCAACTTAACCACAAAGCTTTCAGCATCATATTAATATTATGTAAATAACAGCTTGACAAAAATACTATAAAATAAAGAGTAAATTGCGTAATGTTTCATTTTTGTTGCAATCAACTCAACATCATTATCACCGTTAAACATTTCTGTTAAAAGTGAAGTTAGTTTAGCCTTTTCAAATTACGAATAATTTAACATAAAAATAAATTAATATGAATATAAATCATGTTTATTTAAATCAAGTCGGACAACAACCCTAATTTTATCATTATCACCACCCTATCCATACAGTGGCCCCAACAGTTTTGGTGGCCTAAAGCGAATAAAATTTTTGTGGCTTTTTAAAAAAAGAAAAATAAGCTCGTACGTTTCAAATTCTTATTCATTTTGCTTCACATGTTAAATAAATATGACCAGTTTAGTTCATTTCTCTTTAGACAATCTATTTTATAGCATAAGCTAGTCCGTTACCATGTCATATTTGCTTTAAATTAAACTAACTAAAACATGAAAATAACTTGATTAAAAGATAGTGAAAAATTCTTGTGGATGACACCACACACATTTGACATTTTCAGCATGATCTTTTACAGTTATAATGTTATAACTAATATAATGTTGAATTTCAATCTTTTATACTTGAAACAACTTTTGCTGTAACTAATTGGGAACTACAATCACTTTGTTTGTCAAGAGGATCAAATAAACACTTTTATATAAACTTTAGATAATTTTTTTAGAAGTTGCGGCCTCAAAATTAATAAGGCCTAAAGCCCTTGCCTTACTTTGTAATGCATTTGGGCCGGCCTTGCATCCATACCACCGCCAGCAAACATCAACTTCGGCCAACATTGTTGGGGCCGCCCAATGCCCACCACCAGCCTCCCTTAGTACCATGACCATCAATTATGGTTCCCATTTCACTACATAGACATGTCTATAACATTTAGAGATATTGTTAAGCCGTTAATTTGGATATGAATTCAATCCACTATCGAAGCCTGAACCACAAAATTAAACCGTTAAACCGTTCGTAACAATTTTAATGATTTAGATTTAAATTTCTAACTATTCGGTTTTTTTACGGTGATAAATACCGTTACTAACCTTAGCTCTAATAAGTTAACTGATTTATATTAAAATAAAAACCTAACAATATTCAAATTTCAAATATGTATTTTTGTACCTTTGTAGTATTAAATTAAAAAAAAGTGATAAAAATATGTTGTCTTTTTATGTTATAACCCACGTGAAAAGCTGATCTTTTGCGACATCGACCATTCGACCGTACTTTACTAACCCTAGTTCATATCTCAATTAACCACGGTTAACTTAAATCCTCACTTTAAAACCCCATCTCCATCCCAACCCTAACTCATTTCTTACAAATCTTCTTGTTCTCTCTTCTTCTTGTTGTCGTCTTTGGCAACAAAACTTATGTTTACTTGCCAAGTTCCATATATATATATATTGGTACAATATTGTTCTTGATACTAAGATTTGGTTGCTACCGGTTTTAAATCTATCTAATACAGGTTTTGTAAATGCAGATCATTCAACAAGATGAGGTTTGAAAGGATCAGTAGAGCAAACCGAGCAAGGTGGAGGCTTATTCAACTTCTTCTATATAGCTATCATCATTCATTATGACGTGTTTCTAAGTTTCAAAAATTAACAGTAAGAAACTATATTTATATAATTGTTTTACTCCAAAAATCCTCATTTGTTTATAACACGTGTTTGATAAAACACATAGACCCAGTAAAGAATTGATATTATTTAGCAAGTGATATTTTAAGTAATTATTAGGCATTACATTTTGCCTTGCTAGTTTCTTTTAAATCTAGGGGGGAAGGTAATAGTTAGGTTTTCATGAAAATTTTTAACAAAATATTTGAATCATTTATACAATATGAAAATTCATGTATGTTTTAAACAAAATATCAATAAAAACCTTTATAACATGGACTAAATTGTTTTTTACTCTTGTTAAGAGTTTTACTAAAGTCAAATCCAAAATGAATATTATAAATAATTAGGTTATACACATATGTTCCAAATTATACATTAAAGATTACTTATGAACTCTAGTTCCAAAATTTAAGTTTTAACATATAAAATGCTAACTTTGTGCGCATTTGTGTAACTAATATCATTATTTTTTTAACAAGTTTTACAAATGCAACTTAAAGCCAATGTCATTCAAAACAAATTAATATATGATTTAGTTATTGTTCACCCCTACTTGTGTGTGCATATATGTAACTAATATCATTACTTTTTTTTTGTACTTCAATTTTCATATCATGATATGACATTATAACTTTAGAAGCTGGACCGCCACAATCATTATTGGGAGTTGTCTGTTTCAATTTCATTAGACTGTTGTCTCCTGTTTCTGAGTTGGGTATAATGTATTGTGGTCGCGTTCATCATTATGTTGGTTCCGCTAGGGCGATTGACCATGTTGATAGTCAACTTCCAACTTCTTTGGTCCGATGACTATGTTGAAAAAAATAAATATCTATGTAGTCAACCCTTAACAAAAGAATATTTAGTTCTAGTTAAAACCGAAACAGGTGAAATTCGGGAACCACATGCCACCATATTTGGAATTTTTGGCTAACATCATTTTTCTAGTAAAAGTGTAACACAAAAAGATTTAGCTTTAGTTGAAACCAAAAGGGATGAGTTTGGCAATAAGACTTATAATGCATCTACAAAGGAACCGAATGTCACCATATCTGATACATTAAGTTGTTTTTCTCATAGTTGTTAAATAAATAGATTTCAACATTAAATGGTAGGTGGTACATGTGAGTTATAGCCAAGTAAGAAAATAAGCTCATTTGGTGGAGTTTTGTTTGGTTCTATTTGCTTTCAAGTTCAACACATGGAGTTTAGAAAATGCTACGGAGATCTTACGCGTTTTAATGCTCGTTTGGACGTGATATCAGCTCAACGAACCTCTATTTATTTATTATTTGTTATTTATTTATTTATTATGTGTTATTTATTATTATTTTTATTATTATTATTATTTATTTATTACTTATTTATTATTATTATTATTATTATTATTATTATTATTATTAAAGTCTTGTTAAGGATGAGGATGAGGATGAGGATGAGGATGAGGATGAGGATGAGGATGTTGTTGTTCCTTGTTTTTTGATATTTAGGTTTGAAGGATATGATAATAGTCTCTGGTAAAGGTGGTGACGATCACGGAGAAACGGTTTTAAAACTCGAGGTAATCAACTATGATTGTTGTAATTGTTATTGCTATTGGTAAAGGTGGTGGCGATCACGGAGAAGCGGTTTTAAAACTCGAGGTAATCAACTATGATTGTTGTAATTGTTATTGCTATTGCTACTACTACATTATTTTAATTATTATTATTATTATTGTTTATTTATTTATTTATTTATTTATTATTATTATTATTTATTTTTATTATTTTCTAACTGTAGGTTGAAAATCATTTAAAAGAAAAGCAGATGAACTACGTTCCAGACGACCCATGAGCTTTTTTATTTTTATTATTTTCTAACTGTAGGTTGAAAATCATTTAAAAGAAAAGCAAATGAACTATGTTCCAGACGGCCCAAGAGCTTTTTTGGTTCGGTTGAGAGATTGGTAGGGTTTGAATTAGGGTGGAGGATTGAAAGGTTTCTTTTTTATTTTTGTTGAGGAAACCTATTTTGGTGTGATGAGTTACAGTATTGTTTCTGTAAATCATCTCTAACACAGTAGCTATTTGCTGGTTCACTCTAGCCATATGATTCACATGATCTCTTTTGCAAGTTTTGTTGAACATTACTATAAATGCCAAAGGTTACTCACCATGAGCTAAAGGCACTATGTTTAAATACCATATTTATGCCCTATTTAGTATCTTTCAATTTTAGTAATAGAACAAATAAGCAAAATCCTTCATTTGTTGATTGCATGTGATGACATAGATGAAGGTACAAGTGTCAAAAGTCTAGTTACATCTTACAACAATATGAGCATGTTTCTGTTGGTAGAGAGCAAGGACCAAATGTGGGGGTGGGGGTGGGGGTGGGGGTGGGGGTCAACATGGATAGATCATGCATCAAAGATTTGTATTGTGTCTATTAAATGTAGTTCCAGAGTTTGGGTATCTTGGTGTGTACACTAGTGTCACTTCTTATGAGGTTAGGGTTCAAGTCTTGCTGTATCTTGGTGTGTACACTAGTGTCACTTCTTATGAGGTTAGGGTTCAAGTCTTGCAGTAGACAGTAACGTATTGTGCAGATTATGGTAGGATTATATTGCCGTTAAATAAACCATTTACACCCCATGGGGTCGCCAGTCACCTAACCCTAATATTTTTTTTTCCGTCCAACCTCTCCCTCTCTATCAATACGATAATACTGGGAACCAACACTCCTAAACCTCTTCATTTCGTGTACATTGTAACTGATATTCAACGAAAGTCCGAGTGCTCGATGGCTCGAATGTCACGTACTCGTCTTGGGTGAAATTGTTCCTGCTACACGCAAGAGGATACAATGTTATGGCACACATAGAAAGATAAAAAAAGTTAAAACCGAACTGAGCCGGATCAGAACTAGTTTCAAGCTGAAACAGATATTATTATATTTCTTAAATTGGTTTCCAGTCCAACTGTTAGGATGATCCGGTTTTGAGTTTCTTTAACTTGAAACAATTAAGTTCTAACACAGTAACACCTGTCCAGTTGGAACTATAAAACCAGTTTTGTACACCTCTACAATAAACACTGCATTCCGTTCTTGACAAACTGCGTTATGTGTACACATAGATATAAATCACATATGCATGTATCATGCTTACATATACACAAGCACTCCTTACAGCTCATTGCTCCAGTTTAATCAATTACTAAGTTTATTCCTTGCTATCCTTTTGATTTGAGTTTGGTTTAGAGTGAGAATTTCATGAGTTTCTACTTTCGTCGTTTATATATTGAAACATAAGGTTTTTTTAAGGATATTATGTAAAAGTAGGATAATCATGTCCAATTGTGTAATATAAAGGTAGTATGGGCGGGTGAGGTGGCATGCTAATGGAACGCTTCGTTGGCTGTAACACGTTCAATGTCGACAACACCATCTTCTTTTCTATTCATATTCATGATATAAAGAGATTAAAATTGCGTCCACAGGCCAATTAAACCCAATCTATTCTAACCCGAACTTATTTTAAAACCACACAACAAACAAACAGACAAATGAACAAAAAACAACGTAAAATATCATTTTCGTCCTCGAAGTTTTGTCGGTTACAAACTTTAGTACAAAAACTATTTGTTTGCAACTGAACTCTTGATGTTTCCAAGTGTTGTCATTTTCGTCAATTTCACTATCCCGTTAGTTTTTTTTTATCGTTAAGGCATAGGTATTTCTATCATTTTACGTATGTCAATCAAAGTGACAGTTGTTATGAAACCTCAATGACAATTTTATAAGATGAATATTTCATGTTTAATTGTAACATCACGGAAATTTCAAGTCAAAATGTCAACTTTCCAAAAATCTAGGGATCAATTCTGCCAAATTCCAAACTCCAAGGTTGAAAATGAAAAATCTGTTTTCTTGTCCTATCGCGCTACGCGATCGGAGAAAGGATAAGCCCATCGCGTACCGCGATGGGGCTTGGTCAAAACTTCTGGAAAAAGTCAACAGCGATACGCGATCGCTGTTGAACCAACGTCATCGCGTACCGCGATGACGTGGTCTGACACGTTGTGACACGTGTGCCACGTGGCACATGGTGGCATCGTCTGCCGCCACGTGTCACCACGTGGCAACACGTCCGCCACGTGTCACCACGCGCGAAACGCCTGCCACGTGGCAGGTCTATTGTGTGACTGGCCAGGCCTACGTCGCCCTACGCGACGGGCAAGCCAAGGAACCCATCGCGTACCGTGATGGGATCCAAAATCTTGCCTATAAATAGCAGGTCCGCGCATTCATATTTTCACACCAAAATCAACATACTACTCTCTCTAAACATCTCTCTACACCTCAAAGTTCGTGCCAATGATCCACCTCGAAACCGTGCCCGATTTCTCGATTCCCGTACCATACCTCGATATCCGTGCCACTCCCCGACGACGTTCCAAACAAGAAAGGTGGTGCTATTTTTACATCCCGACGATCATCTCGAAGAACGTGCCGAGAAGAGTTGGTGTCTCGTTTGGTGTGCTCGAGTGAAGTGTTGATCAAAGCGAGTGTTGAAAAGATCAAGCGACGTCGAAGTGCTGCCCGAGTATCTAGGGATTTTAAGCCGAGTAAAAGGTAGGCATAATGTCTGAATGAAATAATAATAAAATATTATAAAGGCCAAATACCCTAAGTCGAAATTATACTCGATGCTTATAACAAGAAAATAAATAACAAAGAAAAGAAAAGAAAGAAATATAAAAGTATATATATGTATATGTGTGATTATATATATAATTCTTTGTTATAAATATTATTTAAGTAATAATGAGTATTCTTAAATAATAAAGAAAAGAATACGTTTCTTAAAGAAGAAGAAACGTAGGGTTTTTATAATTAACTAAAGGTTTATAAATATTACTTTTTAACTAGAGGTTTTAAAGTAAAAGAGTATTGAACTAAAGGTTCATCGAGATAAATAAGACTAAAGGTCTTAAGCCGGATTATATATCCGACTAATAAAAGTTATACTCGTACTATAGGTGCGAGATAGCTAGAGAAAGACTCACGGACGGTGTTGGAAACCGATCCCTATCAAAAGGTGAATGCGCCCCACTTTTACAAACTTGTGTTCAAACAATCAACGTGTTATGTGTAAAACTTTACATGAGACTAAATGTCTCTAAAAACATTGTGAATAAGAGTAAAAGCCTAGCCCTCAGGCTGTAGTATACGTTTATCTGGATCCTTATATATGTGGTTAAATGCGGTGGCACATCGCACCACGCCTGGTCACGACCTCCAGTGTAACATCCTAAATTTTCATATTTAATAAAGAAAGTTACGTTTAGTGATTTCGCGTTAATAATTAAAAGATCATGGGCTTAGATTAATCAAGATGGGATTATGGATAAGATGGGCTTAGGGTCCATGGGCCTTAGGGGTATAAATACTCCCTTAAACCACCCTTAAACCATAAACCCTCATTTCTTTCCATCTTATTCTCTACACACTAAAAAACACACATATCCTACATCACTATACACGGCCGAGAGATTTGAGTGAAGTTAGAGATCGAGTGGACGCTAGTTCAAGTAGATCTTTATCACACGAGCTACATACAAGATCTAGAGTTCATAACCAAGTTTAACGAAATCCAAACGAGCACTAAAGGTACGTCTTTTACCTTAAAGATTTCGTTTTTATTAACGTTTAACCCTGAAACTTAGAACGGGAATGGATCGGGTGTAAATGAAACGTAAAGTTATAAACTTGAGGCTAAAACGAACTTACAGGACCTGCAATAGGTGCGGCTCGTTTAAAGATAAACCTTAGACCTAGTATTAAACGTTTTTAAGCATAAAGGTCCAAACTTTATATGTTTTCGGGCCGAGTCTTATCCGAAAATGACCTTAGGAGTGTTTACGGGATTGATTAACGACCCCTCAAGGTTTGCATGATTGAAACAGAAATGATTGCGGGTCGAAAATGAAATCCCGTCGATGCTGCGGATAACTTCGCTAGACAAGTTCGCCCGTAGATAAGTTCGCACCATGTGTATGTTCGCTGGACTCTAAGTTCGCTGAACCCTATGTTCGCTGGACTCTAAGTTTGCCGAGTCATAAGTTCGCTGAACCTTAAGTTCACTGAACCCTAAGTTCGCTGGACTCTAAGTTCGCCGAGTCATAAGTTCGCAGAACCTTAAGTTCGCTGAACCCTAAGTTCGCTTAAGTTAAGGTCGGTAACGAATTGGATTACGAATCAGACTTAAATCGTTATGAGGAATGAGTTAACGAATTAGGAAAAAAATTAAAATCCTAATGGAAAATGTGTTAAGACAGTTAATGGAAATAAAATTAAAATCCTAATGAAAAATGTGTTAAAACAGCTCGACCCCAGCCAGGGGCTCTGCCCCTTGGACCCCGCTAGGGGCTGCCGCCCATAGAACCCCGCTGCCAGGGGCGCTGCCCCCGTTCATTGTGGGTTATATAAAGATAGAAATACGATGCGAGTAGTAATAGTTAATTGATACGTGTAATTGTTTTACAGTTAGTCGTGCACAGCTCAAGAAAGGAATAACTATTAACGGTGAACGTAACCGACTTCAGGTGAGTTTCTAGCCCCACTTCCTTGTTATGTTTTCGGGGCTGTGTGCATTCTCAATGTGATAGTTAATACACTTACCTTAAGTGGTAAGTGTATGCCCTATACGAATTATGTATGATGATTGCTTGACGGTGCATGAACGATCTTCGGATATTGCATGGACCGTCAGCTAGTAGTTAACGATATGATTGATATATATATGATGTATGAATGTTGTATGTATGAATGATTAAGTATGACGTGAGTATGATATGTTGCCGGTACGTGAACGCTCTTCGGAGATTGCACGTATTGTCAAGGAAAGTACGTAAAGGACAGGTGTGTTATAGTAGCACGAAACAAGGGTGACCGGACCCTAATAATATCCGAGGATGAAGGGTGACCGGACCCTATTAATATCCGAGGATGAAGGGTGACCGGACCCTAATAATATCCGAGGATGAAGGGTGACCGGACCCTAATAATATCCGAGGATGGAGGGTACCGGACCCTAATAATATCCGAGGTATGTAGGGCGAATGCTCTTTATAATGTAAGGTTAGTTATGAATGTATATGAAGGACTGATGGACAGGTTAAGTATGAAATGCGTACCTTCGGGCACGTATATGTGTATGTAAAGTAAGTCATGTGATTAACTATAACTCACTCAGCGTAGCTGACTTTTAGTATGCACGCAGGCAAATAGGTTGAGGCAGCTCGCGTGATTGAAGACGCATGGCATGGAATCGAAGATACTGGCATCTCGAAGAAATGTTGTGATGTTTTAAAAGACTATGTTTTGTTTTAAATGACTTTGAATGTTTTATAAGACAAGATTTGAAGGTTATGTAAGATAATATGGTTGAAGTTTTATATTCCGCGTAAAGTTTTAATTAACTCTGATATTTAGAACTGCGTTTATGAGTAAATCCAACACCAAAGTAGGGCTACCGGTAACGGGGTCTTACAAGTTGGTATCAGAGCAAAGTTCGAGAGATTTAAGCATCCTACATGGTTAGACTTGAACACAGAATGGGATTTAAGTAAGAAAAGAAAGAAGATGCCAGTTCGAGAATGCCATGTGTCGCTCAAGCAAGCTCAGTAAAGGTAAGATGTATGATCAAATGATGTATGTTAAATGATAAAGAAAGGATATATGAACGATAGGGATATGATTAATTGATTGTTTTGATTGACTAACTTTTTAAGTAGAACCAGCACACATAAACTCATAAAGGGAAGTGTATAGGATACGGAAAGTAATGTGATCAGCTAATCACAGCTGGCCACTGTTATTACCTGTTAGCCTTACTATCCTTGTACTAAATAGTTCCTTGAGTGATGGTGTTTGTGTTTTCCCTTTTTAGAATACGATGGCTGGAACGGGAGGGAATGTAGGAGCGGGAGGTCGCACTGGACGACGTGGCAGGCCTCGTCGTGCCCAGCGACCTTCGGTTGAGACAGCTTCCAACACTGGAGATGAAGGAAGTGCAGCTGGAAGAGATCTAAACAACAATGAAGGGGTTCAACTGGATCCCGCAATTCAAACAGTTATTGTTCAAGCTGTAGCCACTGCTGTGAAAAATATTACTCCTGGAGGGTCTGCTGGAAGCCGTGAAAGAACTGCTGGAGGGGCAGGTGGTGATGGTGAGAGAAATGAGGAAGAAGAGAGGGAGGCCTCGAGTGGAGTTAGGTCTGTGAAAGCCGGTGACAGGAAGAGAGGCCGAGGTGGGTGTAACTATAAGTCCTTCAAAGGATGTGACCCGCCGAAGCTGACTGGTTTGGGAGACGCAATCGCTACTCTTCAATGGATAACCACCATGGACAAGATTATCCGCATTAGCGAGTGTCGTCCCGATCAAGCTGTCGGTTATGTCACCCAATCGTTTGAAGATGAGGCGATGTATTGGTGGGAATCGATTGAGCAGAGAAGGAGTCGAGAGGAAATCAAGGCTATGAGGTGGGATAATATGAAAGAATTGGTTACAAAGAAATTCTGCGTTGACGCCGAGGTTGAGAGGGCGGAGATGAAGTTCCTGAACTTGAAAGCCGGAACGATGAAACATCGTGAGTATACCACCGAGTTCAACCGAATGTCTAGGTTGGTACCCGATATGGTCAACACTGAGGCTAAAAGAATCAAGTGCTATGTGAGAGGATTGCCACAAAAAGTCCGCATGCTAGTCAGGACGAGTAAACCTGCTACCTTTGACTCTGCTGTCGAACTCGCAGAGATGGTTTATGCAGACCTGGTTGCGGATGATATTGTGGTGGAAGAAGATAAGAAAGATAAGAAGTGGGTCAATGTCAAACGACCCGGTACTCAGTTGTGGAACTCTAAGGACAAGAAGCAGAAGGTGTGGGAGAGGAAGACATGCAAGACGTGTGGGAAGGTGCACGGTGGCGAGTGCAAGTGGGGTGTTGGTTCGGAGTGTGTCACAAATGTGGAAAGGCTCATGGTGGGGAGTGTAGGATTAGGACAAATGCTTGTTATAGTGTGGGAAGGTGGGGCACTATGTTAATGAATGTGATGCAAAACCCTCATGCTTCAAGTGTGGTAAGACGGGTCATATGGCAAGGGAGTGTACTGATGGTGGAGCTAGAGGTAGTGGATAGAAAGATGCCAATCAAGCTAGGCCAAGGACTAGAGCCAACATGCTGACTCAGGAACAAGCTAGGCAGATTCCTGACGTTGTGACTGGTACGTTCTTAGTAAACGGTATTTCTGCTTCAGTATTATTTGATTCAGGTGCGAATAGAAGTTTTGTAGCTTCGTCATTTAGTAAACTAGCTAATATGAAATGTTGCCGAGTGTCTGAAACTTTTATAGTAGAAACCGCTAGTGACACTTCGGTTAAAATAATAAAAATGGTTAAGGACTGTAAGATAGAGTTAGAGGGACATGAATTCCCTATTACCTTGTACGTTATGACCTTAGGAGGGTTCGATGTGGTTTTGGGAATGGATTGGTTGTCTGAGTATGAAGCTCAGATAGTGTGTAAGAGTAGGCTGATAAGGTTAAAGTCGTTGGATGGTAGTGCGGTGACGGTTTACGGTGATAAGGAAAGTTCTGGGTTTGATGTCATTTCGATGATAAAAGCCGAGGGACTGTTAAGGCGAGGGTGCGGTGCCTACCTGGCGTATGTTGTCAACGTTACGGCCGAGACAAAGGAAATGAAAGATGTTCCTATCGTGTGCGACTACCCAGAAGTATTCCCAGAGGATCTTCCGGGGTTGCCCCTGGAGCGAGAGATAGAATCCAGATAGATTTAGTACCAGGAGCCCAACCCGTCGCGAAAGCGCCTTACCTTCTAGCACCGTCCGAGATGAAAGAGCTGATGTCCCAACTGCAAGAACTCCTCGACATTAGACCAAGTGTTTCCCCGTGGGGCGCACCTGTGTTGTTTGTGAAGAAGAAAGATGGAAGTATGAGAATGTGCATTGATTATCGTGAGTTGAACAAACTTACAGTAAAGAATAGGTATCCTTTACCCAGGATTGATGATCTGTTTGACCAACTGCAAGGTTCAAGTTGGTTCTCACGGATAGATCTCAGATCAAGCTATCATCAGCTCAAGGTGAAAGAGGCAGACATCCCTAAGACAGCGTTTCGGACGCGGTATGGACATTACGAGTTCCTCGTGATGTCATTCGGTCTAACAAATGCTCCTGCAGCATTTATGGACATGATGAATAGGGTGTGTCGGCTGATGTTGGATAAGTCGGTTATCGTCTTCATTGATGATATATTGATTTATTCAAAGAGCGAGTCTGACCATGCTGAACATCTGAGAGAGGTATTGGAGACTCTGAAGAAAGAGAAGTTGTACGCTAAGTTTTCGAAATGCGCATTCTGGTTGCGGGAAGTGCAATTCCTAGGTCACGTGATTAATCCGTAAGGGATTATGGTGGACCCAGCTAAGATTTAAGCGATAATGAATTGGAAGACTCCGCATAATCCGACTGATATACGAAGCTTCCTAGGGTTAGCTGGCTACTATAGGAGATTCATCGAAGGTTTCTCCAAGATAGCCGCACCGTTGACCGGTATGACCAGAAAGTCGATAGTATTCAGTTGGGGTAAGTTTCAAGAAGAAGCTTTTCAGGAGTTAAAGAAGAGACTCACGTAAGCTCCAATCCTTGCTTTACCCGATGGTGACGAGGATTTGGTTGTTTGTACGGATGCTTCGCATCGTGGGTTAGGTTGCGTGTTGATGCAACGAGGGAAGGTGATAGCTTACGCGTCTAGACAGTTGAAAGTCCATGAGAGTACTTATCCGATGCATGATTTAGAACTAGCAGCAGTAGTGCATGCCTTAAAGATATGGAAACATTATCTGTATGGTACTAAATGTACTATTTACACAGATCATAAGAGTTTAAAGTACTTCTTCGAACAGAAAGAATTGAACATGAGGCAGAGAAGGTGGTTAGAATTGATAAAAGATTACGACTGCGACATTAAGTACTACCCTGGTAAAGCAAATGTGGTCGCCGACGCGCTAAGCCGTAAGAACGAGGAAGTCCTTGCAACAGTGAAGTCATACCGGCTGATTATGAACTCAAGTCTCTTTGAAGAGATTCTCAAGGTACAGTCAGAGGTGCTACAGATGAAGGGTTAATTAAGAAAGAGAGGATTTATGGCCAGCAAGATGAGTTGATGGAAAACACTCATGGTGTTAAGACTAGATTTGACCGTATGCGGATTCCACGCCATGGAGAACTCAGAGGTCGAATCTTAGATGAAGCTCATAAATCAAGATACTCGATTCATCCTGGAGCTACAAAGATGTATCAAGATTTGAAAAGAGATTACTCGTGGCCTGGAATGAAGAATGATGTAGTAGATTATGTCAGTAAGTGCTTAACTTGATTACAAGTCAAGGCCGAACATCAGAAGCCTTATGGGAAGATGCAACCTTTGGAGATACTTGAATGGAAGTGGGAACACATCACCATGGATTTCATAACTAAGCTACCTCGTACAGCTAAGCATCATGATACTATCTGGGTGATTGTGGACCGTTTGACCAAGAGTGCTCACTTTCTGCCTATACGAGAGTCTATCTCGTCAGAAACGTTAGCAAGCTTGTTCATAAAAGAGGTTGTATCTAAACATGAAGTGCCGTTATCGATCGTGTCCGATAGAGATACTCGGTTTACTTCGAGGTTTTGGAAGAAGTTCCATGAAGCTATGGGAACGAGATTGAATATCAGTACGGCGTATCATCCTCAAACAAATGGGCAGTCGGAAAGGACGATCCAAACCCTTGAGGATATGCTACGTGCTTGTGTTTTAGACTTTGGTGGAAGTTGGGACGATCACCTGCATCTAGCAGAGTTCTCCTATAACAACAGCTACCATTCAAGTATTGGTATGCCACCGTTTGAGATGCTTTACGGTAGACGATGTAGAACCCCGGTATGTTGGGGAGAGATTGGTCAGAAGGAGATGGGAAGTTTAAAAGTGGTTCAAGAAACATCTTCAAAGTTTGATTAGATCAAAGCAAGAATGAAAGCCGCTCAAGACAGACAGAAGTCGTATGCTGACAAGCGGCGACGACCGATTGAGTTTAACGTTGGTGACAATGTGATGCTCAAGGTCTCGCCTTGGAAGGAAATTATTCGTTTTAGAAAGAGAGGGAAGTTGACTCCGAGGTACATCGGACCATTTAAAATCTTAGATCGTGTGGGTGAAGTAGCTTATAAGCTGGATTTACCCGATGAGTTAGAAGGAATTCATTCAACCTTTCATGTCTCTCATCTGAGGAAGTGTCTAGCTGATGACACGTCGCACGTGCCCTTAATGGACATCGAGGTTGATGAACAACTGAACTACATCGAGCAACCGATAGAGATCGTTGATCGCAAGGAGAAGCAGCTTCGTCAAAAGGTTATACCCTTGGTAAAAGTAATATGAAAGCATCGAAAAGGATAAGATGCTACTTGGGAAGCTGAGGATGAGATGCGCAAGTTCTACTCTAATCTGTTTTAGCAGATAGTTAGATTTCGGGGACGAAACATCTTTAAGGAGGGAAGACTTGTAACATCCTAAATTTTCATATTTAATAAAAAAAGTTACGTTTAGTGATTTCGCGTTAATAATTAAAAGATCATGGGCTTAGATTAATCAAGATGGGATTATGGATAAGATGGGCTCAGGGTCCATGGGCCTTAGGGGTATAAATACTCCCTTAAACCACCCTTAAACCCTAAACCCTCATTTCTTTCCATCTTATTCTCTACACACTAAAAAACACACACATCCTACACCACTATACACGACCGAGAGATTTGAGCGAAGTTAGAGATCGAATGGACGCTAGTTCAAGTAGATCTTTATCACACGAGCTACATACAAGATCCAGAGTTCATAACCAAGTTTAACGAAATCCAAACGAGCACTAAAGGTACGTCTTTTACCTTAAAGATTTCGTTTTTATTAACGTTTAACCCTGAAACTTAGAACGGGAATGGATCGGGTGTAAATGAAACGTAAAGTTGTAAACTTGAGGCTAAAACGAACTTACAGGACCTGCAATAGGTGCGGCTCGTTTAAAGATAAACCTTAGACCTAGTATTAAACATTTTTAAGCATAAAGGTCCAAACTTTATATGTTTTCGAGCCGAGTCTTATCCGAAAATGACCTTAGGAGTGTTTACGGGATTGATTAACGACCCCTCAAGGTTCGCATGATTGAAACAGAAATGATTGCGGGTCGAAAATGAAATCCCGTCGATGCTGCGGATAACTTCGCTAGACAAGTTCGCCCGTAGATAAGTTCGCACCATGTGTATGTTCGCTGGACTCTAAGTTCGCTGAACCCTAAGTTCGCTGGACTCTAAGTTCGCCGAGTCATAAGTTCGCTGAAACTTAAGTTCGCTGAACCCTAAGTTCGCTTAAGTTAAGCTCGGTAAGGAATTGGATTACAAATCAGACTTAAATCGTTATGAGGAATGAGTTAACGAAATAGGAAATAAATTAAAATCCTAATGGAAAATGTGTTAAGACAGTTAATGAAAATAAAATTAAAATCCTAATGGAAAATGTGTTAAGACAGCTCGACCCCAGCCAGGTGCTCTGCCCCTTGGACCCAGCTAGGGGCTGCCGCCCCTAGAACCCCGCTGCCAGGGGCGCTGCCCCCGGACCCCCGTTCGTTGTGGGTTATATAAAGATAGAAATACGATGCGAGTAGTAATAGTTAATTGATACGTGTAATTGTTTTACAGTTAGTCGTGCACAGCTCAAGAAAGGAATAACTATTAACGGTGAACGTAACCGACTTCAGGTGAGTTTCTAGCCCCACTTCCTTGTTATGTTTTCGGGGCTGTGTGCATACTCAATGTGATAGTTAATACACTTACTTTAAGTGGTAAGTGTATGCCCTATACGAATTATGTATGATGATTGCTTGACGGTGCATGAACGATCTTCGGATATTGCATGGACCGTCAGCTAGTAGTTAACGATATGATTGATATATATATGATGTATGAATGTTGTATGTGTGAATGATTAAGTATGACTTGAGTATGATATGTTGCCGGTACGTGAACGCTCTTCGGAGATTGCACGTATTGTCAAGGAAAGTACGTTAAGGACAGGTGTGTTATAGTAGCACGAAACAAGGGTGACCGGACCCTAATAATATCCGAGGATGAAGGGTGACCAGACCCTATTAATATCCGAGGATGAAGGGTGACCGGACCCTAATAATATCCGAGGATGAAGGGTGACCGGACCCTAATAATATCCGAGGATGGAGGGTACCGGACCCTAATAATATCCGAGGTATGTAGGGCGAATGCTTTTTATAATGTAAGGTTAGTTATGAATGTATATGAAGGACTGATGGACAGGTTAAGTATGAAATGCGTACCTTCGGGCACGTATATGTGTATGTAAAGTAAGTCATGTGATTAACTATAACTCACTCAGCGTAGCTGACTTTTAGTATGCACGCAGGCAAATAGGTTGAGGCAGCTCGCGTGATTGAAGACGCATGGCATGGAATCGAAGATACTGGCATCTCGAAGAAATGTTGTGATGTTTTAAAAGACTATGTTTTGTTTTAAATGACTTTGAATGTTTTATAAGACAAGATTTGAAGGTTATGTAAGATAATATGGTTGAAGTTTTATATTCCGCGTAAAGTTTTAATTAACTCTGATATTTAGAACTGCGTTTATGAGTAAATCCAACACCAAAGTAGGGCTACTGGTAACGGGGTCTTACATCCAGCCACGATGGGCCAAACCAAAGTATGTTCGAGTGAGAATGACCTTGTGTATATTTATGGTACCTAAGTACGTCGAAACGCTGCGGTGTTTTGCTGGGGTGATCTAGTGTAGAGACTCGAATTTATAATGGTGTTTGTTTTAACTTGATTATTCCTAAGCCAAGATGGGCCGAGACTTACGTGGTCTCGAGGGGTATTTTCTAATATTTTAGTGTCAGCATTTTCACCAGCATTCGTTGCTGACGTATTTTCTAATATTTTGCAGGTAACCAAGATTAGAGCTTGGAGGACGAAGGGCTCAAGAATCCGATGGCTCGGATATTTTGTTGAATATTAAAATATGATGTTTTTGTTAAACTTATAAACAAGTAAATCTAAACGAGACTTTTGTCTCATCTTTTGGAATGTAAATATTTTTATAAAGTCTTCCGCTAATAACCCGTAACTCTGATTTATTTACAAATGTGGTACCAACTGTTGAATCACACTCCTAAGCCTAAGATGGAGGTGTGACATTAATTAACAATCTCAATAGATTTTATTAACAATAGTTTACAAAATGTTATCTTATTCATCTTTTTAGCTATTTTAACTATTTTTTATTATATTTTATTTGTTTACTAACTTTCGAATTTTGATGAATTGTTTTAAGTTTTTATTCTAATCTTCTTACTACTTCTTTTACTAAGTTTTGATTGTTCATTTTTACTAACTTTTGAATTTGGATTAATCAGATTGTAATTTTCAAAATTACACTTACGCGCACACACACACACATATATATACTAGTTTTTATCCCCCGTATTAGGGGGGTTGTTTTTCATTATTCGTTTATAATATTATATATTTTTTGCATTTTAATTTTATTTATTGTATATAAGTTAATAATATACTAAGTATTTGATGATGAAAAAGTTTCACAAATAAACCAGATATTATTTTTAGTATATCCCTACTTTATAAGATTTTTATATCAAATATTTGGTGAGATTAGTTTTTAATTTAATGAGATGTTATAACCCGTTTAAAAAATATTTGGGTTTGATGAGACCCATACCCATGAATTCGGTCAAATGCATGAGAAACCTCAATTTAAAAATCAAGCAAATCTGGTGACTCCAAAAAAAGGAGGAGCGACCACATCGCGACACATAAGATATTTATGTTTTCGTTTATATATATTATAGATATAGAATTGAAAATTTACATATAAATGGTGTACATTAATTCTTCAAATATATATACAATTAAACGGAAACATAACAAATCAATGAGAAAACCAAAATCCGGTATCCTTTAAAAAGTAAATAAAAATAAATTTGTGAAAAAGATTCCATTATTTACCAAACTTTCATACATGCATCTAAATGAGAAGTTTTAGACTTTTAGTGATACTCAATGTCATAATATTAGTTATGTGTAGGGTTGTTAAACTGTTAATCGAGTGAACCCGATCGGGTTTGTGTATATCATCTTGTCTTATCTTATCTTACTATATAATAAAAGAAGATAAGTTGGGCAAGTGTCACTTATTAAAGACTTATTAACACACGTGTCAACCTTATAAGCCATTTGCTGATGTGTCCTCCATATAGGATGTGTACATGTGATCTTGCATGGTGTATAAATCTTTAAAGCAACTTCCTACTTCCATAAGCAAAAAGTATTCAAGATGATTTAAACCCATAATTAGGGTTCGACATAAATCTTTGTTTTCGATTTGTAGGGTTTATGAAACGCAATTCTGATTGCTTGTATATAATTTTCCACATCCTTGCCATAGTTTCTTCTCCGTTAACCACCTGCTGTTGGAGATCAATTACACGTATGATTCTTCAATCCTCTCTTCTTTATCAACACATCTTTGATTTTTTAAACCCAAATTTATTTTTTTGTTTATGACACGTTCAACCGCTCCCTGTTTACTTCGTCTTCCGTTAGCAGCTGTTAAAGGTGGCTCACTTTCTGGTGTTGTGTTTGAAATTTTTTTTCAAAATGGTAAACGGTGTATCCTTTCCTGCCACCAGAGGATTAGGAACAATGGTCTTGAATACGGATTAGGATCCTCCATTGGTAGGCGAGGTTCAATCATTAGGACCTATTCCTTCACTGCCAATGGAGGATTAAGAGGAGCAACTTCCAAACCCCGTTTGTGTTTCGTTATGAAACTTAGCCGAATCCTAAACAGCTTCAAAGCTGCCATTTGCCATCCATCTGCCATCTACCATCTAAATGCATGCATAAACTTGTCCTCAAAGCTGCAACACCATCAATATATTAAAGACGATTCAGAATCCATGCAACCACCTCAAAGCTGCCAAACACCTTCAATATATTAAAGCTGCAACATTTCCACATGCCATCTACCACAGTCAAGACCCGTGAATGGTGACCTGCAAAATTGTAGGGTTTGGAGGTAGAAGACGAGTTTGAAAAAAAATTTCTTCTTAATCCTCCACCACCAGTAGAGGATTAGGGTTTTACTTTTTGTTCATAATCCTCTGGCGGCAGGAGATGAGTAGGACTTTTTTTAATTTTTGTTCCTAATCCTCTGGTGGAAGGAAAGGATTAAGCTTTATTTTTTGTTTTCCCTTTTAGCTTTTAAGTATTTAAATAAAATCCAAATGGGTATTCTAACACACGTCGCTGGTAGCCCAGCTGGTAAGTACATTAGTTACGGAATGGGAGGTCACGGGTTCAAACCCCTCCCAGCCCGTTTTTTGGTAGCATTTTTTTAAATCAATTTCCATCATTCATTTATTTATACATGATGTTGATGCTAAAAGTTGTTTCTTGACATAAATTTAAAGATATGATGGGTCATCCGATCCCTCACCTTCTAATTAATAGAATTTAAATTAAATATTATAGGTGTCACTTTTAAATAAGTATGTGTACTTCAGATTGATATTTCAATAACTATAAATCTTGTATCATACAACCCAATGGATTAGGGGTGTTTTTAACTTTAACCAACATGATATAAATTGAAGATTAATATTACAAGTAACCAAGGCAAATGACACGACTTACAACTAAATTTATATAACATAAAATAACAGAGGTACAATATGATGACAATGCAACAAACGCTAAACAAGGTCGGGTTCCACGCGCCACTTATATAATTCAAGAGCCATCTGACGTCGGTAGTTAGCACATACCTCATCAACGTCATTTTCAATCACTAAGGGCTTCTTTTTAACCAATATTTCCATCATCATACAAACCAGAACCCCTGAATTAGAAGTGTTACCCTTGTCTTGAGGCACGTTAACTTCACTTAAACCGATAACCATTTCGTTTTTCTCGTATGAAATATTCGAGTTTCTCCAGTATCGTATACGATCAATAAACCATGGGAAAAACAATTATAACATCTCCATTTTAGTGCTTTGAAGTTTTTCATTTCTCCACCTTTTATCTGTCCAGTATTGGGTAATTTTCATCGTTCGCAGATCTATACGGATGAGTTACCAATCACCACCAGAATGAAACGAAAACGGAATATACACTTGGTCAACCTCCCAAAATCATGGATATGGGTCTTTTTTTCCGGCTAGCTCTATTGCAACTATAGAGTCTTCGCTTTGCATTTCGTCATAAAAACACGGGGGCAACATCGTCCAATGTAGTCTTAAATCTAGATTAATTTTTAACTTTGCGTATCGAACGATCATCAATATTGTTGTCCACGCTTCAATGTGCTAAAAACATATTTATCAAAAATATTAGTTAGTCATTTAATGAAGCATATATCTAAAAGTATATAAAACTTTATATAAAAGTATATAAAACTCTAGAGTTTTACCGTTTCAGAAAGGGGACCATTGGACTCGTACCCTAACAAAGTACCCTAGAAACTTCGATTGAGTTTTTTCATGTGTAAAAACTTTGTATAGCAAAATGGGGCGTCTCCGTTAATATAAAACTCAACTACATCTTTTGACCAACTTGTTTTCGCTGGATTAGAAACTGCAAAATTATTTTTTTCGTGGGGGTGGGGGTTTTTGGGAACATCTGAAGAAGATGCCGAAGTTATTGCACGAGGCCTCGTTAAACGCCTCCAAACATCATCAGTCCATCTTGCCGATTTGGAAACTGGTTGTGAGGAAAAAAATTCTTCATTTTCTTCTTTGTCTCTTCGGTACGCCATTTGAAAGAAAATTAAGTGTTTGAAAGATGGTAGGGTTGATGTGAAAATGTTAAATATGAACTATGTATTTATAGTTGAGAGTGTGTAATGTATCGTTTGAAACAAGATGTATTTATCTCTTACAAATTAATACCACTCATCTACTAACGACGTTACTAACACCCACCTAACTAAATTTTGTTTTTTACCTACTAATAATACCCAACTAACTTTAATGTTTTACCTACACATGCATAAATATAGGGAGCTGCCATATGCCATCTAACTTTAATGTTTGCATGCATACATAAGTATAGTGCATGCCTTCAATGCTGCAACATGTCCTTCAAAGCTGTAACATTTCACATGCAACATTAAAAGCTCATGCCAAACACCTTCAATAGTGTGTTTCAAAGATGCCCGTGAGTGTAGTCAAGACCCGTGAGTGAGATGACCATCAGATGCATTCAAACCTGCAAATAGGGTTTTCTAGCGGATTAGGGTTTAAAAAAAAAAATTCTTCCTAATCCTCTGCTGCCAATGGATAATTAGGGTTTAAAAAAAATTCAAATTTGTTCCTAATCCTCTGTTGGAAACAGAGGATTATGGTTTTTATTCAAACCCTAATTGAGACCAGTAAATAGGAAACCACCTTTAATTATAAATACCCTCATTCAATTAAAAATACCACAATCCATTCACTTTATAATTCAAATTCCTCTTATAAGTTGCTCATTCACGCATCAAATGGCTTCTTCTTTTCCATTCAACACCTTTGTCGTGCAGTTATATTATGGTGGTGAAGTGTCATACACAAAAGGGGTTGTTATGGGTGCTCCGGGAACTCGTAGCACTACCTTATTAGTTTCTCAACAGATCAATTATTCCGAGTTGGTTGACAACATATGTAGATGTGTTCAAATTGACCGTCAATGTTTTTGTCTAGAGTTAACACTCTACTACGACTTCAATGGAGGTTCTTATACTGCACATATTCACCAAGAAAGTGATATGTTATTAATATACCAACTAGCTTCCCTTGTTCCTGGTTACACCTGTAAAATTCATGTGGCGTGGACGATGGTAGTTCCATACTTGCAACAACATGAGCATGGTAGTTCCTCAATCATTGAAGACCACAATGAAGGTTTCTATACTTCCTTTTTTACATCCATTTTATTATTATTTTTATTGTCAAATAAATGTTGTAAAAGTAATAAATTAATTTTTTTTCTTGTAAGACTCTCTTGCTGAAGAAGTTGAAGACACATCAGAGAGTGAACCATCTGTTTAAGAATATGAATCAGAGGACGACGAGCCACTCCCTCCTTTGCCGCAATAACAAAGTCAGGGACTTACCAATTTTCCCGACCTTAATGTTGTTGGTAGAGGAATTGGTGAAGACTATATTTCCATGGATAATTTTACGGAAGATGAAATGGATCTTTGGGACGAAAAAGATCCAGAAATACGTTTAATATGTATTTAACTTCAAAAGCCCAAGTTGATTACGCCGTTAGAATGTGGAATATCAACCACAACAGAGAGATATTTATGGCAGACACCCGACCCAAAGTTTTCACAGCGAAATGTAAAAGTATCAAAAAAACAAACAACCAGCACGATGCCTCTCAACCATGTATTTGGACATGCACGGCAAGAAAATTAAAATATTCCAACTGTTTCAAAATGACAACATGGACACCGGCTCACTCGTGTTTCACCACTGTTTCTCGCAACAACAACCGAGCCCTAAGATCAAAAGTTGTAGCAGGCCACATCCAACACCAAGTTCTTGCAAATTTATCGTATACTGTGAAACAAATTCAGTCTCTGATCAAAGAGAAACTGAATGTTGATATCACTTATGGCAAAGCTTGGGCTGCCAGGAATCCGGTAATGCTGGCTCGGTATTTGGCAGTTTTGTCAGGCGGAAAATATTTGAGGAGTACCTGTTCAACCATCTGGTCCCAAGTGGTGATGGAACCAGAGGAAATAGATTCTATCCATTCTAGGGCTTGGCCCCTTAGAGAGAAAGGAAAGAGTTTGAGTTTGATTTGATCGTCTGAACAGTTTTGGATTTTAAAAGTTCCGCAGATTCGTAGAAATCGAGATATGTGAGAAAGAGGATCTTCGTCGAGGAGACCATGAAATTGAACTGAATTTTCTACCATATGAATGGTGCTTGATTTGATTTTGAAATTTTCGGTAATTTCGGGTGGAGCCACTCCATTGCCATAGCCTTCGAGAGATGGCTTGGCATACTGGCTCATGTTCGGCTCATTGTTCTGGGCCGTCATCATTTCTTCGGTTTGATTTTCTCCTGATGCGGTGGCGTCTACTGATTCGTCTTTGATTGCTTCTGGGGTTTTTTCGTAGTCCGTTTACGAGTTCGTCGACGAAAGAGTCGTTCCGGTTCAGAAAGTGGAGAAACAAGCTCGGGCTCAAAAGTAGAGGACATACATGAGGCTAAATCAGAATTACACTAAAGTAAAAGTTAGTTAAAGTTAATCTAAAGGTGAACTATAAGTTAAGCTATTTTAAACTAAACTAATGTCTAAGTTAGTTAAACTATTTCAAAAGTAAGGTAAATAAAGGTTAAAAATTAGGCTAGCCGTAAAATTATATATTTTAGTATTAAAAAATATATAAAAAATAAAATACAATAGAAGTTAAAATTTTTTTACAATTATAGACAATGATTAAACTAAAAAACATGGATCGTTCTTAGAAACGTACCGTGTCCCCGGCAACGGCGCCAAAAACTTTGATGTGTGCGTGCTAGTGGTATAAAATATAAAAGGTTGGATATTTAGATTTTGCACAAGATCGTGTTTTAAATTTATAAAAGTGATTTCTACAAAGACTAAACACACACAAAATAGGTAAGTGTACATATCGTATATGTAGAATAGTATTGGTAAGAACCAAGTATCGATCCGTGGACACAAAGGTTTCTAATAATAAATCGTTGTTTTACTTCAATCGGAGGTTTTAATCATTTTGGGGTTGATTTTTAAACTTTTTATAAAATATAAATACTTATATATATAATATATAGGTGACCGAGACAAGAGATTCTAACCGAGTTGTTCAATTATGCGAATGTTACCATCTAAGATCAAGAATCCAATCCATTTTAGCATTGATAATTAATATGTAGACATGTGATAAACTTGCCGTAGAAATATATGATAGATAGCTCCTTAAGCCTTAAGTGAGCATCTTCGGCACTAAGGAGATGGTATGCGCATTTTAAAGTCCACCATTTCCTAATGTCATACCATCTCAATGATGTCGATTTGAGGTGACAAGTAGTTTCGTAAAGTAGAAAGATTAGGATTGACTTCGATTTCTCAAATACCAATTCTAACAACTTCGGGTGGTTGTAGTTCATCACACAACCTCCCCTTGGTTGATTTATGTAGGTTATAATTACACATTCCGTTAACATATGGTTTCTTTAACTAATTTGATATCCTAAGCAAAGCCATTTTCGGATTACCAAGGTTTAGAAAAATACACCATAACTTATATCTCATCATTTCTAAGTACAATATAAGGATCCATGTTTCAATAATGTATCAAAGTATTTTTATCTTGCAAGAACATGAATCGATCATGAACGATTGCCAAAGATATTGACAACCACCAACTTTGATTTAGTGATTTAAGATGGTGAAACATTTCTCATCAAAAGATAATTGTAATATAACCATGTACTTTACTAGACTACATCACATGTCTTGGTTAATTATCAAGTAAAACAAAGCTTCTTCATAGATTTTAGATGGTAAAAGGAGTTTAGCTCATAATGAGCATAGTGATAAATATTAAGATGATTGATAATAACAAATACATGATTAAACTTGGAGCAATCTAACCAAATGTAGATGAATCCTTTTTCTTAATGATGGTAATGATGGTTGATGATGATGATTAGTGGTGATGATCTCCAAACCTTCAAACTCTTCACTAGATCTTTAAAGTGAGTGTTAGTGTGTGTTTTTATAAGTGAAAACCGGAGATAATTCTTTTCAAGACACACCAAATGAGTGCAACATGAGCCACTATTTATAGGCATTCTGGATGGTGAGACACGGCCCCGTGCTTGATGAGCACGCCCCCGTGCATTTTTATGACATGTGCCAAATTTGTTTTGTCTTTTCTGTGACGTGGCCACGGCCCCGTGGTTGGTAGGCACGGCCCCGTGATTTTTAGTGACATGTGCTCAATTCTTCTTTGTCTTTTCTGTGTTCTCGTCCACGGCCCTGTGCATGATAAGCACGGCCCCGTGCTTTTGCTTCCAGATTTTGTCTTTTCTTGTGTCAGAAGCATGGGTGCGTGTTTCTTGAGGCATGAGGGCGTGTTTCTTTGTTTTCTTGTGTTTTCTTCTGTTTTTCTTCGTCTTTTTGCTTGTTTCTTTGTTTGAGGCTTGGTTTCACCTAAAATTATGTTTTATTATGATAAGTAGTCTTTTATGCTATGTTATTGGATAGAAATTGCAGTTTTTAGAGATTTTTTGATGCCGAAAAGATGTATATTTATATGTACATCACGCCGCCTTTCTGGCGCCGTCGCCGGAAAAACGTGGTTTCGCCGGAAAAACGAATTTTGACTCGTTTTTCACCGTTTTCCGCCCCGTCGATCCAGATCTGAGCTAGGGTGATCCCTAAGATCATCTTAGGTTCGGTTTATACCCGATTCCATCCGGATCTCGTGACTTAAACGGTTTAACGGTGTCGACTCGTCGTTTCGTGACCATATCTAACGGGTTTGGGTTTATATAATATCATACTATCATTACTTTGGGTCGGTGCTCGGTTTCCTTCTTGGTTTCGGATTAGGTAAAGAGAGGACTAGAGAGAAAGCTTAAGTGTGTGTTTTGGGTGGTGTAAGGGATATGTGTAAATGAGGGATTAAATGGTGATTATGGTTTATATATTTAGGGATCATGGGCTCAAGCCCATGGTCTCTCCTTCTTTCTTTCAAAACCCAAGTCCATAACACATATCCATTTAACCCAACACTAGCCCAACTCATATTCTAATTATCTAAACCGATAACGACCCACTATAAAATAGACGAAATTTATTTTATTATTATAACCAAAAGTAGGATGTTACATTTAGTATTTACAATCTCTATAAAAAAACATATATGGTAAACGGAAAAAAATACATCGTCCTGTCGTAGATTTTGTAGTGTTATCCGGTGGGCCTTCAGCACATGTGAAGGAGTCTCCATGTTACTCATGTGATGCTCCACCCACCTTCAAAAATACAATAATAAATAGAGATTAAATCTCTATCTATACAACCTTTAAACCGTCAACCGAAAATTTAATACAACCAAACATTATAAAAAATTATAAAATCTTTTAATACCTTGCTCCATATGGATGTCTCCAATTGATATTTTGATCGACAATTGTGGGGCTCATTGTTCGAATCCGTGTCCATGCCCATAGTTGTAGCAGTGACATTGGGCCGCCAACTACCTTTGTTTGGGGTTTGGTTCCCTTGTAGAGTTCTCTATACAAACACGCTAGGACAGCAGAACCCCAAATAAGTCGCCCACTAACTTGAGGGTCTTTTAAATGAGATAATAAATGTAATGAGGCCTACGCATTATTTGTATCTGCTAACATGTTACAAGAAGCAACTATTAGGCAGATACAACGGGCATGCTGAATGCATTCTATATCAGTAGAATCTTCGTATATTGGGTTTTCTAACATAAAATCTACTATACATTTGAGTTTTAAAAATTGATTTTTATAATAAGATTCTTTTGTATTAAAACCCAAATAAGTATAGCACATGTGCCTCCGTTCGTTGTAGTCGGACGATTCCTCGAACCCAGCTAATACCTCGCCCTCTGTGGGTAACCCCTATAGAACGTTAACATCCTCCAAGGTGACAATCGCCTCTCCAAATGGCAGGTGAAACGTGTTCGTTTCGGGGCGCCACCTTTCAAGCAGAGCTTCTACCAACGCTTAGTCAACTTTTCTATAACCACAACGAACAATACCGCCAAATCCAAATGAATCAATATACTTCAAAACTCTACCCTCTAGTCATATGCCACCTTCCATGGCTCGCACCCAAAATGTACCATCCCCCCGTTTAAAATTCAATGTAGAAATCTCCCCTTCTCGTGGATTGAGGAACAACTTTCAGGCTCGGTGTTCGGCTCCTAGGTACAAGAGAGTATCATCGATTGGCCCTGGGTTGAGATGCAAGTTCGAATTCATTTTCTTAGGTGATTTTGGGTGTGGGTTTGAGGTGTTGGATGTGGTTTGTGAAATTGAGTGTGAGATTAGGGATGAGATCGGGACCGTAAACGTACCTATACTCGTACTTGTATCCGAAAGTACCCGTACCTAAAATTAGTAAATCTTGGTACCCATACCCGCACCCGAATTATAGGGTACGGGTACCGGTACAGGTACTTTGGGTACGGTACTCGCTTTGGTACCTTTTTGTTCTTTTTTTTTAAAAAAATCTTCACTAAACTAGGTATCGGTAACGGTACGATACCGATAATCAATTATCTATAATACCAAAACCGTAATACCGCAACCAAATTAAAAATGAAACAAATCAACCATAATATAAAATTTATTCCCTTTTCCTTTTCTTAGTTTATTTCTTCCTCAAAATCTATAAAAAAAAACAAGAGTGAAAGTTAATAGAGGTTATTTAATTATATACACAATTACAAATACACGTTTTAATGAAATACAAATATACGAATACACAATATATGAATATACACATATTTATATGAGAATGAACTTATTCAACTAATATATATTATGTTTGAAAATCTCGCTTGAAAGTTAAGTCATAAGTGTTGGAAACCTAATAAAAGCCCCTACATATTCTAAACGAGTACCAGTACCTGTAATACCCGTACCTGTACCCGAAAGTACCCATACCTATAATCAGTAAATTTTCGTACCCATACCCGTACCCAGTAGACACGTACAGGTACGGGTACAGAACATGTACGGGTACGGGTATTTAGGAAAAAAAGCCCATCCCTATGTGAGATTGTAGAAGTGTGGGTTTGAGAATGAAGGTGGGGTGATATATATATATATATATATATATATATATATGTATATATATAGTTTTTAGTATAAGCAAGTTGTTTATAATAGGGATGAGCAAAATCGGTACCGATTTGGTACCGTCGGTACCGAATCGGTACCAAAGTTTTAAGTTTCGGGATCAGTAATATTTCCCGATATTTTAACCTCGGTACCGGTACCGTACCGGTACCGAACCGAATATTTCGGTACCGTTACCGGTACCAAGAATTTCCGATTTTCGGGATCGGGAAAATCGGGATCGGTACCGGTCGGTACCGGTACCATCCCATGCTCATCCCTAGTTTATAACCAGAGGGAAAGGGTCCACCACCATGCATGTATGTTTACTAATGTTCTTTATATCTATATACATAGTTTTATGGGAAATAGTTTTTGTTTTCATTAATCTGTGTATAACCAGAGGGAGAGGGTCCACCAACATGCATGCCTTTTCTTTTAAGTAAATATACTATTTTGGAAAATCTTAGGCTGACACTTGTTTAATAAAGTTTGTCTAATTGTCTTAATCAAAGTTAAAAAAATGATCCATTTCTCACTCTAATGTAATACGAGATCTATTACATTGTAAATATCATAATGGTGTATTCAATAAGATTTGTTGGGTAGGTAAACAAGTAGGTAAAAAACAAAATATTAATAGTTGAGTAGGTAAAATATTAATAAGTAGGTAAAATATTAATAGTTGGGTAGGTAAAAAATTAATAATGTTGAATCAATAATGTCTTTGTGCATGTGAGGTCTTGAATGATGAATGTTGAATCAATAATGCATGTGTATGTGTAGGGTAGGTGTGCATGCATGTTTCTATACAGATGACATGCTTGTTCTTCAAAAAAAAAAGTGAATGATGGAAATTGATTTAAAAAAATGCTAACAAAAAACGGGCTGGGAGGGGTTTGAACCCGTGACCTCCCATTCCGTAACTAATGTACCTACCAACTGGGCTACCAGCGATGTGCGTTAGAATACCCATTTGGATTTTATTTAAATACTTAAAAGCTAAAAGGGAAAACAAAAAATAAAGCCTAATCATTTCCTGCCGGAACAAAAATTAAAAAAAGCCCTAAAAATTAATAAAAGCCCTACTCCTCTCCTGCCACCAGAGGATTAGGAACAAAAAGTAAAACCCTAATCCTCTACTGGTGGTAGAGGATTAGGAAGAAATTGTTTTTTTCAAACTCGTCTTCTACCTCCAAACCCTACAATTGTGCAGGTTTAAATTACCATTCACGGGTTTAAAATCACCATTCACGGGTCTTGACTGTGGCAGATGGCATGTGAAAATGTTGCAGCTTTAATATATTGAAGGTGTTTGGCAGCTTTGAGGTGGTTGCCTGGATTCTGAATCGTCTTTAATATATTGATGGTGTTGCAGCTTTGAGGACAAGTTTATGCATGCATTTAGATGGCAGATGGCAGATGGATGGCAAATGGCAGCTTTGAAGCTGTTTAGGATTCGGCTAAGTTTCATAACGGAACTCAAACGGGGTTTGGAAGTTGCTCCTCTTAATCCTCCATTGGCAGCGAAGGAATAGGTCCCAATGATTGAACCTCGCCTGCCAATGGAGGATCCTAATTTGTATTCAAGAGCATTGTTCCTAATCCTCTGGTGGCAGGAAAGGATACACCGTTGACCTTTTTTTTTTACTTTCCCCGTTTTCCTTTTTTTTTTTTGTAAATATATACCATTTTAAAAAAAAAAAATTCTTCGTTGTGTTTGAGGAGGTAAAGAAAGCACTCAAGCTGCCTCAGCAGTCTCTTGCTCGCCAAAAGTATACCAACTCTATTTGAAGATGCCATTAACGAACGGTTTAAGTAAGTCTTTTGCTCTTTAATTTGAAATTTTATCTGTTTATGTTAAAGTCCTTACTGTCAATTTCTTTACCTGTATGCAATTAACATTTTGATTATTTACTGTTAATCTTTGTTTCATACATGAAACCTCAAATATGTGACCAGAAAAAAAAACTTAAATCGGTAGGATTATGTTTAGCGATTTTAAAACGCATGTACCATTTTTTTTAATTATCTAGGCTGTTAAGTTGTGCTCAGTAGTGCAAAAATTACCCGTTAGGTAATATAGGAAGTGCAGTTAAACTGTCTTTTTGAGTGTGTTTACTTTTTAAAGAAGAGTCAAGACATTTTGCTTAACTAAATCATGTTGTTTAGAGAAAGAAGAGTATCTGATTAATCTACTTTTTAAGTGAAAAAGAACAAATTTTAAGAAATAGCTGACCCTCAACAAAACTGATTTTGCCTGCAAATGTTTTTAGTAATAGTTTTGATTTATAAATACCCAAAAATATTAATATTAAAGATGAAAAGAAGATAAAACATTAAATGTATGGAATCTTTTGACTGATATAATTTACAAATTAACTATAATTACAAAAACAATAATCTAAATCTTGGAATAAAAACAGATGCACATTAAAGGTAGACTTTTGACTATTTTCAAACTGTTTTGACCCGTTCATGTTTTAGCTAAATTGGTCTCATTTGAAGTATAATCCAAAATGCTGCTTGGGTTTGCAAGTTGAGTGTCACAATTTAGCAAACGAATCAGTTGGTTTTAGTGTTTTTTTTTTCAATGGTACAAAGTAAACAAGATAGTTTGAAACATTCACCATGGGATAAACCAAATGTATATATGATTATGGGTGATGGCAAGTATCTTGATTCTTGATTAATGCATACATATTTCTTCAAACTTTATATAAAGCCATTTTGTATAGTTCTAATTCTACCAAATTTATTGTAGATTTTTTAGGATTCATTGCATTGTTTGCCACTTTGGCAAGTCGAGATGCATGTGGTAACATTTTGGTCAACTAAAGCGAGAATCAATTGGTTCACTGTAAAAGAAAGCAGTGAATGCATCTTACCAAGTTTAAACATTTTAAGAGAAAAAAGGCAATTAATGAAAAAGTGACGGGCATGCCAGCTCTGTTTCATTTGAGGATATTACAGATGCAAAGCGGTTATGTGTTGTTGATGTGTTCAGTTAAGAACTCAATTTGGAGGAATTGCTACCAGAAAATCTTGATGAATATCATATGATGTTGAGGTACTTTAACTTCTGCATTTTTGTTATAGTTTTTGACATTTTTAATGCAAGTTGCTTTGATAAATGACCTAAAACATGTTTTTGTCACTAATCAGTATATACAAGTTTATTGTTGATGACTTGATGTTATCTTACTTTAGGTTTCTGAAAGCAAGGAAGTTTGATATTGAAAAAGGCAAAGAAAATGTGGGCTGATATGATTCATTGGAGAAAGGAATTTCGTGCTTACATGATTATGGAGGTAATTAATTTACATGCAACTTTATATGCGTTGATCTAATATGTTTTTGATCTAGCATCAAAACTAGATTGATTCACGTGTTGAAAATTGATTCACGAGGGCTCGAATTGCACAGAAGAATGTGAGGGTAAAGTGATGGTGGTGAAGATTGCTTCACGGTGGTGAAGTTAGAGTGATGATGGTTTATTTTATTTGAAAGGTATTAGCTTGTCATTGACCCAAATACCCTCCTTTTGCCTTCCTAAGAGAATGAAACTTCTTATTTGAACCCAAACCATATAGGTAGAGACGTAGAGTATTAATACTAATTACCAAGTATAATACATTACCTATGTTTGAAGTTTTATGTATAAATGGTGAGAATAGATCATGGCCTTTCATTGTTTCACATACAAAATGAGGGTGTACGACTCATTATTCATTTAATAAAATTGAAAATAGGTTATGTTACAAAAACCTCATATTCAAAATTTCATATAGTATATTTTTTATTTTTTTAAAGTTGTTTTTCCAACCCGTGTGTCACACGGGCATATAGCCTAGTACATACATATACACAAACACTCCTTACTCACAGCTCATTGCTCCAGTATAATCAATCACTAAGTTTATTTCTTGCTTTCATTTTGGTTGAGTTTGGTTTAGAGTCGAAGTTGATGAGTTTCTACTTTTGTCGTGGTTATATTGAAATAGAATGGTTTTCTTCCATACTTTTTTTTTTGTAAAAGTAGGATAATCCTATCCATTTGTGTAATATAAAATGCCTATAACAATACCCTTTTTCTATTCATATTCATGATATGAAGAGATTAAAATTGCGTAATGAAACCCAATCTGTTATGGCCCGAACTTATTTTATTGTTACCCGACGGATCCATTTTAACGCCACTTTGTGTGTACCATTTACCAAACATGAAATGAAACATCTGCATTCAAATGTTAACGACAATATAACTTCATTTACTAGTGTGTGTCTACACGTGTACGAAATCTAAAGCAAATCTTCATTTAGAAGGCAAAAAATATCAATTTTGATACTAGTTATCATAGAACAACATACAACAAAGACGTCTAATCGGTATTGCTTGTCAGGTTATGGCCCTAGCCAAATAATTCAACTTCAGGTTTTAGATAAGAATGATTATATACAACAAAGAGAAATAATCAAATCACAAATCGACACTAACAAAATCACACAACAAATAGACAAACGAACAAACAATGGGGTAGTAATAATATTGATCACAACTGGTACTCATGATTAAAAGCGAGAGCTTCCCTATAAATCATCTCTTTCATTTTTCGTCAGTAGAGGTGACAATTTGATCTCAGTTACTTCTCAACAGGTCAGTATGGGCTATTCGTTCTCTCTAATAGACCAAACTAGTAATTAAAAATCTCATTTACTTCGGTCGAGTGTCGACAATGTTGGGGCCGCCCAATGCCCATTAACAACCTCCCTCGCTACCATGAATCAATTATGGTTCCCATTTCACTACAATTAATATAGACATGTCTATAACATTTGTAGATATTGGTAGGCCGTTAGTTTGGATTTTGAATTCAATCCATTATCGAAGCTTGAATCACGAAATTAAACCGTTAGTAACAATTTAAATGATTTGGATTTAAGTTTCAACTATTCGCTTTCGATTTACGGTGGTAAAAAACCATTACTAACCTTAGCTCTAATAACAAGGTCGACTATGAGGTAGGGTCGGGTGGTCAACTGAACCTCGGCCTAACACCCTGATATGCCCGATTTTTTATTTAAATTATATAACTTTTTTCGAAAAAGAATGTATATTTAACATTTAAACTCAATTACTCAACTAATTTAAGACCTAATTTTTTTTTTCACATTCAATCTAAATATTTTCATGATTATCGAAAAAGAAATGTATTCCTATGTTTAAAGAAAAATCCCTATCAATATTCAAATATGTATTTTTGTACATTTGTACTATTAAATTAAAAAAAAAGTGATAAAAATGATCTTTTTCATGTTAAAACCCACGTGAAAAGCTGGTCTTCTACTTATGCGACATCGACCGTACTTTGCTAACCCTAGTTCATATCTCATTAACCATGGTTAACTAAAAACCCCATTTAAAACTCTCCTCTCCATCCCAACCCTAACTCATTTCTTACACATCTTCTTGTTCTCTCTTCTTCTTGTTGTCGTTTTTGGCAACAAAACTTCTGTTTACTTGCCGAGTTCCATATATATATATATATATATATATATATATTTTGGTACAATATTGTTGATACTAAGATTTGGTTGCTACCGGTTTTAAATCTATCTAATACAGGTTTTGTAAATGCAGATCATTCAACAATATGAGGTTTGAAAGGATTAGTAGAGCAAACCAAGCAAGGTGGAGGCTTATTCAACTTCTTCTATATAGCTATCATCATTCATCATGATGTGTTTCTAAGTTTCAAAAATTAATAGTAAGAAACTATATTTATATAATTGTTTTACTTCAAAAATTCACATTTGTTTATAGTAAGAAACTATAAAATACTCGTTTTAATGGTATAATGTTTAAAAAAATATTAGTGTGTGAAAAAGTTATAAACGTTTAAACGTTGTCGGGTAGTTGGTTTTAAATAAGGTGTATATGTAACTATTATATAAATTAACAAAATGTGATTAAAGTTAAAGGGCCAAACTTGTATTTATTTTTGAATAAATTAAAAATAAACCGTAAGATTTTGTTTTTGCTAAAAGACAAAATTGTCAAAATACAAAATTGCCCCTAAAATGTCTTAGTTTTATGCATTATACTTTGTACTAAAAGCAACAAGTTTGGTACCTCTTAAAATTTAAGAGGTCACTCATGCTTTATATATAGTATAGAATAGATATTATTTAGCCAATGATATTTTAAGTAATTATCAGACATTTAGTTTTACATTTTGCTCTGCTAGTTTCTTTTAAATCTAGAGGGAAATGTAATAGTTAGGTTTTCATGAAAATTTTAAACAAAATATTTGAATCATTTATACAACTACATATGAACTCTAGTTCCAAAATTTAAGTTTTAACATATAAAGTGTTAACTTTGTGTCATGTGTAACTAATATCATTATGTTTTTTTAACAAGTTTTATAAATGCAATTTAAAGCCAGTGTCATTCGAAACAAATTAATATATGATTTAGTTATTGCTCACCCCTATGTGTGTGTGCATATGTGTAAGTAATATCGTTCATTTTTTTTCATACTTTAGTTTTCATATCATGATATGACATTATAACTTTAAGGAAAATTGGTTTTAAATAATCCAAACTATGCCTCATTAGCAAATAACAGTCCCAACTAAAGATGTATTTGTTTTCAACGGTCTGCGACTAACGGAAATTTAACTCCGTTAGTCTTATGCTTATGTGGCACGCATGACTGTCAAAAATTGATTATACGGTGGCTTACGTGGCATGTGTATCTTTTTTTAAGTATTTATAAATATATTTAAAAAAAATTAACCACAACTTCATCTCTTGTACCCATCTTCAACACACAACCACCATCATCTCCATATTCAACCCATCAACAACACCAACACCATCTCCATCTTCAACCCACCACCACCATTTATTAATTTTTTGGCCACTTCGAACCGATGGGAAACCTAAGGTGGTTCAGGTGGTTGTCGACTATCTGACTCCTCCGACCGTCACTGTCATCACCGTGGAGCCACCAGACGCGGGGCGGAACCATAGCCGCTTTTCCCCCTCTTTCTCTCTCTTAAAATCTGCAATTAATCACCGTATTTTCGAATCTACGTCACCGGAAAATCGAGTTGCAGGTTTCTGTCATAGATATGAGATCTAAATTAGGTTTATAGATCCGGAGAGCTTCGATTACTTGCAGTATTTATGTGAAATGCGAACGTATAGGCATCAATGCTCTGAAATACTTCTACATCTTTTCCGATGAATCGGTAGCAGACTCGCTTTGGGTTTAAGAAACTAAACCTGGTGTAAGGTTAATCCAAATTTTGGGCTTGGTTTAATGAATAAACTCAATATGCTTTATAGTGAAGATGGTGATAGTGGCTTGCCGGACTGTCGGAGACGAAGTTGTGGTGGCAGAAGGGGGTGACGAGAGGCCAGGACTGTTAATTTTTTCTAGCGGGAGGTTGGGTTAATTAAATTTTTAATGTATGATAGAATATTATATATAATATAAAAAGACAAATGACAAGTAAACTGCCATATAATCAATTTTTGACAGCTATGCGTGCCACGTAA
Organism: Bidens hawaiensis; assembly: GCF_021521415.1. Classification (NCBI taxonomy): domain Eukaryota; kingdom Viridiplantae; phylum Streptophyta; class Magnoliopsida; order Asterales; family Asteraceae; genus Bidens; species Bidens hawaiensis. The sequence continues at coordinate 60,575 of NW_027492710.1, read as the reverse complement.
GCATAAGACTAACGGAGTTAACATTCCGTTAGTTGTGGACCATTGGAAACAAATACACCTTTAGTTGGGACCGTCACCGGCCAAGTGTTAAGTTAGGACTGTTATTTGCCAATGAGGCATAGTTGGGATTATTTAAAACCAGTTTTCCTAACTTTAAAAGCTGCATTTTTTATACCGAGGTTTTTATGGATCGTCATAATCATTATTGGGAATTGCCCGCTTCAATTTCATTAGACTAAGACTATTGTCTCTGAGTCGGGTATAATGTATCGTGGCTGTATTCATCATAACTTTGGTTCCGTTAGGGAAATTGGCCAGGTTGATAGTCAACTTCCAACTTCTTTGGTCCAAGGACTATGTGCTAAAGTTGTTTTTTCGTATGCAAAAAATAAAGATCTACCGTTAAAAAAAACTTTTTTAGCTCTAATTGAAACAGAAACAGGTGAGATTCGGGAACCACATGCCACCATATTTGGATTTTTGACAAACATCATTTTTTTTAGTAAAAGTGTAACACAAAAAGATTTAGCTTTAGTTGAAACCAAAAGGGATGACTTTGGCATTGAGACTTATAGCAAATGTACAAAGGAACCACATGTCACCGTCTCTGATAGATTATGTTGTTTTTCTCATTGTTGTTAAATAAATAGATTTCAACGTTAAAATGGTACGTGGTACTTTGAAGGCATGGTTAAGCAAGGAAATAAGCTCATTTGGTGAAGATTTGTTTGGTTCGTTTTGCTTTCAAGTTCAACATATGGAGTTTAGAAAATGGTATGAAGATCTTACACGTTTTGATGCTCGTTTGGATGTGACATCAGCTGAGCGAACCTCAACTGGTTTTCAAATATTTTAAATTGTTCTTCGGTTTTCATACTGGATATATATAATTGTTCATACTTGACTGGATGTATTTAATTGTTCATACTTGACTTAATTAATATTAGATTTTATTAGTTACAAGTCAATGTCAGTTCTTGTAATGAATGTTTATTACATGTAATTTATTATAATCCAGTAGGCCACATGTATAATAATCATACGAAACATTATTATTTATAATATACGTATAGTTATAATCATAAGTTAGTTGATAAATTTTTAACTTTCGTAGTTGCATGACCCGAGCCTTTTTTGGACCACCACAATACATAATGGGAAACGTCATGATCGACATTATTGGCTTGCTTGTCTTTTATAAAACACCCAAGTGTTGTAAAATATTATTGGTTTGCTTCTTTTATAAAATATAAAAATTTAGTACTTTGCGAGTAATAACTATATTTTTGCATGTTAAAGAGATGTTGGGATATGTATGTTGCATATATGCAAAGACCAAGTTTCACCTTTTGTATTAAATGTAAAGTGTAAGAGCATTCTCATCCCATCTCCTATAATTATGTGCGGGGAGTTTGCAAATTATAGGGTGAGGTTGTGAGTGATTGTGAGTGTAAATTATAGGGTGAAAAGAGAAATGTAGTAATTTTTTGTAAATTTGGGGAACATTGTTTGTCTCTATTTATTTTTTAATATTTGTTGGATTGGTTGTGAGTAGAGGAGACAGAAAACTGTAATGATAAAGGTATAAAAAAATATTATTTAATTGAACAGGAGAGGGAAATGTAATGTTTTTAGTGTAATTATATAGAATGGGATGAGAATGCTCTAAACAACTCCCCATAAGGCAATGTGTAGTGGGCAAGAAATGGGGGCTAAAAGGGGCGATTTTTGTGGAGCACACCGCCCCTTGGGCGAATTGGGGCGGGGGCGGGATGTTTTTGTCGCCAGAAGAAGGGGAATATATTATTATTTTATGCATATGTGTGTGTGTAATCTGTTATATATATACATATATATATATACAAATATATTATTATATTACTATTTGTAGCCCCTACACCATTACACCCCAAAAACAAATTCTCACCCTTTGCTGACTGGGCGCCACACGGCGCAAAACGCCCCATATTGTAGCCCCTCCACTACGCATAGCCTAAGGCTATGTGTAGTGGAGGGGCTATAAATGGGGGGCGAATTGTGACACGTGGCGCCCAGTCAGCATGGGATGAGAATTTGTTTTTGGGGTGTAATGGTGTAGGGGCTACAAATTGGGCCCACGGTATCTTTTTTTAATATTTTCTTTTTAATAATTAAACTAATCAAATAAAAACCAATTTCTTCAAATAATTAATAAAAATGCATTAAAATTAAAAAGAAATACAAAAAAAATACATAACTAAAAATATAAAAAAAACATATAGCTCGGTTGGCGTACATGTTTAAGTTCGGGTTGGAAACAGATAGCTCGGTTGGTTTAGGTTCATCGGGTTCCATTGTAAGTTCACGTTCGGTTGGTTTTGCGAATCATGGTGTTGACCAAAAGGAGGGAATGGGTGGTTCGGTTGGTTCGGGTTGTTTCTAAGATTCATTTTGCATATACATATATATATACACACACAACATGTATACATATACATATACAAATATACAAATACATATACACACACACACACACAACACATATACATATACATGTATAGGGGAAAGATATTTTGAGAACTTGATGAGTTGTAAGAACTTTAAGAACTCAATTTTGGACTACACATTTAATTAAATGAGTTAGAATATGTGGCTAAGATTAAATTTGATTAAAAAATGAATTATGAGAGAGAATAAATATTTTTGTTGATTACACAAGTTTAAACTTTAGTTACACATGTGTAAAAAGTTGATTCGGTGTGTAAAAGATTACGGTAATTTTTTGTACATTACTTACACTTACGTATTACACATGTGTAAAAAAAATCAAAAATAAAAATTGTTACGTTGAGTTCTTTCGAGTTCTTAAAACTCAAAGCGGTTCTCAAAAGAAATTAATCATACATGTACACACAACATATATACATATACATAGACATAGGGTAAGGTTAATGTAAAAAAGAATATTTTTGTGAGAAGAATAAGAATAGATCTAGGCCCTTGGATCTATGATCTAGTGATTGAGATTGGTAGTTTCTAAATAATTGTATTGTTTCATATTTACATTGTATATTGTTATATTTAGGTGGTTTGTTTTATTTAAAGCTCTTCTCACACTTCTCACAAAACACTTGTTTTTTATTTGAACTCTTTTTCATATACATATACATATATATACAATAGTAATATAATAATATATAATATAATAATAATCTTCATCTCTTCCAGGCGACAAAAAAACCCCGCCCCCGCCCCTTTTCGTCCACAAATCGCCCGGAGGGGCGGTGTTCGCGCCCCTTCGCGCCCAAAATCGCCCAAACTCAAGCCCCACTACACATGGCCTAACTACTATCGAATCCACTCATGTAAACATTACAAGTACATCAATGTATAGCGTGGTTATTCATGTGACGAGCTAGGGTGTGTTAGGGCTTTGTTTGGCTTTAAATCAAGCTGTAATATAAAGGTAGTATGTTCGGGCAGGTGAGGTGGCATGCTGATGGGGAGCTCGGTTGGCTGTAACACATTTAATGTCGATAACACCATCTTTTTTTCTTGGGATATTGGTTTTAAATACTCCCAACTTTCCCTAATTGGTAGATAACACTCCTAACTTTCGATTTGTCACTCACCACTCTCAACTTTCACTTTATTTTCCTGTACCACTCCCTGTCTAAATGAATACTAACCCGTTAATATTTTGGACTAAAAATGTCATTCGAATTAGTTGAGGGGGTAAAACAGAAATTTTATTTTTAACACACAACCTCCATTTCCGGTGACCTCGTTTTTTAGGCGACCTCGTTTTTTTCCGGCGAATTTGAGTTTTCCGGCTATCTCGTCTTTCAGAACACCATATCCATCATTTCATCGAGCTTCACATATGAATTTGAGTTTTCCGGCGAGTTGCAGGTTTTCGGCGAACACCATATCCATCATTTCACCGCCCACCGCCCCAAAACCGCAACCGCCACCCCCAGTGTCTCACCCAGCCACCTTCCAGGATCGCCTGCGTGCCGGAAAATCGAGTTGCAGGTTTCCGGCGAGCACCATCTTCATCGTATCTCCACCTGTTAAAAATAAAATTTCTGTTTTACCCTCTCAACTAATTTGAATGACATTTTTAGTCCCAAACAATAACGAGGTTAGTGTTCATTTAGACAGGGAGTGGTACAGAAAATAAGGTGAAAGTTGGGAGTGATGGGTGACAAATCGAAAGTTGGAAGTGTTATCTACCAATGAGAGAAAATTAGAAGTATTAAAAACCAATATCCCTTTTTCCTATTCATATTCGAACAATAGAGATTAAAATTGCGTCAACAGGCCATTTAAACCCAATCTGTTCTTACCCGAACATATTTTAAAGTTGCCCAGCGAATCCATTTAAGCGCCACCTTGTGTCAGTGTACCATTTATCAATCATGAAATGAAACATGTGCGTTCAATTGTTAATGACAATGTAACTTCCTTTACTAGTGTGTATCTACACTCAGTATTCATTCAGAAGGCAAAAAAATATCAGTTTTGATAATATTGATCATAGAACATACAACAACGACGTCTAATCGGTATTGCTTGCCACGTTATGGCCCTAACCAAATAATTAAACTTCAGGTTTTAGATGAGAATGATTATATACACCAAAGATCAAATCACAAATCGCCATGCGACTAACAAAACCACACAACAAACAAACATACGGTGGGGGTACAAACTCACAGCTGGTACTCGGGATTAAAAGCAAGAGCTTCCCTATAAATCATCTCCTTCATCTGTTCTTCAGTTGGGGCATGATGCTCAAAGTCAAAGTTAAACGGGTTCATGCACACAGGCTCATCGCTGATGTCATGCAGTGATGTCAGATACGGATGTGCAAGTGCATCTTCAACTGAAACCAAACAATTATATTAAGTTAACATATCAATTTGGGCTATGTTTATTTCTATAAGACCACACTAGTAAAAAGTGGCTAGTACAAAAACAGGTCTAACGGGTCAAACATTTTCATAAGAAACTAGATTATTATAGATAATATTTATTTATTATATAAAATAATATTTATGTATTGTATTAGATAATTTTTGTGAACATATATGCCAAACCAAATATTTATATAACTAACATTTTTGGGCAAAATGTGTATTGGGTCAATCCAATCTCGCTAAATGACCCATTTTGACCCAAGCTCCTTTTGACCCACCACCAACCCGCCTATTTTTGCCACCTCTACTTGCTAGAAAAATAAATTTTATTTATTGTAAAAATAATAATAATTTATTTATTGTATTAGATAATTTTTGTAATCATATATGCCAAATCAACTATTTATATAACGCGTTAATACTTTTGGGCAAAACGTGTTTCTGAGTCAACCCAATCTCACTCACCAAGCTCCTTTTGACCCATCACCGACCCGCCCATTTATGCTACCTATACTTTCTAGAACTATATGTAGCACATCTTGTACATAAATATTAGGTAACTTAACCACGAACCTTTTAGCATCATATTAATATGACGTAAAAAATAAAAATGATATACAATAAATGTAACATTGCATGCCAACCTGTAATTCTCTGTCTCGGATCAAAGGTCAACATTTTCTCAATAAGATCAATGGCAGCGGGATGAACTTGAGGAAACTTTTCATTAAATGATTGTCGCGGATAATGTTGTAGTTGGCGGATGTATCTTTTTGCATTTTCATTCAGAAACCCTAATTCAGCTTCTGATGGAGTTCCAATCAGCTACATGGTAAAAAAAAACCATTAAAAACGTTAAAATGTGACATACATATTTGTTTTATAAGTATTAAAAAAATCTGAAATTATGAAATACCTCCATAAGCAATCTGAGCTGGTGTACATGATCTCTACCAGGAAATAAGGGTTTGCGGTCCATTAATTCCATAAAAATGCAACCGACAGACCAAACATCAATGGCAGCAGTATAATCAGAAGAGTTTAACAACAGCTCTGGTGCACGGTACCATCTTGTGACAACATATTCGGTCATGAAATCGGTTTCGGATGTCACACGAGCTAATCCAAAATCACATATTTTCAGATCACAATTAGCGTTCAAGAGAAGATTGCTTGGCTTCAAATCTCTGTGCAGCACATTTGCAGAATGTATGTATTTTAGCCCACGCAGGATCTGATACAAAAAGTACTGCAACAAAAACAATGAGTCGTTAGCATGATAAGTATATATCAGCATATGTATGCATTTCAACACAAGGTATGCTATATTTTGAGGCCTTATGGTTGGTGCTAATGCATTAAGAGGTGTACAATATTCTTTTTACATAAACCACTATTTTCTTAATGAAGAAGCCGAACTTTACACAATCACTATATACTAGATTGTCAATCAAAACATGCAAAGTATACTGTAAGAACATGGCTAGTCTCCCTCAGTTTCAAGATGAATATAGTGGCACAACTCTTTCCAATCAATTTTGAGGTTCATCAAAGCTACAGGACAGCAGAAATGCCCTGTTAAGAGATATATGTGTATATCAAGGGTAACTAGTCAAAGCCTTATAGATCAGTAAATTACAGTTTAAACTAAGACAGGGGTTAATGATAGATAAAGCAAATGAAAGTTTCAACCGCATTTTCTGCATCAATATAGGCATATAGAAGGGAAAAAACAGAAATATCAGCTTAGTATGAAGTCTTATGAACAAAATTTCTGTTACAGTATTACAATATGAATTTAAAAGATATAAAAAACAGAAGAGATACGGGTCTAAAGATAAATACATTAACAACGTGCTACTAAGACTGAAGAGATATGAGTCTCTAAAAGAACCAAAAGTGTTATAATCATGGGCATTAGAAATTAAAATACACGTCAAAGTAAAGGAAAAACTGACCTGGCAATGTTCCTCTGATAATGATTGATTGGAACGAATTATTTGATGGAGATCAGTATCCATGAGCTCATAAGCAATGTAGACATCATTAAAAGCCGTCCTCTCTGGGGGTGGAATTATATCTCTAATTGCAACAACCTACATTGAAAAAAGAAAACCTACATCAGTTACAGAGAACCACACCTACTGTTAAATTCAGCACTTCTTTATTGTTCAAAATTTCATTTCAAAATCATGGAACTAATAACAATATAAGATGTAAACAATTTACAGCCATGCCATGTGTCAAAGTTTGACTTTGCATTATAAAGTGTTAACACAAAATAAAAGGTTATACTGCATCCATGTACACAGAAAAGAGTCACAACAAAACACAACCTTATGTCAAGAGCACAAGGCCATGATTTGAAGAGAATATCGCATCAAAAATGTAAAATGTTTTCATAACAATGAGCAAAAAAAGAGAGAAGGGACAAAGAAGGTAGATGAAGTAACTACTTAACTAATAAAAAAAGTGGTAGCCAATAAAGTATTATCCTAATCATGTGGCAGCTAATAAAGTCTCATAATCATTGTTCAAGAAACAATAGCAAATCCTATGAATTGCAGAAACTTTTACAGCTCATACCATCAAGCAACAATCAGGAACCGATCTAAACAAACACATGTTATACACGAATATCACATTACTAGATAATCTCATAATCACATCTTAATTCATCTAATAACCAATTCAATCAGCACACTTCAAACATAATCATTCACTTGGAAATGAGCACATTCTCTAATCAATAATCAATAAAAGATACTGATATCACAGTTAGCATCAGGTAATCAACTACTGTTAATTATAATCTTATTATCATTTATCAGTGACTGCATTCATAATCATTTAACTAATCACAAACAGAAACGGACATGATTAACACCACTACTCACTAACGTTTTCATGATCCATATGACGAAGCAGCTTAATTTCTCGTAAAGTCCTCTTAGCATCAATCTTATTATCAAACGCGTTAGCAATCTTCTTAATGGCAACATGCTCATTCGTCTCCGAATTCAAAGCCGAGCTGCACACACATCAAATCAAACAAAATCAAAAACCCGGAATCGATTCGACACAAAAATCAAAAACCCACAATCAATTCGACCCAAAAACAAAAACCCAGAATCAATTCGACCCAAGATCAAAAGCCCACAATCAATTCAATACAAAATCAAAAACCCAGAATCAATCCGACACAAAATTAAAACCCACAATCAATTCATTACAAAATCAAAAACCCACAATCAATTCGACACAAAATCAAAAACCCACAATCAATTCAACCCAAAAACAAAAACCCACAAGCAATTCAATTCAACCCAAAAACAAAAACCCACAATCAATTTCATACAAAATCAAAAACCCACAATCAATTCAACCCAAAAACAAAAACCCACAATCAGTTCAACCCAAAATCAAAAACCCACAACCAATTCGACCCAAAAACAAAAACCCAGAATCAATCCAACCCAAACACAAAAACCCAGAAGGAAAACTGCACCAGACTATGCCGTAGGCGCCTTTGCCGATGGGCATGATCGGAGGTTTATACTTGGCGGTAACTTCAAAGATGTTGCCGATGTTATACTGAATAAACCTGCCGCCGTGACTGAGAGTAGCCGGAATGTTTTCGATTCCGGCGACTGGCTGCGGCGGCGGAGCAGCGGCAGCGTCGGACATTTCAGTATCGGATGGGTGAACTGATGGATCCATTGAATTAGAAACCCTAGAAAGTGAATTGAGTAATTGAAGCAGAAGAAGAAGAAGAATTGGGTGTCTGCGTCTGCGCCAAATTTATTAGTTAACTTCCGTGACCATGTGGTCCATGTACATGTACCATCTCTCTATTTCTCTACCAAAACCAGTTATTATTATTATTATTATTGTTAGGTGATATGTAATAATAATATTATTGTATCTTATTATTAAGTTTTATAGTTTGATGTTATTTGATTATGAAAATTGTAATTATATATTGGATTAGTGATATGTTACATTTATGAAAAGTTGAGTGTGTCGGTAAACGTAAAACATGTGAAAAAAAGTGGTCAACAAAGGTAGTTTTAAAGGTTATGTTGTACCTTTTGATTTAGCTATGGTTATTACAGGGTAAAGTTATCATGTAATAATTGCGTAGCGTATAATAGATACGTGAATTACGCTTAAAGCCATTTTACAAAATGCTCAGTGTTAATATCCAATGCGCTCAAATCCATATATAGTTTTCATAAATATGTTCAAAAAGGGTTTTCACGAAGAAAAGTAAAAAGTTGATCGATTAACTATTCAGATATGTTTTTTTTCGGTGAAATGATTATTAGTTGGATATATATTGACGATTTTGAGATCTTGTGATGTGATTTCATGGATCAATTTCATAAATATGAGTATTTTTGTACATAATGTACGTTAAGCGTTATTGTATTCTATCTTTTATCTATAAAAGTTGATTGTTTGTTGGTAAACGTAAAACATGTGTAATAAAGTGGTCAACAAAGGTATTTTTAAAGGTTATATTAAATTCTTTGGTTCAATTACGGTTATTATAGGGTAAAGTTATTGTACAATAATTGCTTAACATACAATAGATGCGTGAATTATGCTCGAAGCCATTTTACAAAACGCTCAATTTTAAAATCCAATGCGCTCAAATCCATATATAGCTTGTAATAAATACGCTCAAGAAATCCATAATATTCTCAAAAACGGTTTTTGCAAAGAAAAGTAAAAAATATTTTTTTCGGTGAACCGTGTGATTTCATGGACCAGTTTCATAAATATAGTTATTTTTGTGCCTAATGTACATTAAACATTATTGTATTCAATGTTTTATCTATAAAAGTTTATTGTTTGTTGGTAAACATAAAACATGTGCAATAAAGGGTCAACAAAGGTATTTTTAAAGGTTATGTTAGATTCTTTGGTTTAATTACGTTTATACTGGTCATGTGATGGTTAGTGTAAATTGTAAAGTGATAACTTTTACGTTGATTATTACATAGTTTACGGATTTCCATTAAAGTGGATGGTTAGAAAGAAGGTAGGGTATGAAAAGTGAAGCGGGTCAAGCAAGAATTACGTTCAACATAGTAGTCGTGTGTAAGATTTTGAAGCTAAAACAAAAGGATATTGTGAATCACAAATCAAGGAGCAATCATATCCAGTTCTAGAGTCTCTAAACGCTTTCTAGGTTACTCTTCAGATTTTTTTTTCCAACGAACAACAAAGCCCGGGCATCTGGGTGCACCCATTGGTAAAAGACCACTCACGCCCGCGATCAGGCAACACTGGTGATCTGGCCCGTCATTAACTTTAGGGGAAACTCACCATCTAAATTACTAAACTACTGTGGTAAAACCACTGACTCGTGAATTTAAATTATTGATAATTAGTTTAAATACTTGTCAAGACTTTCAAGAAAGCAAGAAAACATTTTATCTAGCTTAATTTGTTGTGTAGAGAGTCTGTAGCGATGTGTGCATTATAATCTATGTTGAGTGTGTTCCTAAAGTTTGTAAATAGTAGTAGATCGTAGTGTGTTCAAGGTTTGTTCAATGTGATTATTGTTTGTTCTTGATCAATTTGTATTTTGAGTCTTTGACTTCATCAACCCAACATTAGAGCATTCTCATTCAATTTCCTATCTCCAAATTAAATACGACACATAATTGTCTTGTGAAAATAGATCAGTAAAGAAAACGGTTGACATTTATAAAATATAGGTAAAGTTAATCTGCAAACAAAAAAATGTGTGAATCAACAATCGTGCAAACTGAAATGAATTTGGAGGCATGGACATTTTGATAAATAAGTGGAAATCATGTTTATAGCGTAATTACGCTATAACTCAAGAAACAAGTAGTGTAATTAAAATAACACTATTTGAAAATTATATAGTGTAATTAAATAACACTACTAGTTTCTTGAGTTATCGTGTAATTATTCTATGATCTTCTTTACCAAAATGTCATCGCGTGAAACTTTCATTCAATTCGTACAATTCGCATGGAAAATCAACTTTGTATTAGATTCAACCTGTATAAAATATAACCAAAATGATTGAAGTTGGTTGATAAGTTATTATAACGACCACAATCTTACAACTTCTAACGTTAATCAATATCTTATTTGATTGACATGCATCCTAATAATCATTTTGAAAAACCACATGTATACACATCTGGCTCAATATCAAACCAATTACCTTTTTCTTTTCAAAAGTTTTGGAACAAATGAAAAGTACGTGGTTCCAAATACACAGAATTATAAGTTCAAATATATTAAATTAATTGTTATCATAATGGCATCCCATTTGTTATTTGTTTATAATTCAAACAATGGATTTTGCAATTTGACCTAGTCTTTTTGTACTATACCATTGTTACAAGCAGAAGGCGACAAACAAGTAAGTGTGTCTGGTTATATATTTGTTTTGTTCATTTTGACAACGATTGACAAAAGATTTTCTTTTTCATCCAAAATTGTTTAATCTAAAAATAAAAATTAAAAAATATATATTAATTGCTAGACAAAAGGGTTTTCTTTTTCATTTTGCCAAATATCATCAGACATGTCCATTTTGCCACGTTTAAATATCACCATGTGGTCCACTAAAGCAATATGCTAACCATTAACTCAATCCAACAATCTTTAAATTAGTCAGCAAGTGGAAACAAGAAGTCAAACTCTACATAATGCTTTACAATACACATCAACCACTTCAAATCCACACTCCAAAATATTGTTTCCATCCAGGAAAAAAAAGACTTTTAATCTAAGCACCAGCAGATACAAGGTATGACATGTGTATGTATATATTTATATATATATATATATATGAGATCAGATATATTATAGATGGAAATCAAGCCGAACACAGAACAAAAGCTCAAATTATACAGTGACCTCAGATATGTAACAGTGGAACTCGTCCAGATCCACATTTGGAGGGGTAAAACAGTCATGTCACATTGCTGCTTGGAGGACGGCCAATCAGCCTGCATTGGTCTGGAAGTAAAGACGAGACGACTTGACCAGAGATTCTAAAAAGTTCACCATCGATTCCACACCCGTTGTGTGTGCTTTTTCCTGGTTTTAGCTTCACCGATTTAACCTGCAAAAATATAAAATTTTATAAATCCAAATTTTAAAACTTTTAACCAAAAATATATAACAGTACCTTCACATATTCAACATAAGGAAGAGAAAGGTGTCGGCCCATCTGTAACAGCAAGAAGAATCTCAACAACCTTAATCTTCCAGTTCCATGAACTAACAGTAAATCCATAGTATTATCATCATGTTCTGCTTTTGGTGCCACCACTTGATTACTCAAACTTTGAACTGTTTTACAAGAATGGTTGCAAACAAGAATACCAAGAAACTTTCCTTTTTTAACTACCCAGTTTTCTTTCATTGTAACCCCGGATTCCCTCCTTTCGCCACTTTCAACCTCATCTGGTGGGCAAGGTAATTCAATCGGGTTTTCCATTTCCCAATTGGGTTCTGTGTCCCACTTCGGTTCCGCACCCCAAACTGGGCCCGGATCGGACATTGTTGACGATATATCCTCTTTATCATTCGCTCCTAGGTTTCCCCACGAAGATCTAGTAGGATCCTGTTGTCAAAGTATAGTTAGATTTTATGCTCCACATCGGATGAACAATTAACCTTTATCATCATTATTTGTATATATTTCGTTTCCTACATAACTGTGTTTATACATGTACTGTTTAACGGTCTAAAAAATCTGCATTTTTATGTATAATTAGATTTTATGCACCAGATAAATCAGGAAAATAGGTTTTTTATTAGGACTAATTAAAAAAAGGTAGTTCAATTTGCAAAAATTTCTGTTCTGGGTAATATATTATCTTTTTGGGTAATATATTATCTTTCTCAATTACAAAAAGATACAAACTTTCAAAATATTTTTATTGAAAGTAAAAGAACCGTACAATTTTTCTAGTTTGGTCTGTGGAAAATGATTGTTTACATTTCTGCATCGAATGCAAAAAATCTGTGAAAAAATCAAAAAGATGCTATGTGTGTATGCTGTATTATAGTTCAAAAAATCTGTGTTTTTGACGTATTTTAGGCTGCTAATTAGCTTGAATGTCATAAAAGTGAGTTTGTAACCTGTGATGATGTCAGCCCACTCCAGCCTTTATCTGCCCTCGACTTTGAGCGTGTTCTTGGCCTATTTGGAGTTGCAGAATGTGGTAACGGAGAATGAATAACTTCTGGTTCAGATGTCACATTGCTTCTTCCGCTAGAAAGACGTTTTGACTTTGGGTCAATGGCCCGTACATAATCTGATGGCTCAGTGCTACTACATGTTGTATCCATCTCGAGTCCAGACCGACCCGGTGTCATTATAGAGTCAATGCTTGATAAACTAGAGGCTCTCGGGATGCCATCTGTATTTGATCTCTTCATGACATCCGTGTATAGATCTGACATGTCAACTACATCCTTGTCAGCTAATGCTCGTCTTTCAAAGTTGTTTTTTCCTTTGGATGCTGGTAGATATTCCAGTTCATAGCTGTACTTTGGTAAGCATAAGAATTTGAGAACGCCAGCAACAAAATAACGCAGAGGACCGAAGCGTTTCTGGTATCTTTCAGAAAGTTCCAACACTGTGTGACAAAAATTAATATATTATTTATTAACATAACAGTTAATATTGTTAAGTCATCAGAGAGTAACAGAGCTTACCATCACTAACAAAACCAAAGTATGACACGGTCATTCCAAAATGAATGACACCTGTCTGAATCCATTCAACAGCAAACACATCTGTAGCAGTCAGACCTCCCTGAAAAAAAGAATTACAATGCATATATATATTAGCTACTTGTTGAACAATTATGTACATTAATTTAGTTTATCTTTATAGAACACATAAGAAGCCTTTTACACCAAACTAATTGAGATAGATAAATAAAAAAGAAGACGCAATACATAAGTGGAAAACACATTGTTTTATTTAACCTCTCGAATCATTTATTCAAAGATTCAGACATTAATTTAACATGGTTGTAAAATCGTGCCTTAGCGCCAATTAATTGCTAGTCAGTACCTTACTGACTAATCGCCGATTAGTCTCTATTTGGTCAAAATTGGTCAAAAATTGAGCGTTTGTATATAAAATTTGGTATATGTGTGTGTATATTTAAAGAACTGCATATAAAATTACGATCCGATTAATCCCTAGTCGGTACCCCCGTCGGCCAAATTGCACCTAGCAAGCTCTACAACACTGAATTTTAATCAACATCGTTTTTGCAATCACAATTTGAAGTGTCTTCTTAATAGTGTACTCTTTAGATTGTATAATATTTGTCTGATTGTAATAAGCAGTAAAGCGAGGTGAAAAAAACATGTTTGGCCTCAAATATTATAGTTGTGTTGTGTTTGACCTGTGTTTGACTTGAAACCCATACTAATAATACCAAGCATTACCTTCACTATAGCTAGTGCAGCAGAAACTGGATCCCTAACTCCAAGAACGGTCCAGACTAAGGAATTGTCAGAGCCAGCAGGTATGATACCAATCGGGATTGATATTGCTTCTTTCTGGTTGTCTCTGCAAAGAAGACCGTTTAGAACCTGTACAATAAATCAAATTATTCAATCAACTACTAGTAAAATATATCATACACATCCATAGCTATTATTAAAATAACAGTCTTAATCTTTTTTTTAAAAAGGATTTTAAAAGTTATATGCATTACCGCACACTTTGTATAACTTTGACTTGCTTGACCCATTCAAACCGCATGTTTCCTTATAAGCAAATTTTATATCAACACATTATCGATCGGCTATCCGTTTTGTATATCAAAAATCCACAAAAGGTGTAAGGGGCACAAATTGTATATAAATAAAGCATGCATTATTTTTGTAAGTTGGCACTCATAACATTCCATGTTCAATAATTATACTCCCCTTCATTTAAGATGACATAGAGCAATTCGCTTATAAGTAACTCAGCGTGCAAAAATGATATTCGACTTCTTGCAAAAAAAAAAGGCTTTTACCAAGTTTGTTTATAGCTCTTGTAAATTGTAGGAAAAAACATTGGTATTTAAATAACTATTGACTTATAATTAAACTAAGGATACAAATTTTGGCTTTAAAGTCATCTAAATTTGGCAAGAAGTAAAGAAATAGACACCTACTAACTTGCATTTTATTGTATTTGTCCTTAAAATTCACTCTAACCGAACACTTTATACTCATTCCATCCAGTGAACTTCAATAAACTATACTTTCTCATCGTTTATTGATGCTTTAGATCAACTCTCGTTTGTTGTAAAATCAGCATACTTTTTTGGAGATTATAAATGGTTCCTCATTAGAACCTCCATTTTATGGAATATATTATTATTGTACTTAGTGCTAAAGAGGCATGCTGAACTACTAATCCTTGTACAACAAAAAAATTGTAGTGGCCAAATGCAAAAAAAATGATATATTAAACACCAACCTCATTGACAAGTCCATCGCCTCCAACACATATAATTCCTGGTATTAGAACAAAACACAAATGGCTTAAGGATTGACATGTTATTCTCCAAAAAAACAAAACAAATAAATAAATAAATAAAAAGATGCAAAGCACCTACCATCAGGACATGTGCTAAAATCAACACTGAAAGCCAGATCTCTTGCATGACCAGCAGATGTTGTTTTGACCACCTCCAGCTTAAAACCTGCAAGCTGCAATTATAGAAATGATATATATCTTCATGAATAAAACAGATATTTAGAACACATGCGTTCATAAAGATTAGTGATAAACAACAAGGTACCTTAAATATGGGTTCGACCAAACTATGAAAAACTTTGCTGGAGCGACCACGTCCGGAGCGGGGATTTAAGATGACAAGCATCCTAGGTGGACTTTTACTTTTTATATGTGAATAAGAAAAATCAGTAGCCAATATTTCTGAATCCTGCTTCTTTGAAGATACCAAAGGAAGAGGTGTAAAATTCACAAAACACTGCTGATCTGCAAGCCCACTAACCCACTGACAAGCTTCATCTGGAGTAGAAGCCAAAAAGCAAAAATCTTTCCTGCTTCTACCAGATTTCAGGAACCGAGACAGGCTGTATGAATGCTTTTTTACAGGGTATGAGTGTACTATAAAATGTCTCAAACCATAGTTGTAAGATACCTGCACAAGTCATTGATTGAATTAACTAAAAAGTTCCAAAACATGAAAAAAAAATATGTAATGGGTAATAACTTTCGTCACCTTTACAAATGTGTTAAGACATTTCAAGTTTATAAGGCCTGTAAACGGACCAAACAGACATGAATGGAGCATGTTCATGTTTGTTTAACTTGAACCGACAACGATTAAACATAAACAGTTAAAAAAACAGGGTTTTCTTGTTTGTATTCGTTCGTCAAGAAAATGAAAGTGTTCGTTTATGTTTGTTCGTTAACAGCATAACGAAAGAACGTAACTGAACATAAACAAATGGGCAAAACTGAGCTAAAACCAATTAGAAGGAAATGTGAACAACATTGTGTTGAGCCTAAAAAGTTATTAAAACTAGACTGCATTGCAACAGGCCTAAAAAATTTAAATAAATATATTAAAGAATGCAAATGATTAAACTCAAACAAACGTAAATGAAGGAACTCAAATGAGTTTAAATGAACAAACATTCACAAACATAAATGAATGAACGAGACATGTGTTCATGTTCGTTTTTTAACTAAATGAACTAAGATTTTTTGCTCATGTTCATTTGTGTATTTAATAAACGAACTTCCCGCCGAACAGTTTGTTGAACGCTTGGTTTGTTTACACGCCTAAAAAACTAAAGTCTTAAAGAGAAAAACCAAGAGAACACACTTAAGTATGTCAAGATTATGCAAGCCAATTTCTTTACAATAAGAAGTGTGGAGATTTGGGCAATTTGTTCATCTTTTCAAGTGTCAAGATTTAACCACTTTGTCCAGGTTTTAAAGTGTAAAGACTTAGAAGAGTGTGAATTGTTGTAATGAAGAGAGAAAAAAACTAAGACATGAAAATTATGATTTTCTTAGAATACTTACAGAAATGACGTCATCAAGGCTTAAAACATGAGAGCCCCAAACCAATGCCCTGCTAGTTAATTTAGCATCAACAGTATGTAAGTGTGCATTTTCGGTTGAATTTTGTGCATTGGTAACTTTAATGTTCTTCCGCTTATCCAAAACTAGCTTTCCAGAAATGACTTCATATCCCAGCAAATCAGATTTTTCATCTCCAATATCAATTCTGTGTTCCTCCCTCTTTGCTTTCTTGATATCATCACTGCCGGCGCTGACATCATTTCTTCTAGAAGCCTTAACCTTTGTGCGTTTTTCAGGGAATACAACTGGAGATGTTTGTTGACCACCAGTTGATATTTGAGAACAACAGTTAAGGCGTCGAAGTGATTGTTGAGGAGTTCTTAAAGAATTGCTCTTCGGAAGACTGCCACTGTTCTGCATGCCGATTATGGTGCGGAAAGAAACGGACACAAATGACAGTGGCAATCGAAAACTTGTCTTAGCTGTAAAGTCAACGAAAAGTCAAAGTCAACTTTAAGAACCAGCAGAAGAAAAACAATCTATATGTTTTTAGAAACCTAGGAACATGTTTTGGGTATCATCTATATAATTGGTGAGAGTTCGTAAAGAGAATAAAATATGTCTTAACTCATAAGAGCATATGCACAACAAAATACAGATTTTGAGAACAATTACTTAGTCTGATAGATAACAAATCATTTTTTAAGTTCCAAAATTACTTATTCGACCATTGTCATCATTATACAGCATTGCTGATATTGGTTTAGATCCATAGTTGTCAATAGAAAATACGAGCGCTACTGACAACTATGTTAGATCCAAAAAGTTACCCTAATTTGTCAATATTAAATAGCATGTATAAGAAACAACTTAGACACAGAGAACAAGAAATGGAGAGAAACTAAAGTACCGTTTATCAACTATTTGTATTTCAATTGACTAACCTAGCTAATATGCTTAATCCCAGATAGTAACTACCTACTTAAAGGTGAGATAAAATTATAATAACAGCCCAAAATATCTTCTTTGACCTTAAACCTTATAACCCTCACCAAACACTATTTCACGAGTATGCATCAACAAATAGAAAACTAGATGATGCTACCTGAATATGCCCTCGGTTTGCCATCTTATCAGACAGCCATATCCCACAAATATGCATAAATGAGAAAATAAACTAACTAATATTACCGTCTCCTCTAAAACCCTATGCATGGTCCCTCTGCACAATCTTAAATGTAACAGATTAAAGAAACCAGCAAGACAGAGATAAATCCAAATGCCTGGCAGTTACCTAAGATATCACTTGCTAATAGAGACTTCTGATAACAAATCATATAATTGTGACTTCTGAGAACAGCTATATTTATTTCAGTTGACTAAGCTAGCCTAAATTTTAAATCCTCCACTGTTAATAATAAATCCCAAATTATAACTACCAAATTAATATGAGATTCATAAAACTACAATTACAGCCCAACATATCATATTTGGCCTTAATCTTGTATCCCTCACCAAACCAAACATTATTTATTAGTATATGCATCAACAAATAGAACTAGATGATGTCATCTGACATCATCCTTATCAGCTACCTGACCTATGTTTTCATTAGTATCATAGTTATTACAAGCCCTCGCTTCTTGCGCCTAGGCCCAAATTTTAGGCAAAGCCCAATATACGCGCTTCTAGTTCCTAGGCCCTCGCTTCTTGAAGTTGACGACACGTTTATTGATATTGATGAAGGATCAAGACCAATGATCATTTAAACCTTTACTATTTATTACTTTTTGAACTTTTGGTACTTTACTTCGAATATTTTGTTATTCAAGTTTTCGGGATTACATCTTGACTCTTTTAGAACTTTTGGTGCTAATTAGATGATATTAAATGTCATATAATAGCCGCTTATTATTTTCTCACGCCCTCACTATTTTTGCGGCTTGCACCTAAGCCCCAGGCGACTGTCCGTCTGCACAATCTCAAATGTAAAAGAAACTAGGTAAAGGTAAAACTAACTGCCTGCCTAATAATAATTACTTATAAAAAAATATCACTTGCTAATTGTGACAACAAATGATAATATCCTAATTTCAAATAAACTGTGAGCACCGGATCGAACGAAGAACATTCAAACTCAACCAAACAACAACAGCAAAACCTCTCTTATACTCTCTCCCATCACCATTATAATTATAACGTAAAATTCAGCTAATACAAACCCTAATTAATTAATGAATTCAACATCAGCATTAACTTCCAGATTCCTAAACAATAATTTACCCAACAATTTCTACGAATAATATTAATAATAATTCAAACAAAAACATATTCCTCTAGCAAGCAGATCAAGTAGAATATATATGTATGTATATATATATATAGCAATCGTAACGGAAGTACCAAATGATGCGATCGCCAGTTGATCAATTGTCGACGGAGAACACGGCGGCGTTAGGTGGACGGCGGCGGACACCGGTAAAATGACGATTATTATTGCTAATATTATTATTATTATTATTATTATTATAGATTTGGAGAATAAAAGAATCGATGACTGTATGTATGAATAATAATAATATGATGATGATGATCCAGAAACAATTCCCACTCAATATTATTATCTTTATTTATTTCCGTTATGTCTTTTTGTTTTTTTTTTTGTTTGTTTGTTTTTTTTTTTTTTGTTTTTTTTAAACAAACAAATAAAACCGGCTACCAGGTTAACCCGATAGTGACGTTGGATAGCCTAAGCTCGTCATCTCTTGTTTTAGGGAAAACCAGTCATCCAATATCAATTGCGGTAAAACTCGTTAGGATCAGATTCGAACTTAAGATCTTATAGTCTCCCGCTCCTAAATTTTTGTTTCCCCCTTAAGATCTTACGTGTTTTTATTATCATTTGTAATTATCATAGATAAAGATTCTATGTAACAACTCACGTTTTATAAAATAAGTTTCTATCAACTAACTTGTTATTATATTATAAGCTATATAGCCGTATAAAATTACTACTTCAATGATTATGATTAGGTGATTTACTAAAAAAACTGTCTAATAATAAGTTAACATGAATATTTAGAATTAGACAAGCCGATAACCTCTTAACACAAGTCAAGATATAATTTAACTATTTGCATTATAATCGAAGAATCATGCAAAATCAAACATATTTATGTTTAATGTGTACGTGTGATCGCATCTGTTACCGTCACTGACCGTCATTGTGAATTGACTGCCATTGCGACGCACTTGTTAGTGTTTTCATCTTTGCTAATTGAATTATAATTGAATTTTACCACTAGTCTATCACTAGTCTATCAGTTATTATGTTTTGTAATTACACTTTATGAAACTTCATAAACTACGTGAAATATATTCCTATGTACGGTAGTTGTTAATGTTAATAGTACAAAAAAGCTAACTTATTTTTTTTCGAACGGTTACAAGCTAACTTATTTCATAAGTGAAATTATTTTCTTATTATATATATATATAATAGATGTAGTAAAGACTAATATGTTATATGTAATGTAATATATGGTATATACATTGCGGCGGAAAGTTAGACTAGGGGTAATGGGGCGCGGTGGGTGGGGGTGGTCCAGGTGGCTGATTACGTGGCTCGCGAACACCACTACACCCTTCATGTGATCAGGGGCGCGGACGGCGGGGGTGGCCGGGACTGCGGGGCTTGAACGAGTGTTTGAGCATGGGTTGAATAAAAAAATTGGGGTGGATCAATCAAGCCCCAGTACACCCTATGGGGCTTGATCACGAGTCATGTCATCACTTACGTGTCGGCTTTTGATTAGATCACTTGGGGCTCAACCAAACCCCATTACCCTTAGCCTTAATATGCATGATCTAAAATACATTTTGTTATTTAATGGCTTACAATTATGACAATGAGTATCACTAAAACATCTCATTTAGATACATGTACGGAAGGTTGTTGGCTACCCAAACATGTAACAAGCTCATATTTTGTACTCTCATTTTAATAATAATCTCTAATGTTTAGTCTATTCCACGTAGGGGGTAGGGGGTATGTGTTGTGGTTCGATGCGGTTTTTGATTAAAACCGAATCGAAAACCAAACTTTTGGTTTTATGGTTTTTAAAATCGTTTGGTTTCGGTTTTCAGATTTTGATTTTTGGGTTCGGTTCAGTTTTGCTAATCGAGCCAAAAAATTTTAGGCAAAAAATTTTTTTTGACACCCAAGATATTGAAATTGGGCTTGGTATATCTTTTTTCTTTAAACTAATTATTAATTGAATATTAAATATTTAGACTTCAAATATTAAAAGCTAATAAAGAATACATTTAAAATCAAAACTACAAGTATTATTAGTTATTAACAATGTGCGGAAACCAAATATATTTGTTATCAACCATATGCTAAAACTAAACAAATAGTCATCGGTAGATTTAATTTTAATGGTTATGGTTAAAATATTAGGGTAAAGTTAAAATACAAAGGAAGTTAAAAATGAGAAGTGTGAGAAATATTTGTGACCACACAAAAACCCCTTAAAAATAAATTTAAAAAAATAATAAAAAAATCATAACTCAAAATATAAATAAAAAAGCAAAAAAAATTAAAAAACTAAAATGTTTCCGCCATCATTCTCGTTAAAAAATTCAAAATAAGAAAAAAATAATGAAAAGACACAATGCTGAGATCAAAGACACAATGACGAAAATGAACAAAAGACACAATTATAACGAAAAAAGACATAATAGATCGCAAAATATAACACAATGCCGCACAAAATATAGCACAATGTTGAATAATATAACACAATATAAAGAAAAAATGACACAACGTCAAGAAAAAAAACGCAATCAATGATGAAAACAAACTCAAAACACAATGATAAACAAAAATATACAACTTTTTCACTCACCATTGTTTTTTTGTTTTTTTAGAACGAGAAAGACGGTGGAAACATTTTTGTGTTTTTATTTTTTTTCGTTTTTTTATTAAATTTTGAGTTATGATTTTTTTTTAATTTTTAGGGGTTTTTTTGTGTGGCTAAAAATCGTTCTCATCCTTCTTATTTTTATTCCCTTTTGTAGAATAACTTGACCCTAAGATATTACGGTTATTTCATTTTTTTTTATTTCGGTTCAGTTCGGTTCGATATTATTGATTCTTAACAAAATACGAAACCGAACTAAAACCAATATTTTGGTTTCTTCTAAAGTTCAAAACCGAGTTGCGGATTTCTAATTCGGTTTGGTTTTTTTTCGGTTCTGTTTTTTTGGTTTCGGTTCAGGTTTTCCGGGTTTGTGCACACCCCTAATTCCACGAACTGGTTTCAGACAATGTTCGTAGTGGAAGCTCAAAACATTGTTTAAAAGAAGTTTGGCAAGTTCTTAGTTACATAAACAAGCTTTAAAGTAAAGATCTTAATCAATTTCGAGGCTCTTTTATTCTTGCTTCACGTTTTGTATAACGTGTGACAAACTAAGTTCAAATCACTCATTTGAGAATTCGCCGTTCTTCTTCAAGCATGTTGACAATCGCTACTACGTGGTTGATCTTGTAGGAATATGAGTCACTTTTTATATTAAAATAATAACGATATTCTCGTTATTAACTTGAGAAAATAAGTAGTACATATACCGTAATACAAAATAAATATAAACAATGAAAAACATAATAAATATGTTAAATGTTTCAACTCAAGAAGTTCAAAAGATAAAGCTTTCAACTTGTTATTCAGCAACATCTTCTTGTAATCTCCCTGATAATAACTTAAAAACTAAAATTTCCATTTTTTACCATAACAACGGCTTTTACATAAGAATGAAAAAAAGTATAAAAAAAACATATTTCGCACCTCTACATAAGACAAAAGTTGTTATTCAGCAACGGCTTTTTTCATTCTTTGGCTTTCAAGAATGAAAAAAACAAAAGTTGACGGTTGAGGCTGAGACACATGTTCAACACGCTTCCCTTAAAACATATTTCGCGCCTCTACATAAGACAACGCGTCTGTCTCTCAGGTACAACAACCAAAGCAGTTTGTACCAGCCGGAGATGTCCACGCGCCCGAGGTTACATCTGGTAAATTTTAGTGTTAGAACTTGCGGAAAAAATAAAAAGAATGAAAGGTAGAAATCGAATACAGAAACTCATCTCTATAGGTTCTCAACATATGGGTCTTCAAAACTTTTTTCTTCACCAAGAACTCTTCACGTATGCATACATATTTCATTGTATTTTCAAGCATTTTCAAATGAAGCACCTAGCCTATCATATATACAAGAGTCATGGATAATGGAAAATCTCTCTTAATTAGAAATTAATTAGAGTCATAAACTCTAATAAATTAATCAAGTTCCTTAAGTAACTTTACTTAAGAGTTTCACCATATGAAAAGTCTAATAATAATAATCTATACTATATATAATACACCAAATATGGGTAAATTAAGACACCCATTTTTAAGTAATTTACAACACTTAAAGCATGAAGTACATGTCTAATTAAAGGTAAACTTGTCTTTTAAACATAATTCACTCAACTTACAAGTTTGCCCCCTCATCTTTACCCATATCGTGTTTTTAGTTTCAACTTTAAACCAACCTCTCCCCCACGATTTTTAAACGACAATAAGTTTTTCATACGTTAATACTTTTGTAAAAATATTGCACCATCATCATCATCATCATCATCATCATCGTACTCAGTATATCCCACCAATAGCAAAGCTATGGTAGGGTCTGAGGAGGGTAAGATGTAGACAGTCTTACCTCTACCCCATGGGGATAGAGAGGCTGCTTCCGGTGAGACCCCCGGCTCGATAGTAGTTTTGCATCAAGCCTTGGACATATTACATAAGGCACATAGCACTCAATCATCGGGACGCCGGCTGATTGGTGCATGTACCCTTGTCTTTCGGCTATCAACGCCACCACATGATGCCTGATTAACCTTCCATCACTTTTAACGTTATTTTCACAAAATTAGTAAAATAACGTCAAAATTAGTGCAATTTTACTTTTGCCCACCCGAGGGTTCACACATATATACATTATATGCGCACACCGCAAGCAGGGCATATTGCACCATAAAAACGAGTATTTTATTCCTTTTAATTTGTATATAATACTATTATAATTTTTTCAATTGAAAAAATTAATATGTTACGTAGAGGTGTTCAATGCCGGTTTTGATTGTTTTTAAACGAAAACTAAACCATTAAAAATTGAAACCAAACTGTTATTAACGGTCTGGTTCTGGTTTGGTTTAAGAGTTTAAGCTTTGATAATAAAATTTGCTTAAAATGATTATTAATATAACTGTATCATCAATCCCAACTAAGTCAAAGTATGATACTTAAAAGGATAAAGGAAGTAAAAAAACCACTGAAAGTAAACAACCCAGCCGGGAAACCAAACCGATGAACAGTTTAAACGGTTTTAAGGTTTTTAAACCGAACCATGAACACTCATAATTATTACGTGATTAATAAATCCGCATTTAAAGACCCGCTGCATCGCGCGGGCACTCGTCTAGTTTCAAAAAATTAATTTCCATTCAATATTTTCTAATTTTCCAACATATCTTTCTCTTTCCCAGCCGTCCTCCAGGCTCCATGTCTCTCATTTACGAGTTTAAAGCTAATAATTTTATAATTTTTTAAATAAACATTTTAATATCTGATCTTAAATCCGGCCCGGTGAACTAATAAGACGACATGTTTGTTATCCCGTCTAACTGTGAAAACATTAATTTAAAATATGAAAGATAATAATGTTGTTCATTATTTCACAAAATTAGTAGATCTGCAAAATGTTGTTGAAGTTGTAATTTTCTGATTTTTAGTTTGACTTGTGTTTCTAATATTTGGTTGTATAAAACATAATCTAGACCTTGTAAAATAATAGTGGTGTGGATTTAAAAATAAAGATTGTATAGGTCTATAAAAGATGTTAGTTATGTGACTTCATTTTTACGAATCTTTTATAGTTAAAGTAGATTAGCTAGACCATCCGTAACGGGGTTGAAGTGATGCGCCCGTAGCCTGAGACCAGGTGAGCAACGGTGGGAAGGCCTCCGTAAAGAAGCCTCTTCACATTATTATCACGTAGGCGGTGAAGTTTTTTTTTTTAACTGGTGAACTTATAAATTGTGATCAGAAAGCTAAAACAAAGATCAAATAACTTTCAATTTTATTAACAAAGAAAAATATCTCAATTTTATTAACACCAGACTTGGCCCTCTACAAACCCATTTAAAACCTTCTACTTCCAAGACAAGTAATAAGTAATTTACTTAATCCGGGTAAATGGGTAATCTTTAATATCTTATACATCTAAACCACACACCACTTTTTCAGATCTATCTAAAGATTAAATCCAGAGGTGGTGATTTTAACTTATTACGTGTAAATGAGTTGATTTAGGTTATGTTTAAATCTAATAGGTCTAATGGATTAACCTAATGGGCTGAACTTATTACATGTAAATGTATTAAAATGCGGCAAAACACCAAATCACCTACGATTCTACCTTGTGGTATCAAGATGTGTACATATTGACGTATCTCTTCATGAGGTTGATGGTTCAAATCCTTTCCCAAACTAGACAATGATATAAAATGTGGATTTATGAGTACGATTAGTAATAGTGGGGATGTAAGTTAATTGTCTCAAAAAACATAAAAACCTCATGATTTCTTTGCCATAAAAGTTAAAAATGTTACATTATAGTTTTTACAATCATATTTTACATGCTATATCTTTTAGAAGTTCATAAATTGTTTATGGCTATATGGGTAACACCCCGATAAAAAAAATAAGATAGCATCTACACACTAGAAGACAAATCAGGGTCTAACATAACTATACGATGGAAAGAGGCCCACAAGATCGTACCCAAATATCTTTGAGATAGCGACGGGTAGGGGTCTTCACCCGGGGACCACGATCGAAATGGTACGAGTGTGGATGCGCTAGGTTTTATAAAAATATGTAGTTGTATATGTTACCAAGTTTTATATAAGAATATCTCAATTTACATATTTTGTTGTGTGTTCAGCATTAATGAATGGCTCTCAAAGACTATTAACCAGTCTTGTAATCATTTATTAACCCTATAAAGGAGCCCATCATAATCCATATCAATATAGACTACGGCTTGCGTGAACAATGGAACAAGCAAGACGTAGTTACTGATAAATATACAAGTATGTATCGTGCCAAATACACACTATTTCTATTAGGAAATATGAAAAATTCTTAAAAGAAAAAAAAAAGGGTGAGGGGTGGGGGGAGGGGTAATAACATGTCAAAACAGTTAACAACGTTGGAATTAAAACTGGTTGCCTTACAAAAAAAAAACAAATATAAAAAAAGGTTAACAAATACAAAAGTGTAATCCACTAATATATACTAATAATTAAGGATGAGATTTTTTTTTTCCTGAATGTCGATTTGTACATGTACCCATACCGGCTATTTGATGCCGGTATCAAGATTTATTGATTTCAGTATTCGATAAAAACGGTATTGGTACCGATTTGTATGTGTAGAGTTATTATTGAGCATCAGATACGACTACCCATGCCTTCCTTTCTCGTGTTTCTACATAAATTGGTGCCATCAATCTGCTTGGGACATTTTGTATGTTTTGGTTTTGGTTTTGGCATTATGGTTTTGTTGATTATGAATGAATTTGATACGTTTTACGGCTGCTTGATTACCCATGGTTACAAATAAATTTGATACAATTAATGAAAATATTAAACAAAAAAGTACCCAAACACCGTACCGAAATATCAGTACTGGGCGAATACGTTCGGTACCCATTTCTGTTCAAATTAGGTATCGGCACAGTACTGATTCCATCCTTACTAATAACCGAAAATGCAAAAATGTTACATGCGACTGACTACCGTCAAGAGGCGTCAGGACTCAACAAGTCAACGGGCATGTTTGGTGCTCAGGCAAGGACAGGTTTTCATTTGGTGGTTAAAATCATGTGCGGCTGTTGCGGAGGTTCTTAGACTCATCTTTAATGTTTTTACGTTCAATGTTCTCAGGCCGGACCAGGAACCATAAACTAAAGCAGTCCGCCTGAATCGTTACATGAGCTAGTTGGTTAGATCGTTTCACGACTGAAATGATAACCAAAATAAACTATATTTTGTTACAAATTTGATAGAAATCTAAATTAGTTATGACATTATTCGGTTCTTGAGTCTGGCTCAACAGGTCCGACCAGAGGACAAGGCATTCGGTTCCTTGTTTTTAGGTTCCGAAAACAATGTGTAGATTTCTATGTAATGCTTACTTGTTTACAATGAGACACAATGTGGTATAAATAGAATATGAACTTTAATGTCAAAATCACATTATATAGTCAACAAAACAGTCAACGGTAAAATGATCAGGTAATTTTATATTTACAGTCTTATTGTGATTAAAAAACAAATCACAATTTGTTAAAATCTGCAAACAACCCTGAAATAAATGAAATGGATTATTTTGAACCAAATAAAAATTACAATAATTGAATAAAAAAATCACTATAAACAACTAAAAATCATATACCAGAAAGGCTAGCCCATCTGCCAAGGTCAGAGGGGTGGGCATAATAATATAACTTGATCCGGTTTAACAAACACAGCCCTGCCGCTAGCGGCCGCCCCGTATCGCCACCGTCTTCTGGATCATCTGCAAACCCATTAACATCTCCAACCAGCCTAAAATACATTTTCTTGCTGCTTATTGCTTTAGGAAAATCAAAGTACGTGGCGGTCCCGCCCTTCACCTCTGGAATCCGGTATTCTGCAACCACCACCATCTCCTCAGGCAACCCCTGCAAGCAGACATGATAATAATTAATATCTATACAATCTCTCAAACTCATATTAACTAGAGGTGTAAACGAGCCGAGCTCAGCTCTATATCCAAATATTTAGCCAAGCCTAGCTCTATATCAAATTTTTTTATAACTGCATACACATAACATAATATATATATATATATAGAAAAGGGTTCAAATAAGGAGTTTCCTAGGAATGGTAAGAACCAACCAATCTTTGACATTTGGCATTACAAATGATGGTGAAAGAACAATTCTAGGAAACTATGTCGGTTATAATGATTAAAGAGTAATTCTAGGAAACTATGTCAGTTATTGGTGATTTTAAATCTAAACCATTGATTAACATGATCCAATGACTATGATTTATTCCTAGTCTTCCTAGGAAACTACTTATTTTTAGGATAACCCTCCCCTATATATATATATATATATATATATTGGGTAAGGATCCTAAGAGAACCCTTTGCAAATTGAGAACTTAGAGAACCATTTTGGACCACTAAAAACACCTTTAAAAAAATCATTAAACAAAAAATAACAAAAATTTTAAAAAAGTAAAAAAACCAAAATTCTTATATTTCATTCCGGTTTCATAAAAAAAATAATAAAAAAACGTCGTATTATACACATATACACATGTATAATTTTATTTAATCTTTAGTTACGTAATATACACATATGTACAGTATCATTTATCTTAAATTATACACATGTGTATAAAAAAATCATGTAAATGTACATATATGTATATATTATACATATGTGTATATAATTTGCTAAACCGAGGTTTTTTTTTAATGAAACCGGGATGTTAAAATAAGAATTTTGTTTTTTTTACTTTTTTCATTTTTGTATTTTTTTTTATTTTATGATTTATTTTATTTTTGGGTTTTTTTGTGGTCTAAAATGGTTCTCATAGTTCTCAATTTCAAAAAAGTTCTCTCATGATCCTGATCCTATATATTATAATCATAACTAAATTGTTAAAAAAATACATATATATTTTTAATTATAACTTATGGATGTGACATAATATTAGTTATTTTACTATAACTATATATGTAGTTATTTATATTATGTAACTATATAGTTATTATATTAATAAAAATTATTATATTTATATAGATAACAAACTCGTTTAGGTTCACGAGCCCGGCCGAATTCCGTACAGAAGCATGGGCAGTGACTCATTTATTAAACAAGCTTCTTTTTAGACTCGATCTTGTTTAAGCACGGCTCGGTTCGAGCTTTTAGCGAGCCGATCTGAAGTAATTCATGAGCAGCTTGGCTCGGTTCGGCTCGTTTACACCCCTAGACTCCAAGATATGTTCATTAATATCTTAAAAAAGTCAAAACTATTGACATTCCACCAACTGCGTTTGACTTGTTCAAAGTCAGACATTGACCTAATAACTATAAGAGAATGGAAATCAACTTGATTCATTTCACTACAATGACATCCTATATATACATAGATAGCAACAAATTAACAGGAAGACTATCGCTACAAATCAGCAATAATAAAGACTATAAAAACTATCTAAATATAAACTTCAGTTACAAGAGTTTAAACTTGAATCATGTCTTTGGAGGGAAACCGTTAATGGTATTAATTCTACTAATAACCTCCAACGCAAGTTAAAAAAACCATGAAAATATTATAGAAAACAACATCAGCATCAAACCAGTGTCAAGTCAAACAGAAAACAAACCCTTTTTTTTGGTGAAAGTAGTATATAACCAAGAATTTATAACCTAATTCTATAGTACCTGTAATGCAGATACTTGAATATGTAGCACAGCTGGAGATATGAATCTATGCTCAAAAACATAAGATGACGCGTCCAACGGGTTTACATCAGAATAAGGTGAATGCGTTAGTTGAGGTTTTATTGCACTAAATCCATCAAGCCGAAACCCTGCTGAAAGGGGCGAAGATGGAGAAATGCTTTGTTCCAAGACCAGATCATTGTCAATCAGTTTCTCAGAGTCAACCGGAACCTGAAACATATAAGATAAATGGGTCGGGTTAGATTTGGTCTATATCGGACCAAATGGGTGATGTTAAGCTAATTGAAAATGGGTTCGACAGATTAAGAGGACCAGGTATTCGAAAGGGTATATAAATGTAACCTACTCTAGTTCAATTCCTATTATAGGTTAGAGGTGCACAACTCGGGTTTTGGTTATCGTTCCAACAGCTCAGTTTCAACCAAATTGGTTCGGGCCCAAAATCGGGGTTGATTCCCAGCCCGGTTTTCTTATGCACGTCTATTATAAGTAATCAACCTTTTAAACCATCAAGTTTCAAAATTATTAATTGGAGTTAACCATGGAAAAATGATTAAAGTAACGTGTCAAATATGACGTGACAGCTAGTGTGTCAATCGCGTGTAATCATGTTGACGTGTTTTTTAAACATGTTGACGTTTTCTAATGAGGCAGTTGAAAACTGATTATCTTACATAATTACATTAAATCAATAATTTTGAAATGTATGTGGGTATTTTTGGAATAAAATAAGTTGATTACCTAAAACCGAATACAGACTAAAGTTGGTTACCCTTTAATGCACTTAGCCGCTACAAAATGCATAAATAATAAAGTAACATAAACCCTTTTTGTTATATAAAAAAGTAACATAAACCCTTTTGTTATATAAAAATATTCTAGTTTTATAACCATAGCAAACAAGTTAAAAAGTATTTGCAGGTGACTCAATTTGACATGTTACCTAGCCTGCCCATTTTCCCACCTCTACTCGAAATATTTCATAATTAGAAAAGGTTTGCTAATTGTGAATTATAACTAATTACTAGTTATTATCAGGGTTTCATTTTGTTAAACACTTAACCCATGGGCCCAACTTAGGTTTATCAAGGGTTTCCAGTTTATGGTTTCCTATATATTGTAGGTTCCCCCTCCATAGTAATCAAAACTTTCAAATATATTATTATTATTATTATTATTATTATTATTATTATTATTATTATTATTATTCCAGCTCATTATTATTCCAACTCTTTGACACTAATTAACCATACCTTGTATCTATTCAATAATGGAGCTTTTTCCAACCAATTTTTAACGCTACTAGCATGCTGAAAACTTCGTCCAATATCTGCTCTCACGGGGCATCCAACAACAAGAATTCTTTTTGCATGAACACATGGGTCGGTTTCAGATGTTCCTCCTATAGAGGCCCGTCTACCGAGCCCAGAGAGCGGATCTTCATCAAACGATAGAAGATTGAAATCTTTCCCAAAACTAACGGAACTTGTAACAACTTTCTGAATACTTAGTTTTACCCAAATCAAGCGACAACGAACCGTATTTCGAAAGTCAAATCTGATGTGGCGAGGAGTTTGACCCTCCTTATCGGATTTTTCGGGCCCACAAAGCTCCGGGGATGATGTGATAAGTGATCTAACATCCCATTTTCCAACACATGATCTTTCTTCCTTGTGTATATTATTGCTTGTCCATATTTGCACCTGAATAATATAAAAAAATAATATGAAGTACAAGCGATAAGAAAAAATATCCATTTAGACTTTTGTATAATATCTGATAAGGTGATACAAAGAATAAAACTACCGCCGGGTTGACCTATTTCTACTTACGTTAGGGGCATCGGAAATAGAATAACCGCATGGACTAACAAGAAGAACGACTCCAGATACATCTGAAAGATTGCCAAGAACGATAACGAGCTCAACACACGAGGTACTCGCGGGAGCTCTCCAATATGACTGTTGTAATCCACTATCCAATGATGCAAGTAATGACAAAGGTGGTGCTGAACCCGAAGCTGATTCAATCTATGAAAAATACATATAAAAATGTAAGAAATACATTTTAGTTGAATTATTTGGTAACACGTCTATTATGTATTTGAGACAAAGGTGGGGATTCCAACCAGTTTGCCTACAAACGGGTTAACTTTGGTTGCGTTTTACCTCTTAACAGGTCAATGGGTTGATTTATAATATATAGCTAAAGAAGAAAATGGGTCAAACGGGCTGAAAGTCATTCCAAGTGTATACAAATTCATAACACCTAGAAATCCCTTTTATTAAAAGGTTGGATTACTATCAATAATATAGTTTTTGTTACGAATGTAAACGAGCCAAGCTGCTCATGAGCTACTCGAGATCAGATACATAAAAACTTGATTTGAGGCGAGTCTAAACGAACCGAAGCTCGAGCTTTTATTGAGGCTCAGTTTGATAAACGAGCTCGAGCCCGAGCTTCACATATCAAACTAGAGCCGGCTCATGAGACTAAACAGACATTGTATTTATATAACTTTTATTTAACATTACATGTATATTAGCATGTAACAAAATCAAAGGAAAGAAAAATACCGAGTGCAAATAGCTTCCAAATGGGAATTCAGCCAATGATTCCTCGTCATCACGTAACAACAGATCAAGGGCTTTATTAGCTTCATACTTATTAAATGACTCCTTTTTACCATAATTCTTTCCTACCACTTGAGCAAAAGCTTTAAAAGCAACAGCTTCAGCTTGACTATTTCTTAGTTGACTAATCAAAACCCTAACATAATCCAAAGTCAACGCATCAAGAATACTATCTTGACAACACAATTTACAAATCACCCCATCCGCGTCATTATTACTTGATCCACCCGTGTTGTTTCTAAGAAGCATAGCACCTTTACCCGCACAACAAACCCTGCAAACCCTACGTTTACATCCAGAGCAAATAAACGTCGACTCTGGAGAAGAGATTGAAGTTGAAGTCAAAGTCAAAGTCAAAGGTTCTGCGTGAATTTGACATGATTCACCGCAACAACCCTCACCGATTCTATTAATATTCCAGAAATCCATATCATTTTTGTCATCAAGAGGATCAAGACCAATACAACCTGTAATTTTGTCTTCTAGAGAAGTTTGACCAAGCATTGCAAGCGTGTTTGCTGCTTTGCATAATGAGTTTATATCAGATTCTTCTATAATTATGTTGGGATTTACCCTAGCTGGATTAATGCCAATAGATGATAAAGCTTTATCCCTTTCTGCGGTTGATAGATTGAGGCGAAGACGTTCGATTTCAAGTTTCATCGCTTCCGCAAACCCTAATCTGTTATCCTGCAAACTTCGTAGTCAGTTATCTTATTGATATATCTATACATCAACAAAACATCAATTACAGTAACAACAATGATACAGCATTAATTTTATATAAAGAAAATAGCATACCAACGCGGTCAAAATTTCAAAGCAACTTATATAGTGTTGTGCACTCGTTTTGGTTGGTGTTTTATCATGCACTGAAACTCTTTGTGAGCCATTATCTTCCTTTCGATCATGACACGTGTCAAGAGATGGATCAAGCAAACTAATTTCTGTCATTGGTTGTGAATCGGATCTTGAATTAATGTCTTCACCCGACAAAAGGTCTACCTGAGGGTTTCTAGATGTATCGCATTTTGCAGGTGGTAACACATCATTTGTTAAACCAAAAACATCAGGATTGCTGCCAGTTTTAGATGGAAAAGAGTTGGTATTATTATTATTGCTAGTAGTGACGCGTTCCCATAACTTTAGGCCGGGACCTTCAGAAGCAAAGATGTCTCTCCATGGAAGAGAAATTCCAAGTATCTCTACCTGTTACAAACACACAATTAATGAATGATTTAGAGATATAAACTAAAAAAAACATATTTGACAATCAGAAACAGATGCAATCATAATAAAATCTAAAACAAATGATTTATAATATAAAGGTAACGAGCAACCAAAATTTTCCAGTAAGCTTTTAATGGAAGTGTTTCCTGTAGACTTGCACTTCATCTCATAAAAGTATAACACACATCAATAAATTCTTTTTTATGAATATATATTCCAACAAGGTCTAGCAATCAATTACTTTCTACACGATCAAAAGGGTCCATTTGGCAAGTAAACTCAGGGATTACTGAAAATGCTTACATCATATCATGCCAAAATAGTAACACTAAAAAATAATTAGTCCTATAAGAGCATGGTACTCGTTCTTAAAAAGAATATACAAGTGAAACAAAGTTATAAAGTACAAGAAAACAATAGAAATATATTTATTGTTGAATGTACCTCACCCAGAGTGACAGGGGAACTGGTTGACTCAGCTGGATAAAATGTGAGTACAACCACACGAGTAAGAAAGTCCATTTCGCCCTCTACTCCTTCAAAATCATATAGGAACGAAGGGTTCGTTTGAGGGGCATGTAAACTGGCCCTAGTTTTCAAATTCATGTCCTCGTCGCTAATAGCACCCGGTATGGGTATCATTATATTGGTACCATTAGGACACCGAGGAATAGACGCCCCCTGTAAAAATATTGGTATAAATTACATCAAATTCTTGCTAAATGACTATAATACCCTTGACTTTGAATTCAACATGCTTAGTGTGTAATCAAACCTCCAAAACAAGTTTAAGCACATCAAGATCACGTCCTGTTCTCACATCAACTGTTGATGGATAAGTTGAATCGTCTGCACCGTGTGAAGTTGTGAGAAGAAGCTGACAAACGTGGCACGGTTCTCCAAGGTAGATAAAAAGTTGTATTATGTCAGCAGCTTGTTGGGAGATCTGTGCGATATATAATCCACACTATATTAGATATTCAAATTATGATAAAAATAACTAAATAATACATCATTCACCTATGATAATGTTTTTGCAGGGTCATGACTAAACGAGCCTATTATTTACATCAAAATCTTGCTAAATGGCTCTAATACCCTTGAGCTCGAGCCTTTAAATAAGATTGTTTATTAAACGAGCCTGCGCTTCACTTATTGAAGTCAAGCCAGCTCGCGAGCCAAAACGAGCCTATTATTTATATAACTTCTATATATATTCCATATATTTATATAATAATTACTATATATGAAACTATGATAAAAAAAACTAAATCATATATATTATGTTATATATACATATACAATAATCAACAATATATAATACGTATAAATTAATTAATAAAATAATAAACGAGCTAAGCCCAAGCTTGAAAAGGTACTCCTCACGAGCTGAGTGTGAGCTTTAAAAAACAAAGCACAAACTGAGTCGAGCTCGAGCTCAAGCGTAGTTAAGCTCGGATCAGTGCGGCTTGTTTACACCCTTTTAGAAGAGTGATAGTTTATAAAATAACATTTAGAGAAAAACGCATGATTACCCATATGAGGTTTTTTTGCTTAAAACTAAGAAGACTATCTCCATCATCAGGATGCTGGTCAATGCTGGCAATCGGCTTAAGAAGGAAGCTAAACCGTCTGCTAAGCACCTACAAACAAAAGAAGAATTATCAAGTAATATCAAACAGAACCTTGAAGAAATAGATACAATAAGCAACCATCAAAACAATATATGTATAAAATTGAACATAAAAATAACATACATGCAAAGGCTGAATCGATACTGATGGAAGATGCTTGAAAAGCCTTAATCCAAGAAACATTTCTAACTGCTTGTGACGAGAGCTATCTGTAACCGCATTATTATATCTTCTTTGCAGATTTATTTTCATATTTTGTGCCACCGAGAATTGTTTAGCCTTTGCTGCTTCATCACTGAATATGCTAAGAATATGACTATGCATTGCTTTAGATCCAGTGTACAGTGTCGCGTGTATATCACCAGAAATCAAGAAAAGCTCAGCTAAATGGCATACTGGTGACAAAACAGTTGACCTTTTGAATTCCTCAAATGTCATGTCAAACCGCTTCCAACTCTTGTCCGAGAATGACTGTTTCCTGGTATTGTGATCGTACACCGCGTCATTATCAAGTAATATCCCGAGCCGCCGACACTGCTCTGTAAAAACTTGAAGAGCACCAAAATAACTAGCGGCGTTTGTACGGTCAAGAGAATCAGCACAGTTGTACCGGATCACTCCATTTTGAAGTGCACGTAAGCAAAAGAAACCGCTGATGTCATCATTATATATCTTTTCACCTTCACAATCGTCCATATGCATACGAGAATGTTGATAATCACCTTCAGAAATGCCTATGGATATTGTGGGAGCTTTTAAATGGTACCAAAGTCCTTCAATGGTTTGTTGCTCACCTTTCAGTCGGACACTTGTATGCCAATCATAATGTATTAAATGAATTCGTGTGTCGGGTAGTTGACCAGTTGACCGGATATGATTCAATGATTCCTCAAAATGTTGAACTAAAATGTTTTCTGATTTGCCTTCTCCAATTCTAAGCAAATTGACACACACAATCGGAACTAAACCAGTTTTATTTTTCCGTGTATCATATCTTTTGGTTAATCTTTGGTAATACCGTGCACTTCCTTTATATGGGTCGCGATCGGAAACATAAATTGCTGCTTCGGCAGCGGTCATTTTTAACTCTGCACCCCACCACATAGGAATAGTGCCTCGTCTCCATATGTATACGTTAAAAGGCACGTTTTCACCTGATCTTTTTGGAACCCATACGAGTTGCTCACACTCGATTTCATTTCCTGTCATATAGAGCTGCTAATTAAAAGCATAAAACAAAAATAAGATAAATGCATCATGCATATAATGTGTCAAGTCACTTAAAAAGTCAAAAGTTAATTTGTTTTTCTAAAGTCACTCAACTTTAATAGGGTGTTCCTGTAAAAAGTCAAAAGTTAATTTGTTTTTCTAAAGTCACTCAACTTTAAAGTCACTCAAAATTAAGTGAGGCAAATGAAACACATATAAATCTTGGTTAGTATTTAGTGATTATTTTTTTTTCAATGCGACTAAAATTTAACGATTATGATATCTAATGAATTTTTTATTTTCTTTTTCACTATCACCTCCTGCTTCAAGCTAATTGGGAAAAAAATCCACTTATTAGTAACCAAGATTCATATATATTTAATTTGTCTCACTTAATATTAAAAACTATACATTTATAAAAAATAAAAATAAACAAAAATACATAGAACAAAATTACTTTTGAGCGACTTTAGTTAAAACAGTTAAGAAACCCGTTACTATTTGATGAAGTTTTCGCTGATATCTATACAACCAATGATACAAATGGTTTTATTTTGTTTAATTTTGCTTCGGCTTTTTTGGTTAGTACAATTTTTTTTACCATAAATACCCTCTCGCCTACCATTTCACAATTAGTTATGAGAAATTCCTGCAAGATTGGACTATTGAAGTATATAAACATAGTTTCCAAAAAATAACAAATAAATGTATAAAAATTAAATATTTTAATGCACCTGTACTGTAGCAAGAATTTAGGCCCCTTGCTAAGTATCGAGTACCGGGATGCAACCGACTACGCCGGGCTATAAGAGCCACATTTCCTTCTTGCTGACCTAAGCTTCCAAATGTTCTATAGTTTGCAAATCCCTGTAAGTTTACATTGAATCTTATTAGATCCCAGATGCCATTTGGTTATTAGATGTGCATAAAGTCAACAGATCTTAAAAGTGGCTACACACCTTTCCTCAAATCTCCATGTATAATAAAGTAGTTTCTTGTTCTTAAAAAGAAATATACAGACTTTACTCATATATATATATGTATATAAAAACTGAAAACAGGATATATTTTCACTCCTAAAAATAGACAAAATTTTAAAAAATTCTTATTAAGTTAAGGAACTTCCAAATGATTCTATTTTTGATAACCACCATTCAATTATATATGTGTGAACCCTCGGGTGGGCAAAAGTGAAATTGCACTAATTTTGACGTTATTTTACTAATCTCGTGAAAATAACGTTAAAAGTGACGGACGGTTAATCAGGCATCATGTAGTGGCGTTGATAGCCGAAAGACAAGGGTACATGCACCGATCAGCCGGTGTCCCGATGATTGAGTGCTATGTGCCTTATGTCCATGGCTTGATGCAAAACTACTATCGAGCCGGGGGTTTCACTGGAAGCAGCCTCTCTATCCTTATGGGGTAGAGGTAAGGCTGTCTACATCTTACCCTCCTCAGACCCTACTATAGCTTTGCTATTGGTGGGATATACTGAGTACGATGATGATGATGATGATGACTAAATATTAACTTGGGGAAAGTTTATTACCTGTTTATACAACTAGCCCTTTAAAAAAATAAAATTGTTAAATGCATGACATATGAAAGTGTGCAAATTACATTAAATGGTTTACGTATATGGAAATTTATCCAACTTAACTCGTTTTGTTACCGTGTGTATTGGACTTTAAAACTTAGCTTTTGATGTAACCATCTTTTGATACACACGCACCTAATTTGGCCATTTTGACCTCTTAGGAAGAAAAAACCAATAATGATATGAGAATGAATTCACATTAAATGGATACCTGCAGCAAAATGACACAGTGTTGCTCCAACCCGATCCTTCTAAAAGCAAACGAGAGCCAGCCATTCCAAACAAACTCATCATCAGGATTTTGTAAGGAAAACCGACTAGGAAACGGTCGGGTAATATCCCTCGTCTCACAAAAATAGTGTTTTCCATCAATCTCAAGTTCAGTCAGTTCTTGAATACTCTTCACTTCTCCTTTCCCTTGTTGCTGAGGGTTTTGAAGCAAGATTTTGATCCATTTACTCTCACTAACGGTGTATACACACCCTCCACCTGGAAGATACGGGATGCTAGCATCTAACTTTGTTGCAACAAGCAGTAACGCAGTGCTTCCAAGTACAACATAACCCAATATAGCTTTTGCATAAAGTATAGTCTTACAAACTAACTTTGAATCGTCTGTAATGTAGTTTAGTGCTTCATCTTGGGTGTGAAAAACATCATATCCGAGCTTTTTGTCATGTACAAGGGCCCCACTTGTAGGATCAATGTAAACGGCCTGAGTGTCGGTCCTAGAAGACAAGCTAACAATAATATATACTTCACTTGAGTCAAGTGTAGCAACCACCACCGATGTATTCCTCAATCTGCCAGCTGTAACTGATATAAAGTATGAGAATCCAAAAAATACAAAAACGGACACACGAATTGTTCATTAATAAAGTTTCTAAAATATTGAAGGGACTAACCAGGTGAGTCCATTATCTCATAATGAACCTGCTTTAGGTGTTTATAACAGCATTAAGGTTCATAAATCATGCTCCTGAATAAAAGAACCTACAGTCTACAACATGATTAATACAAAGGTTAGCTAAAGTGTCTCTTTAACTAAAATCTGTAAATTTATCGTCAAAAGAGACAAAATATAAATCATATGAAAAATGACTTACGAACGCCACCAAGTTTCACTTTTTACCAGCGACTGCAACTAAGTTTCGATATTTTTCCTTTTTTGTTGTTATTTTTTTTGCATAAATTGTTATCAAGGCCTTGCAAACATTACAGGCTTACAGCTACATCATATAGATTATCGACAAGCACGTTAGCTATGAACAAAGGTTAGCTAAAGTGTCTCTTAAAATTAAAATCTGTAAACTAATCATCCAAAGAGACATAAAATATAAATTATATGGCAACCGACTTTCAAATGCCACCAAGTTTCATTTTTTTCCCAACAATTTTTTTTTCCCGAAAAAATTAGACTGCTTAGCGAAAAAGCTGGCTGGGCCAAAGCACGGCCTGGCCCAACCTAAGAACCGCCACTGACTGCAACAAAGTTTCTATTTTTGCATAAATTGTTACCAAGAGCTTGCAAACATTACAACCACATCACATAGATTATCGACAAGCGCATTAGCTATGCAAGCATTAGTGTTTCGTGTAGCCGCATCATCGTTCACTTAATAATAAAGGCTTCAATTTATGGGTCTTATCTTGGTTTAGAAAGCATATGAGAATTGGGTTTAATTAATAAGTAATAATGTTACTAAAATCCAGAAAAATAGGAAATAATTATTACTGCATCAACAAACATTCTGCTGCTAATTAAGTTGGCATATCAATCAGTAAACAAAACCCAATACAAATTATTGTCACAAAATTCGATCACAGCGATTATGATACAGAATTTGATATAGAAACATATATTAACAACGCAAATTGATTAATTAAGACCTAATTTATTTGAT
This sequence comes from Bidens hawaiensis, assembly GCF_021521415.1. Lineage (NCBI taxonomy): Eukaryota > Viridiplantae > Streptophyta > Magnoliopsida > Asterales > Asteraceae > Bidens > Bidens hawaiensis. The sequence continues at coordinate 20,746 of NW_027492710.1, read as the reverse complement.
GAATTAATTACCTTGAGTCCCAAATTACGATGATGGAGGATTGAATCGAGAGATAATAATTTGGTGGTGAAATCGCAAATCAAATGAAGAAATTAAAAGATGCAAACAATAATAATAATAATAATAATAATAATAACTATCGTTTGGGCATTGATGGTAGACTTTTTAATGTTTTGTAAAAATGAAAATGTTTCATTTTTAATTACATTTAAGAGTTTTAAGAAATGAATAAATATAAAATATTGTTATTGGTCCATGAGTCATTCTTTTTGTTAGATAGTCGGTGTTGAAGTGGTAAAAAAGAGGCTTGGTGTTTCATTTGATTTACGTTCATTTTTTGTTCATAATATTTAGTTTCAGAGGCAGTAGGGTTATGATGAGAGACTAGGCGAGTTTGTGGTTTTCAGTAATTGGATCCTTGAACTTAACGAGTTATATTCAATCGCACTGTCGTGCCTTCGAGCGAGTGTTCGCGGGCGTTGGCCTTAGGCGAGGGTTTTTCCCGGAACGAAAGAAGAGTGTATCCCGATGCGATGAATTTAGCCAGTAGCCTATTTGTAGGCTTCGTTGCGTTTAAAAAAAAGTCAAACAAATTATACATGTAGAATGATTTGTTCCTCATAGGAACCATATAGCCGTTTAACTCTAACTTGGAACCAACCCGAAAAATACATAAAAAATACCCTAAAATGTACAACCCTCTTATAATATTCAATCTATACCTGGAAAAAAATCCCAAAAATAAGGTTTTTTTCAATACCAAGAAATAATGTATCCAAATACCTGGTTTTAGAATACCCGGTTCTATACCCGATACATATGGTATGATTTTTAGAAACAATACTCGGACCCGAATCCGACCTGGGTATGACCATTTTTCAATAATCGGTCATACCCGAATACCCGAACCTGGTTCCATACCCGGATTCGGGTATTAAAAAAAGCTGATGTGTGCACCTCCACCCATATGACCACTTTTCCTCTGCCATTACCCGTATTAACCATACATCTCGCATGACACGTTGGTGGTTTTCTGAATAGTGTATAGGTGGTGTTTCTTCAGACGCATTAATTTCTTTCATCTTGTTCTCATAATTTGGTAACCTAATTACATGATATGCGAAAATCTTAAATTTTTTTCTAGTTAGGAAAATTAGATTTTAATAATCTCACTATTAATCATTGGCCAACAATAATCCAAACTAACAATGTAACAGTGGTAATCTCAACTTTCAAGTACGTTAATAATAACAATTTCAGTCTAACAAATAATTAACTCCATATTTTTTTTATGACATGGCATGTTATGTGATAATTACATGGCAATATTGATCCAGTTGACCAACGGTGTTACTTTTATCAACTAGATTTTATACATTTTTATTTCTTTCATTAAAAAAAATAAACTTAAACGATAATAAAAAAAACAAACACATAGTCTACCTATACTATTAAACTCTTCTTACTATTGTCACATGTCCCATTCTTATTGGTTTGAAATACTATTTTTTTTAAATATCTTGCATTCTTAAAATTTCTAGGTACTAAACTAATTAATCATCATCATCATCATCGTACTCAGTATATCCCACCAATAGCAAAGCTATGGTAGGGTCTGAGGAGGGTAAGATGTAGACAGCCTTACCTCTACCCTATAAGGATAGAGAGGCTGCTTTCGGAGAGACCCCCGGCTCGATAGTAGTTTTGCATCAAGCCTTGGACATAAGGCACATAGCACTCAATCATCGGGACACCGGCTGATCGGTGCATGTACCCTTGTCTTTCGGCTATCAACGCCACTACATGATGCCTGATTAACCGTCCGTCACTTTTAACGTTATTTTCACGAGATTAGTAAAATAACGTCAAAATTAGTGCAATTTCACTTTTGCCCACCCGAGGGTTCACACATATATACATCATATGTGCGCACCACAAGCAGGGCTAAACTAATTAAAAAAAATCAAAATTCGCTGATTTATGGCTGATAAGAATATTGAATTGATACGTTTAAATGTATAATCATTGTTAATGTTAATAATTGATGACTTTTTTTCTGAAACTCATATACGAACCTCCCAAAACTTATACTTTCAACTCTTAAAGTTTAACTTTTAAAACCACCATTATCATCAATGCACCACCAGATTCTGATTAGTCTCCGGTTCCGCTATCATCTGCCAATTTCTCCTCGTCTCAGCGCAATAATACTTTGAATCTAACAACTACCTTCGGTTGTCGATTTGAGGTAACATTCAACCTTGACTGGTTTTAAATGCTAGGATGCCATAAGAATTTTTGAAACTGGATTTTGGAGGGGGGTTAAAGACCAATAACACTCATAGATTTGTAAAATTGATATACATGATATAAATACATAAGGTTTTACTCTAATTTTTTTTTCTGGCCAACCAACTAAAGACTTTTTTTATTTTTGTAATAATCCAAGGGTTCAAGTTTAAGATGCATTTTGGTGCATTAGTCCATAGTTAATGTACTTATTGTATTGAGTTATAATAGTACTCTAGTTTGTTTTTACTTCATTTCCCATTATTTGTGTGTAACTATTTTATATTTGTAATTTTAATTCATGTAGCTTTGAGAGAATTCTTCTAAACAAACATAGATAATTACTTATTAGGTTTTGCTAGTGGGGCGACATTGGAGGGCGATGGGGGTGACAAAATGGAGGAGCACCCCCCTCCCCGCGCGATAATAGAGGTGATAGAGGAGGGGCGATGAATATTTATTGCCTGCTTTGTGTTTGTGTTTATTATTATTATTTATATAACGGGGAAAGTTAACGTACAAATAAAATTAACGTGCTACATGTGAGAATCAAGTAGAGAAATATATATACAAGTAAAGTAATTAAATAATTATATCATAAAGTAGTTATCATACAGTAATTACATAATTACTCTACTTGTATATATAATTACTCTACTTGATTCTCACGTTTAGCACAGTAATTTCATTTATATTTGATCCAAACCTTACATATGTGTGATATATATATATATAAGAGAGAGTGTAACATCCCCAAAATAACGACCCCAAAGATGACAAATTTCAAAAATAAGAGACCAAACTAAAATTTTTGCCTTCACGTTCGATCGCGATACGCGACAGCTGAAGACCCTGTGTCATCGCGTATCTCGATGACAAGGTCTGACAGGGTGACACGTGGCAGGACACGTGGCATAAAGGCATGACGAGGTGACACGTGTCCCGCCACGTGTCACAAAGTGGCACCATGTCTTGCCAACTGTCACCACGTGGCACCGCGTCCGTCACGTGGCGCCACGTGGCCAAGCTACTGGCGAGTCATCAATGCTACGTCGCGGTACGCGACGGGGTTATTATCAACCATTGCGTATCGCGATGGGACCCCTGATCAAGTCTATAAATAGAGGCATTTGGCCTCTCATTTTCACACACCAAAACCCACTTTTTCTCTAGAAACTTTCTCTCCGTGCCACCGACCCGACAATTATAACCTCGTAATCCGCACCATATACCGACGACACCTCGAAGTTCGTACCGACAATCGGCGCACCTCGTTTTGCATGCCGACCTCGTAACGCGTAACGACCTCGTAAATCGTGCCGACCCGATACGACCCGACATTCTGCCTCGAAGTACGTGCACGACCTGGCAACTCCCGAACGTTGCCTCGATTTGCGTGCCGAGGAGGTGTTGATCAAGATTCTCAAAGTACGTGCAAGCGTCGAAGTGCTGTCCGAGAATCTAGATAATAATAAGCTAAGCAAGGTAAGATTTCTGTCCGAATAAAATATTAATAAAATAATAAAGGCTTAGATCCTAGTCAGGGGTATAGCCTAGACCTTGATCAAAAAATTATAAATATAATGAATAAATTAAAATAATATTTCTTTATGAAAGATAGAATTTTTAAAGGATATAGTTAATACATTATTTCTTCATTTTTAATAAATATAAGATATTAACAAAGGATAGAGATAATTGATGTTTCTTCTTGAAGAAGAAACATATCACATAGTTAGCAAATATAGAGAAAGATTTCATATCAAAATATTTCATTCAAACAAAAGATCAATCAAGGTTTAAGCTATCAAAAGCAGACTAAATGTCTGTAGCCGGATTAAGAGACGATCCAGGTATTTACATAAACCTATTTTATTATAGGTCAATAATTCAATCATTCAATCAATCAATCATTCGTTCACAAAGGTTTTCAAACGAGATCACCACATCATTCAGAACAGACAGTCAAAGATGAATACGTTAAACCTTTTTCAATCAGTCAAGATAAACGGGTTGTTTATCTTAAACAAAGACAGTCAAATAAAGATTTATGGGATTACGTGATCCCAATTAAAATACAAAATAGAAAATAAAAACAACTCAGACCGAGTACACATGTGTCTGGATCCAAACATAATCAATCTAGTCTATCAGTCAAGGCTATGTGGCCGCAGACTAGAGGTCATAATAAAAGTTCTCCAAAGGGTATCAACTCCCGGAGAACTGTAATTGTGTGTGTGTGGCAGTGGCACAATCCCAGAAATAATAGACGTTTCCGCTGAGATTGTTTCATGAAAACTATATTGTCAGTCAAAGAAAGATTTATAAAATATTTTTAGAGTCAACGATTCACCAGCATATCGCTGACGTATTTTTCCCTCATGATTACAGGAAATAAAAGTTAGTACATGTAGCAAAGAATTAGAGCAATTCAAGAAGTTAGACGCTCGCAAGGTAGAGATGGCTCAATTTTAAAATTATTAAATTATTGCAAATAATATTTAAACAAGTTTTATAAATCAAACGAGGTTTACAAATCAAACTCTCGAATATTTATTATTCGTAAAGCTTTCTAATAAATCAAATATTATAAATAAAGATTTTACAAATAAACTAATGTTTCAAAATATAAATTAATATTTTATTATAAACAAAAGACTTCTGCTAAAACTCTGATATATTTACAAAACAGGTACCAACTATTGATCACACGCCTAGGCCCTAAGTGCTGGTGTGATAGGTTGGTATCAGAGCCATCGATCTTAGCGAATTAGGTATTTAAATCATACCTAGGCTTCGATCAGAAATAAGATTATAATAATTAGTATTCGAATAAAGTTATCAAGGAAATAATCATTGAATAATAAAATTAATACAAACAAGATATAAAACAAGTACGGATAAGATACGAAAACATACTCCTATCCTTAATATAACCTCGTAGAGATGTGAGATCGTCAATCTAGCGAAGAATCCGTTAAGCTTCGATCCAGTAAAGGGAAGGGCTATATGGGAACATCTTTTCTCCCAATTCCTATATCTAGTGATGAAAGTTCATACCAAACAGCAATGGAGGAAGGTTCAGATTTGTTCGATTCTAACATTCCGCTAGCCAAGATTATTCCAAATCAAAACACATATGGAGACGCAACAAGTAGATTCAAGAAATCAATGGTGTTGAAAGGAAAGGAAGTAATGACTTATTCAAAAAAAAATCCTCAGGGACAGGAATATTATTCAACAATGCAAGATCTATACTTTACCCAGACTGAAGGAGAATGTCAAAACATAGAAATGTATGACATAGAAGATGATTCAACTCATTATGAAATCAATGTCACTAAAATAGCTGAAGCAAAATTAAAGGAAGAAATGGATGCTGAGAAAAGGCGAAAAGAAAAAGAGAAAGGAGAAAACACCAACCAAGACAACAAGATCAAGAAGCTGATTATTCGATGGAAAAAATAAGAATCTTAGTAGTTGTAAATAATGCAATTGTAATAAATGTCGTGCAATCTCGTAACAACATAAATAAGAGATATATTTAAATTTTCTTGAAATTAGTAATGTATCTTTTAAAGAATCATGTCAAGAAAAGATTGCACAAACTCTCAAGATAATTCTTTCAAGTACCTCTGGAAGTAAGAGAGTAATAGCTATAAAATAAAGGAAAGGTCCAGGTTGACAAAGTTTAAAAAGATGATTAATCTCAATTCAACACTTCACGAGATAACTAGCAAGGATTAAAATGAAACATGACCTAGAAATAAGAATTATAGAAATTCTTGGGGTCTATTTGTACACAAGGTATGTACTAACCATTTCAAGAATACATAACAAGAAAGTATTGATGCCTCTCAATAACCCCATCGACTATCATCGTCAAAATACTTGGAAAATAATATAAAATAATTATCGTTTCATACGATTATCCCAAATATCAAATTCTCAATAAAGAATAAACAATTAGATTGCGTCATTACAAGACGAATAATATCAAGAAATATAAGAAAGAATCCTCCCGAAATGCGATAAGCTTAATTAAACATTTCATAAACGAATCAATCTTTTGCACTAACATCAAATGTCACACATCCTTTGTAAACAGTCAATCATTAGTATATAAATAAAGAATTTATATTCTGTTTACAGAATGTCGAATCCAAACAATCAAGGGAATAATGATGAAACTTCAACTCATAGAAGCAACAAGGATATAACAAAACCTGCACAGGAGATTCCTGAGCAGTATCTGGTCAAAATCCAAGACATGATTCATAATGCAATGACTCTTTTCATCGATGCAATGAAAGAAGGGTCACACAAACATAAAATAGAGCATTCAAATAAATCTTCTAAATGTCATCCATATCGAAAACCTTCTCATCATGAAGAAAGTGTTCATAGCTCCAACGCTGAGAGCAAATTCAATCGTAAATTCAAGAAACAACTAGTAATTCAAGGTAGTAGTTTTAAGAACTTCAAGGAATTTGGACCAAAATAATTCTATGGCGATAAAGGTGCCATATCAGTTGTACGATGGCTTGAAGAAATCGAGTCCATTGTTATCGTCAGCAATTGTACTGATATTCAAAAGATTCAATACTCCTCTCAATACTTTAAAGGTGAGGCTTTGGAATAGTGGAACACACTGATCATGTCAAAGGGTAGAGAAACTATGTACCAGTTGAAGTGGGAAGAATTCAAAGAACTGGTGTTGCGAAAGTTCTCTCCCATGCATGAAATCGATCTTATTCAAACTAAGTTTTTGAACCTCAAGGTGGAAGACACTAATCTCAGAGAATACAATACTAAGTTTCATGAGTATTGTAGATTGGTACCACATTTGGTAATACCCGAATCCAACAAAGTAACCCGCTACATTTGGGGTTTACCTCGGGAAATTAGAGATATGGTAAGATCTCATTTGCCTCAAACCGCTGATTTAGCCATGGAATTAGCCGGTTATCTTATGAATGGTCTTATCAGAAATCAAGAAGAGGATAAGAATGACAAAGGAAAGAGAGAGGAAATCGAGGAAAAGAAAACAAAGAAAGGAAAAGAAAAGGAGGAAGGGTCTTTTAAATATACAAGACCAATCTGCCAAAGCTGTGGCAAGAGACATCACGGGAAATGTTTAAGACCAACAAACTTCCCCAAAAATATTCCATTAATCACATGCAACTTTTGCAATAAACTCGGTCATTCGGAAGACGGTTGCAAAAGGAAAACAGTTGTATGTTTTAGCTGTGGATAAAACGGACACTTCAGTTCTGAATGTCCGAATAAGACAAACAACGTTATTGGAGGTGGTGCTAAGAAAGGAAATGCTAATATGTTAAACATACAAGATGCATCCAACCAAGAATAGAAGTAGACAAGAGTATGCCAACGAAGGTCAAGATCTAAAGGCATTAGAAATAACTAATAGTTTAGTTAGCTCTTGTAAGGTGTTTTGTAATCTCGTTTTAAACGAGAAATTTTGTAATCATATAAGGGTATTTAAATTCCTAATGTATATAAAGAAAAATATTAGCATACAGATCGTGTCTTTACATAAGAATGCTAATACCTATGAAAACATATAGTTAAATTTAGACTATATTATACTTCATCATCTATAGAAAGATGAACTAAGGATGAAATGAATTAATTAAATTAAGACATAAGAATATGTCTACTCAAGAAAAATCAATTATCCGAACATTGAAAGTTCAAGAGTATAATTGATAGAAATAAATGGAAGGAATCAGTCAAGATCAATAAGTAAAGGAATATCATTACTCTAAGTATAAATATCTTGAAAGGTATCAAAATGAGTAAGTTAAAAGGATTCGATAGACTGAATCCAAGAAGCAATCCTGTTAACATCAGTAAATGTTTAGAATACAAAAGGTAAGGTAAATAGTTAAACACAATTGGCCACTGTGCTTAGAAATTTACAATTACTTATGATATTCTCAACTATTGACTGAATATGTCACCCAAAGATATAAGTTAACAACAAATCATAAATTGCAAACCATGCAAACAGTTCAAGTTAAGCTCAAACAGCAGATTAGAAAGAGACTGACTGTAAATCGATAAGCAAGAAATCACTCACCACGAATCTCGAGAACGAGATTCATTCCAAGGTGGGGAGGATGTAACATCCCCGAAATTTCGATCCCAAAGATGACAAATTTCAAAAATAAGGGACCAAACTAAAATTTTTGCCTTCATGTTCGATCGCGATACGCGACAACTGAAGACCCTGTGTCATCGCGTATCGCGATAACTGTCACACCCCAACCTACGGCGGAAATGCCGGGGGCGAACTGATTGCTCACAGCTTTTCAAAGGTTACTATTAAGCAAGATTAATAAATGACAATATCTAATTAATTTATTAATTGTCAACAAACATTTAAGTACAACAAAAATAGAGAAAATTACAATACAAGACCAACTATTCTTGTTTATGTTTAACATCCTAAGGTCATCTCTACGTGAGCTTCAGTTCGATAAGCAAACCAATCTATAACCTGCAAATGCGTACAAAATATATATATTTGTCAACAACACATGTTGAGTGAGTAGATTCACCAGTTTTGACACGAACGAAATGATAATATATAATGATATAAATAATAGAGTAAAAATAAGCAAAACTGTTATCCGTGAGTATAAACAATGAAAGTGTTAAGCAAGTAATGAGTGTCGGTGAAACCATTGCCAATGCGATCGGGCTCCGGCCACTACGACGGTCGTATGATCATACTATAATGAGATTATGTTGGACCTCTCCGAATGCGATTCAAGTAAGAAAGTAAGCAAATAGCAAGTAACAAACAGTCATTCAATTGATACACAACACAAAGATCACAGTTTGCGTTTGAGAAATAATAAGATAAATAATTTGATAAATGGTACGCAAGTGTCCCCAAAACAATTGAAAACAAGTAAAATAGGGGAGTGATTACTCACCTGTTCGGATGAACGAAATATAGGTGAAGATGATGATGAGAAAGATGAATCCCTTGGGATATACCGTCAAAGATTCCTAGTTAGACAATATGATATTAAATTAATTATAACTGAGATAACATGAGTTGTGTTTGGGTTTGAGATGTTATTGATTGATCGATGGAAATCTATTGTTGTTATTAGTGCAAAACAACATTATTATTCACCATTTATCTAATAGATTATTAGCTTTATTATTCATAAAATACCACTAATATACAAATTAAATAAAAGGATTTGATTAAATATAATTAGGGATATGATATTTGAGTGCATAGGAATATATAATACTATAAATAAATACTTACAGTTCTCAAGTAAATAATTAATATAATAATATTTGAACAAATATGCATTTTAAATCGTTAGCGAATTTTAATGATAACAATTTAATAATAATAATAATAATAATATATTTATATTTATATAATATTTATATAACATAAATATAAGCAAAATTAAAAAGATGTTCAACGACGAGAATACACCAAAATTGATGTCGAGTTTTAATAAAATAATGATGATTTAAATAAACATACTTATAATACATATATATATATATATATATATATATAATTATACCTTTGTGTTAAAACATGAATGAAAACGAAAGTTAAACGAGTATAAAAATGTCGGTTTTTAGTGAAGTAATCAATATTTGGTTGTTATTATCATAAGCTATTAATAATTACTTGAAAATAATAATAAATGAATATTTTAAAAAGAAAACGGGTGCAGGAAGAGTCGAACCGCGACCCCTGTCCCTAAACGTTGAAGTATTACCAGCAGGCCATCTTATGGACATGCATCATAAAAACAGTTTGTTCAATTAAAAGAATAAGCAGGTTCAGATCTTACATGATCAAGAACCCTAGAAAATTAAATAGATTCAATCGTTAACAGTTACTCAAAACAAGTTTGGGGCTTTTGATAGCATCAAGACGCGATCATAGCCATGTATTAAATTACCTGAAACACTTACAGATCGATGGTGAACGACGAAACGAACACCGCGGCCAAAGACGAGCTTGGAAACGCGACCAAACGATTAAACTAATTCAATTGCTTCTGCAGATAGGTTTGCGATATTGCAGGGATGGTACAGACGAGTTTAATTTGATTATCATAAATGATTACATGGGTATTAAATTAGGGTTCAAGGCCGACTATGGTGAGGGTATAAACGAGTAATCAACAGCCAAAATAAATATAATTAAGTATATGGTTAAGGTCGGTCGTGGTATAAGGAATGTATCTAAATATTTAATTGAAATATAAACACTGATTTCGTGTTATAGGGTTAATTAGGTTGTCGGTTAGGTTAAATATGGAAGAACAGATAATAGATGATACAATTGACATGATTAGAGTGATTTTAGGCCGAAAAATATCTTGATTACATGATACACAAGATCAATTACAACTAATAAACGAACATTATGGTCCAAGTTAACCGATTTTGGATTCGGGTTCAAGAAAACCCACTTGGATAATGATATGGGTAAACGGATTATCCAGATAAGGGAAATGGATGATAACAACACTTAAAGTTAGGACCCTGATGTTTGAAATGGGATACATAAAGGATTGAAACTTATACTTTGGGTAGAAAGTGTAAAAATATTAAATATATAAATATGAATTATTAAATATAAGTAAAATAATACATATAACTTGATAAACACAATATTTTTAATAAAATAACCCCAACTTCGAAACGAGTCGGGTGTAAAGTCCGGAAAACCCGAGTTGTTACAGTCTCCCTTACTTTATGAAATTTCGTGCCGAAATTAAACGATACAAAAAAAATAATAAAAAAATAAACACCATTAATTTTTTATTTTTTTTGAGGAAAAGAAAATTTTAAATATAATTTAAAATAATAATAATCATAACACGGAACTTTGAATAGTCAGAGCAACGCTCCAAATAAAAATCCGATAAGGGCACTTATATATAGGATGTACCAGCGGCGTATCCATCATGTCCTTATCATCTCTACATTTGACCGTATTCCCACTACTTTCAGTTCTATATTATGACACACGATTGCACGCATTATGATTTCCATACAAGGACTTCAATAATTATGTAGGCCTCCATAATTACTTAGGTCGTCGGATGGTCCACATAACTCGTCCCATCATGCGGTTTACAAAATATTTGAAATGCATGATTTTGTGAGAAAAGTTATTAATTTATTATAAATATGAGGAAAGTTTTAACATATTATAATACCATTTGGAGTTGATTTATTATAAGTGTAAAATCAGAAGATTTTATAAAATATTTCTAATAATGCAATTTAGGTGAACTTTCAAGTTTGATTAATGAAATTAGTGAAAATTTTAAAGTAACTTAAAAGTTAAGATAAACGGAACATTGAAGTTGGGATATATGATGCGTCGACAAGGTCGATTGTGAAGAAAGAGAGTGGGATACAAGCCAACTAACAAATTTACGTGAACTTACCAAAAATTCTATGATTGCAAGGATAACATCAACAAAAGTTTATGAAGAAATTAATTAATAATTGTAGACGAATAATAGTCTGTGAAATTTTTAAATATTGCAACATTCGAGGTAGAATTCATAAGACCATGAGTACAAATTTGAACAAGATTAAACGAAGACTTTGAGGGATTTAGTTTGGTTAACTGAGAAACTTATGAAATTTAAATAGAACTTTATATAACATTGAAATATCGCAATTATGTATTTAAGATGAAGTAAATTATAATATTAAAGTACTGATAGCAGTAATTGAGAATGCAAAAACATTAATGCAAATATTTATGTATTAAAACAAACTGTAAATAGATGAAATTGGGAAGCAGATATTCACGAATCACCGAGATAGTCCTATTTCAATTAAATCTTTAAAATTTGATATAGTATAAAGTGGGTCATTGAAATATTTCCAAATTACAAGGGATTTTTTTTATCTCCATAACATCGTTAAAATTAAAATAAAGAAGTTGCAATATTCATAGTTTATAATGAAAGATTAAATAAATAATGAATATTAAAGTAGTAATGAAAAATAGAGACATATGGTAAATAATATATTTCAGTAGAAGAAAACGCGGAGCTGGAAATGCTTGAACACTCATGACTAGTCCAACAACTGAATAAATCATCGAAACATTTTAAATTCATTGTTTTTTTATAGTGAAAATTAACTTAAAGAATGGAAAATAAAATTCTATAGCGGAAATAATTTTGTTTAAATAATGACAAGTTCAATTAATAATAGAACTATAACAATTCAATTTCAACGATAAAAAAAATTATAAGATAAAAGGTAAATTGCAATGCATGAGATCAATAAGATACACGACGTACAAAAATGTTAGAAATCAAAGTTGAGAGTAGAAATTGACACGTTGTCAATAATTTAATAAGCAAACAAGGTAAATGAGAAAAGACAAATTGAATAATATGGTCAACTAATAAGTGACTGTCGAAATTGTGTCTTTTATAATTGAAAAGGAAAAAAAATTGTTTCGATTTATAAGGATCTAAATATTTTGATTAATTGACGAAATGTTAATGAACCAAATCCTATAATTTTGATTAAGTAAAACCAAACGTATAGATAAGTACGGCAACCAACGATATTGATATTTGGGAAGATAAGAAAAATTTAATTGTATGCGAAAAAGATACTTAAATGATGGATTTTCCAAGTTGGATTTGTTCCAAAATAACTAATTTAGACAAATAATCGTTTAAGGTACAATTGGATACAAAATACGTTTAGACGAAAATAAAGACGATAAAAATCTTCTTTGTGAAAACATAACTACGATTGGTTTAATTCAAAACACCTTTGTTAATTGACCTTATGAAAACTTAAATAATTGAGATCGAATGATTTGGGGGCACCTCGAATAGGTTTGTGAAAATGAGGTTTGACTAAGGTAAGCTTGATGAAATTAAGTCTTGCGGGTCTAGAATTGAATAAGCGAAAACGACCTTGCTACATGAAGAAAGCCTGAAAGGCATAGAGTTGATAGATTTAAGCTAAATGAGCATGGGTAGTACGGTACGGTGCCGGTATAATTTGAACTCGGCGTGAATTAGTACAGAACAATGCGTCGTTATGAGGGTGAGTAAGGGTAAATGAATAGAAATTTATCTGAAAGAAATTAGTGAACAAGACTAAATTGATTGCATTAGCGTTTTGAGTTAGAATTTATACACTAGAGATTTTTGGAGCTATCTCTTTGACTGTACTTGTGGTCAAAAGACGGGTGTAGAGAATATGTGATCTATATTGTTTGATGTAGAAATCCTTCTATAATTATGTAAATTGAGATTAAATGAGTATAAATAATAGTTTGTGTAAATTTCTTATTAATTATTAAGGAAATAGTGATTTATGGGATTACGGGTTGTTTATCTTAAACAAAGACAGTCAAATAAAGATTTGTGGGATTACGTGATCCCTATTAAAATACAAGATAGAAAATAAAACTAACTCAGACCGAGTACACATGTGTCTGGATCCAAACATAATCAATCTAGTCTATCAGTCAAGGCTACGTGGCCGCAGACTAGAGGTCATAATAAAAGTTCTCCAAAGGGTATCAACTCCCGGAGAACCGTAATTGTGTGTGTATGGCAGTGGCACAATCCCAGAAATAATAGATGTTTCTGCTGAGATTGTTTCATGAAAACTATCTTGTCAGTCAAAGAAAGATTCATAAAATATTTTTAGAGTCAACGATTCACCAGCATATCGCTGACGTATTTTTCCCCCATGATTACAGGAAATAAAAGTTAGTACATGTAGCAAGGAATTAGAGCCATTTAAGAAGTTAGTCGCTCGCAAGGTAGAGATGACTCAATTTTAAAATTATTATATTATTGCAAATAATATTTAAACAAGTTTTATAAATCAAACGAGGTTTACAAATCAAACTCTCGAATATTTATTATTTGAAAAGCTTTCTAATAAATCAAATATTATAAATAAAGATTTTACAAATAAACTAATGTTTCAAAATATAAATTAATATTTTATTATAAACTAAAGACTTCCGCTAAAACTCTTATATATTTACAAAACATGTATCAACTATTGGTCACACGCCTAGGCCCTAAATGCGGGTGTGATAGAGAGATAACAAAGTTATAATAAGAAGTAGATTTTTTATATCTAATAAAACACACTGCAACTAAAAATAAAATACATCGCGCAATAAACACACTTTCCATATCCACGGTCAGATCAACATATATATTCAACGCACCAGATTACTTCTTACACAGATCTTATTATAACCCCACCCTATATATATATATAGGGGAGGGTTATTTTAAGAACCCACATGAGTTTTAAGAACTCATATCAACCACATATCTTATACAAATTTGTGGTTGTTATTATTTCACATTATAATATTCTTTTTAATGTATTAAAACTTTAAATAAAACCCAAAAGGGTATTCTGGGAATTGAGTCACCTACAACTCTCAAATATATCAAATCAATATGGCGTACTTTTTTTTTGAACCGTATATTTTTTTTCTTATTTCATCTTCTTTCTTTTCTCAAGATACTTTTTATAAAGAAACAAAAGCCGACTATATGTACGATTAATTTTTGTATCAAATTATATAAACCAAACAACATTATACACAATAGGACTAAATCGTATTTCAATATCTGAAACAAATTTACATATTAAAACAAAACCTTTTCGTTCTTCATTTCTTGATTTCATTCGCTTCATTCTTGTTACATATGGTTTTTTCACCTAACTACACAAATAACATAAATTATCCAAATTACACAAATTATAAAAATTACCCAAATTACCCAAAATACACAAATTATAAAAATAACACAAATTACCCAAAATACGCAAATTACCCATATTACTACACAATACATAGGACATAAATTATTCAAATTAAACCTAAATCAATTACATTAATTACCCAACAAATAAATACCCAAAATTAGTTACATCTATTACATTTATTACCCAACCAAAAAATACACAAAATTACCCAAATTACATAATCAACCAACCATGAAATAAACAAAATTGCATAAATTACACAACACAAAATTCACGTATTACATAAATTACTTAAATTATAGAAATTATACGATTTACATACATTACACAAATACATAAAAACAAATCTAACAAAATGTACCATTTGTAATAATATGACAAATTAATTCATGTTGAGACAATTATAGTTTTAAATTAACATCGATGAAATACTTATCATAGTTTTATATTACCACAATTCATTGAATCATACCGTGGTGAAGCAGCACCGTCATCGGAGCGATGGGTTTCCATCCCACGTGTCTTCGGTTAGGCCTCAGATTTATGCCATCTTCCTAAGCTTTTTCTTTTTTTTTTCTCTTAAAATAGATTTTAAAAATGAGATTTGGTAAAGGAACAAGTGACAAAGAGAGATGATGGTAACCTGCAACTTGGATATAAGAAAGAGAGATAAGAAAGAGAGTGAAAGTGACGTGTGATGGTATAAAAGAAAAAGAAAGACTTGACAGTAAGAGATGATAATGATTGAATTAAATGACAATTTTGCCCGGGACAAACAATATGACGTGGCTGATTATTATCCATGTATTTGGTTATTTAGTTCTTAAAACTGGGGTGGGGTTGGTTCTTAAAAAAATCAACCCTATATATATATATATATATTAATAGATGCCCGCGTGATGCGGCGAGAACGACAATTCTTTTGTCACGAAAGAGTGATAATTGTTCAATTTTAATCTTGTATTAATATTAACCTAATTCATAAATTACCAAGCTGTTGTTCGCTGGATGGGTTGATTCTCCCTTGTGCAAAAGATCTGCTGAAATCATTAGCGACCTTCTACGAGGTATCAATAGTTATGACAAATTGGCTCAAAATGCCATGAAGTTTATTTTAGGTGTTACATGGTTGTTTTCCATCTATTTTTTCCACCAATTGACCCTACATGTTTACAAGGGAATCATGTAATACATTTTGTTAATGGAATGTAGCGGTTTTCCTAATGATGTAATCTCGTACTACATATTTGTACAATTAAATCAGCATTTTTTAATGGTAATATCCAAAAAAAACCATTCTTAGTTTACCCTGAATACAAAACAACTCTGTAAATAGTACAATACAAAACAAATTGTAATATCAAACTTTGCATGCTACGGAAATTTAAAACTACCAAAATACCAATGATGCCTCTGAATATAAAAGCATTGCTTATAAGCATATAGAATCTTCATAATGTTCATTATTTTAAACCATAAAGCATTCAAAAAACAACCATTGTAACACTTAACAAAATACAATATAAATGAACACGTCAAACTACTATTATGACTTTAACCATTTCGTGGCCTTCTATTGTGACCTTTTCCACATCCTTTTTGAATGAAAAACCTAAAACATAAAAAAGTCTCTTAGTGATGATGAAAGAAAAATGATAACGATATGTAAGAAGATGATTATAACAACTAAACAACCATGTAACAAAAAGAAACCTAACAAACTATTGAAGATCAATTAGCCTATTGACCTAAACCAAGCCGGTACCTTTTTAAATTGCCTATTTTGACCTAAACCAAACAACCACCTTTAAAAAATGACAAGTTTGAACCCAAACAAAATCGATACCAATTTAAAATGGCTCGTTGAGACACCTTTTTAAAATGGTCCCTTATGCCACGAACCAAATTGATACATTTTTAAAACCGTTTGACCAGAACCAAATCAATACCTTTTTAGCATGTGTACCTGAAATTTACAAAAGTAACACAAAAAATGTGAATCACATTCAAAGCTTGTTAAACTTTGTACCATCTCAAATCTCAAACTAAATATATAAACAAACATGTATACCTTTGCGGTTCATTTTAGGCATTCTCTCCAAAGCTTTCAGAATCTCGAGAAACCTCTTCTTAGCCAAATCAAACTATTCATGAATAATAAAATATACTTTAAACTGCACTAACAAAAATCTATAGTAATAAAATTTGCTTAAAAACAAAAGCTGTAAATGCATAAAATCTGCAGAAACAAAAGTAATGAACCAAAATTGTAAACTGTGATTTTTTTAATTAAAATATTATATCAATTCCATACTCATATTACAAAATAAGGGGGATAAAGTATTGTCACATATGTTTCAAAAATTGTAGTTAAACGGTTTTTGGTCTTGTCCGGTAAAACCAAATTTAATCCAGAACCTTCCGGACCATTACCCAGAATCTGGTTCAACCGGTTTAGTCGGCCCGTATTTACCGGTTTTTAAAACATTGAGTACAGACACACATACAGAAAATACTAAGATGGAGATCAAATAGGTTTGACTCGCTAATATGACGTTAACTAACAATATGCAAAGACAAAAAAAATTGCCATTTCACTTGCTAAAATGACTTGTTGAAAAAAAATCAAAATACATAAGGGGAAAGTTAATATATCACTATATATTTTATACCAAGGTGTTCTTGAAAGTCAATACCACTTTTGAAAGAACAACTAACAAAATAGCCATAAATTCGAAGATTACTTGAATGGTTGTTCAGAAACTTAAACAAAATGGAAGTGTAATAGTTGAATTCACAATATAAATAATTTTTTATCTGAGTTGACTTATTGAGATCAAGCAAGCTTCAAGTTCAGTTTTGACTTTAACGTTCACATAAAAGGAACAAACTTTTACAATTTTATAAATGAAGGGTGTTTTGGTAATATTAGTTACCTTTTACAGTATGTCTCCCTAGCTTTTAATCAATAAAAACTTGACTGAAACCAAACTGCCAACTCAGGTATCGGTTCCCTTTTCTGTCACAAAAGCCCGTTTCCACCCCTATCCAATTCTCCTGAAACCAATTTCAAGCCGACCAAAGCACCATATGCCTGAACCAAAGAGAAACAGAAAAACAAACATTAATGTTATAGACTCCAATTAATAGGAAAAGAATCATCCAATTGTGTTTGGCAGCTTTGCCATTTTAAGTTTGGCAGATTTGAGCTACTGTCAAAGCATCTCGTCTATTATCATCATTATTATTAGAAATTTATAAGTTTTAAGAAAAAACACACCTTGCTCTGCCTTAGCTTGCACGGCATCACAAATATGTTTGGTTATGTCAAAAATGGTAAGCTTCGAAACAACTTTTTTAGCAATGATGGCCTACATAAGAGAATATAAAAGTTTAAACCAAAAATAATGATAAATGAAAATTATTATACTGAAGAAAATGAAAGTGCACCATGTTAACATGCGACTAAAGTGTGCATTTTCCTGCCCATGAGTCGATAAAATAATAATACTGCAAAGAAAAAAAAAAAGGTTAGATTTTAGCAAGGTTTGGGACGTTATGTATATAGTATCAAGAAAATAGACGTTATTCCGATTGAAAATAGCTCAATTGTAAACAAGCAACGCCAAGTTACTGTTTCCTTGTATATTGCATACCCTTAAACCACCTAAAATAAACATGCAACCCATTTATCCATTAAAAACTATGCCCCCTTATAAAAATTCAAAAGACCCCTAAACTGACAAAATGTGTGCAACGTAGCGCAAAATTAACATGCGCATTTTGAAAAATCAGCGGAATACTGGCGCATCAGGAAAGACATCGCATCAAGTGCAGCGATGCACCCTCGTCATCGCAATATGCACGCAATTATCTATTAAATAGTGAGTACAGATGCTTAAATCAACTGGTTTAGTGAGAACGATAGATATCCAAAATATCGTTTTTACTTTCTCTTATTAAATACCGGAGGAAAGCTTGATAGAATTCAATATATTTAAATAAGCGTATTAGTAATAAGGACAACATTAATAACAACGAGATTAAGTTTATAGAAAGAAAATGAATAGTTGTAGGCATTTTTTCTTACACCTAAACTCATGAATTTACTACATGCGCCTGCTTTAACCTAATACAAAACTCGTGCGATGCGGCGGGATCTAAAAATCCATTATATTAGCAATGTTGGTTCTGTTCGGGTTGAATCACAAGTTTAATACAAATCTGTAACCAAGTCAATTATTAAAATCAGTAACCAAGTCAGCGCACTGCTTGAAGCGAGAGTTGAGAGTGGTCTTTTCTTTTTAAGAACATAAAGAAGCTATCATATCTCGTTTAAGTTTGGCCAATCTTTTTGGGTTTCAATACCTTGGGACTAAACTTGATTAATTGAACTCGAGCTCATTTACAAACTGAGTTAGGGTGCCTCCAGATAATCTAAAACACGATTCTGTTCGTATACATGCCTATCTAAGATTAGCCGACATTTTTTATTTCAATGCACAAAATGTACCTTAATCATATATTGAAACCCATCAAATATCCATGGACATTTTTCAACCAAAGTCCCACAATCTTCATCATGTTGATAATCTGAATTAGTTGCAGCCTCATCTTCAGGACCCCTATCTGCAAAAAAAAAAAAAAAAAAAAAATCACGTAAACGATACAAAAATTAAATTAATGTCCTTTTTCTATAAATGAATCATCAATATATAAACCTTATTCTCAAGTGAAACTGTGCAAATAGTTTCAATTTTTATCCTGGAGCATGTCCAAAAGATATGACACAAATAACCATACATATCATCTTTTCAAAATAGAACTTAAAAACCTCAGCTGACCTAAACACAACATAATTTCTTCTTATTTGCACTCAGCCATAGGCTCTTACATCACTAGAAGAGCGATTCAACCTTCTCATCTGTTTTAGTTAACAAAAGCTCAGCTCTGGTTTTTCAATAGAATTAGATATAAAATAGAGATCAAGAAAAAATCTACCTGAACACGATCAATATATGTAGACCAATGAGGAATTTATCTTGGTAAAATCGAAATACGAATTCTGTTGTTTGTTCCCTATGATAATACACTTTCGAACACCATACCTAAATCGATAAATAGGGCATTCAAGAATAACAACAATCATCCAAATAGTGCAAAACAGAGATAGCGCCATGAATATTAAACCACATGAATTACATCCATATCAATTAAAGTAATTAACCAAAAGATGTGATGCAGAAAGCTAATTAAAAAACAAAAGTGAGTTCCCTTGGAATTAGAACCTGAAACGAAAGGACTAATTAAAACAAAGAACAGTGACAGTAACAGAATAACAACTAAAACCTGTAATACAAAATAGCAGATATTAGATATGGGTTTCATCAGGTTAATTTCCAGATTTCGAATAGATAATCTGCTTTAGAGTTAGGAATGCAAGTGCCGACCTTCAATTAATCTGCTTAATCCTTAATTTGTTGGTTCCTCCAAAACAAAATCTATAGGTAGGGTTTAAATAAGGGATAAAAGATTGCAAATTCTCAGTCTTACCAAAATAATAGGTCAGTCGATGGAGAGAGCTCCGTGCTACTTGATACAAAACCACTTGCTTGTGATCGTCAAGGATAGAGTTCAAGCG